>NW_008238330.1:1000533-1028431 GCF_000691975.1 Corvus brachyrhynchos | reverse complement strand
GACCCCCCCCCCCCCACCCCCCCCAAATGAAATTCTTCTTTTTTAACCAAAATGTGGTGTGTATTTCATTGTTGGTGATATACAAAGGGCTGCACTACTTTGCACAGATGCAGAAGAAACATTCAGAAGCACTGAACATGAGGGAAGTGGAGGGGCCTGATCTCTTCTATGTGGTGACCAAGGGAGCAGCATGAAGCTGTGTTATGGGGGATTTAGGTTGGATATTATGAAAAGTTTCTTCCCCCAGAGGGTGGTTGGACACTGGAACAGGCTCCCCAGGGAAGTGCTCACAGCACCAACCCTGACAGAGTTCAGGAAGCATTGGGGTTGTAAGGAGTTGGGCTGGATGACCCTTGTGAGTCCCTTCCAAATCATGATATTCTGTGATTCCATGACTCTATGAATGTGAAGGGATAAATATTGTGATACTGAAATGTTGTTTTTCCTTCTTGCCTTTCATAGTATTTCTGTAGGAAAAAGATTGTTGTATAGTCACACCTTGCCTAGGAAATGGAACTCAGTCCTTTTCATATATTATAAATCCTTTCCATGAAACTTTGGACTAGGCTTCACAAGAATTCAAATTGTGAGTGCTTTCCACTCAGTAAGCACCCCTCATGCATGTCCCAAGTATCCACACAGCCTGACACAAATAATCTTCACTGACCAAGTACAACTATCTAACATAGGAGAAGAGTAAGCACTCCCATTCAGTTTTTCAATTTACTCCACAAACTGCTGGAAAAATGAGATGCCCTAACAAGATGGTATGGTTGTACTAGGAGACTGGGATGCCCTGAGAGACACATGCAGGTGACAGCACAGAGTCATCACAGGAAGTCATGCGGCATGAGGAGGACCAATCCCGGAGGAGGGCTTGGGGATACGCAGAGGCTTCAGCTCTGCCCTTTTGTCGAAGAAACACTCTCACACGTGTTTGAATACTGCATCGTTTCAGCAGAGAGCGAAAGGCTTCCAAGCTGCACAATTATGCTATTGTAATCACAAAGTGCAGGCCAAATTAGACAGAGCAGCTCTGTTTTCCCGAATCCGGTTTTATAAGCTACATTCTAGCGGCGCTCCATTACGCTGCTATGCAAAAGTGTCTGGCATTGTTTCCATCACAAACAAATCTTTATGTCCTAAATTCATGCTGGACGGAAACTTGGCTTCCATGGCACAAACCTAAGAATTACATTTGTTTGTTTAAACAAATTTGAGGGAAAACATGCTTGGCCATCTTTGAGTTATATGATGACAAGATGATTTAGATCTCCCATAAAATATATAATTCTTTTTTCCTCCTCACGCCAAACAATGATGCTTTCTTATAGCTGGACAGTTGCTGGCTAGAAATACAAACCTATCAAGAAAAGCCAACTCTCAGCTGTATTGATTAGGACAGCAGATGCTAAGCACCTCACAGGATGTGGTTCTTCCTTTTCCAAAGTGAAGACAAAGATTTATCTCCTACATTTATAAGACTGCACTTTCATTTCACTGATGCTTCTCTGTGTAAAGCTAAATTGGAATTGATGTATTTTCACTGTATTGTGTACTATTAGAACTATTTTATCTTCCCTAAACAGTGCCTATTTACAAACCACTACTATAGTAAGACATCCTTGAAAGAAAACATCCTAAGAAAGATAAAATTGAAATATGTAAGAAATGCAACCAAAACTCAATTTTCCACTTTTACCCATCAAATGACAACTTATGCGCATGTAAAGTACTATCAAAAGAAGATGATGATGACATTCTACACCCAGCATAAAAAAAAATCAGATCTTTAAGTCATTGAAGAGATCCATACAATTTTTTACTGATGTCTTTGCAGAATAAAATGCCTTATGCCACTTAATTAAGAAAATTGTCCCACAGAGAAAATATTGTAATCTAAATGTATTCATAATTTTCTCTGTATAGAGTAGAATTTGTATAATTTTGGGTTATCTACATGATTTCATATATTAATCCAATCCCACGAATAACTGGCACGGAAGTAGGACAGAGGAATAGAGAAAGCTATAAATAGTAAAGCCTTCTCTGAAACAAGAGACAAAAGCGACCTTAGTAAATGCTTCATTATCATTCCACCTTTATTATCTCCTTTATTTTTTTACTGTCTTCATTTAATCTTCATTTCATTCAGTTTGTGTCTAGACTCTACAAGGCTGTTTCAAAGAGAAGGATAAACAGATCCTTCAGAGAACAAACATACATATTCTCACAGAAGCACACTGAGTGAGGCTAGGAATAGCTCCCTTTGAATGTATTTTAGACATTCTTCTTTTGAGTGTCTTAAACTAACTTGTACCTTTAAAAGCCATCAAGTCTGAAGACAATAGAAGCATATTTAGACAATAGAAGGGAAAATTTACACTTTATAAAATATATAACTTCACATGAAAAGCTGGAGCTCTTCTCCTTCACTGAAATCAAGTCTGCAGTGTGTGGGTATAAGCAGGACAACCATGACAGTTCTTGATCACCTGGGCCTCGACTGAGAACCTTCTCACTTAGGAAGATTCTCACAAACCACTCTTTATAACTCATCAAGGTCTACCAGCTAATTGCATTTTCCAAATTATCTCTTAAGATTTAATTTCCAGTACTAAATATTTGCTCTTGGCAGACTCAGAGGAACTCAGAAACACAGATTAAACAAACCATTATATGCATAGACACCTGCTACACTATGGCATACCATTAACACAGAGTCAAGTCTCAACAAATTACTTTGTTTATTCATTGTTACCTTTAAGCAAGTGCTTGCCATCTGAAATAAATTCTGAGCAGTCTCCATTATGGGGTTTTCTGTTCTGAATGTCATCATTCACTACAACAGTGGCCAGAAGAGGATTTTCCATCCTGACTAGATTGTAGTTTACTTTGTCAAAGTAATTATCTATTACTCCCTTCTATACTGTTTGTTTATAAGTTCTGTACCAATGCTTCCTTCTAAACAGAAGTGATGGTATTTGCTGAAGACAAACCAAACAGTGAGTTAGAAAGAGGAAATATACTGGTAATCACTGAAACTCTCACAGTTGAAGTATCTTCAAGCCAGACACGCAATTGCTTTTGGATAGAAGGAAATTAAGAAGCTGGATGGTGAGCTAAGAAGCTGACACTAGCCCTTGCAAGACGTTTGAAAAAGTTTAGCCAACTTTTCCAAGTCACTAAGGATCACCTGGACCTCCCATTAGGCTTACAAGCATCTGTCTAAGTTCACTGAGTCCTCCACACTTCTCTGACCTTACATAGGAAGCACCTATACATCTCACCAGATTACAGTACAAAAGCAACCTATAGTCAACTTCTTCCCAGTGCCACAAACTTAGAAAGTATCAAAAAGAATGTTTTACTCATCAACTCAAAACATTGAGTGTCACTCTTCCCTGGGACTTTTTTATATTCCACTATTTTTTCTGGCTTGCTTCTACTAAGAAATGCCACAGATCTCTTCAAGAATCAGTCTTTAGTTGACTTCTCTGAACTTCTACCACCAACAACCATCACTTTCACAAGTTGTCTTTTTCCCCACTAGTCTCCTCTTGAATTTTTTCCCTCAAAAAATTTGACAGGGTGAGCAATTGATTTTTATCCTCTTCAAAAACTTCTCTTATCATCCATTGCAATACCTGATTCCTTACTGTATGCATTGCTTGTTGCTTCTGCCTAGGAAGAGAAGTCAAAATTGATACAGTTGAAATTCAGCTCTTTCTAAAAATAAAAGCCAATTTCCCTTTGTGAAATTAAGTAAATATGTACATTAAATCTTTCATTACTAGCTACAATAATTCATTACAGTTTCCTATTGAAGGGAAATGAGGAAGGTGATCTCTATGCGAAAGCATGACGAAGTAACACCTGTGGATTTGCCATGATCAGACCCTAGTATTTGTGAGTAAACCAAGGGCAAAATGCAAGCTAGTTTTCAGTCAGACTGACACTGGCTCAGGGCAGCTTGCATCGATCTGCCCCTGTGTTTCTGACAGTGCCACATGTTAAAAAATAGTTTTGAAGTTAAATTTGAAACAGCGAAAGGATATCTTAATATGAAGCACATGTGTGCACACTCACTTGCAGACATACACACACATTTTCTTGACACGAACTGTCACCTGGATATTGGTTTCAATATTCAGCATCTCAATTCTCTTCAAACATTTACAGAAAAACAGAATGCATGAAGTCCTGGGATTCAGTAAAATCCATGGCAAAACTCTCACTGAGTTTCAGCTATCCTCATTCTTGCAGTTAACCTCAAATCAATGTGTCTTTTTGTTTATTTTCTTGTTCCAATACTTTCCTCTAATGATATTAACACCAGAGAAATAACTGCTTGTGAGCACAGCTCTACAGAAATTGGCAGGTTCTGTTTCAAGGCATTTATGCAAGCTTCTTCTTTGATTTGATTAGGCTATTCTTGCTTCAGCATTTGGACCCAGATCAAGAAAGAAATTTCAAATTCTGCCCACAGAATGTTCATGTACAGCATCTGAATTGGAATGAGGTCATTGTGCTTTCATTTTCATGCCTTGAGGTTTATTGCTAGGTTTAGAACCAGAAATCTGCAGCAAAACTGAGCTCCTTTCACCTAGCTTCAGGACCAAATTATCTAACATCAGGAACTACTTACATTGGTGAATACCTGCCAACAGCTATCACACAGTGGTATCTGAGATGGAGCATTTATTTCCTCTTTTAACCCTAAGGAAATATTATGATAACAAAATGTCTTCACCCTTGGAAAGCATTGACTTTTGCATGATGACCACAGGGTCCATTTTTGGATCAGCTTGTCTGAAATTCATTACACTAACCAAAGATTGGTGGGTTGGGTTTTCTTTTCTGTTGTGTTCTAAGAAGCTGGAATCATAAAAGCTCCATGCCATCTGAGATTGGACAACAGAAGCTCTGAGAAGTTCCTCTTAACTGTGCAGCTTAGCCCAGACTAAGAGAGAGTAGCATTTACAGCAATGTTGATTTGTGGGTCTCTGAAAATCGGTGGTCACTACTGTAAAAGAGCCCATGTGTCCTTCCAAAAACATTTCAAATTGGAACCAGTGAAACTCTGAAGCTTACTGTGAGGGCCCAGAACTCAGCTGGCATGTCCAGTTTATTACTGCTGCCTATATATCCTCAAGATGATCCCAAAGGTCTCCCAGAAGCACCAAAGTAGTGACCAATATATTTTTTGCTAATTCCTTGTTGTTCTTATTTCCTTGTCACTCTCAGTATCTACTAATTTCTGTTCTCCTTACAGCTGTTTCTCTCTGATCAATCTTTCTCCCTGTGTCACAGTGCTAATCAAAGACAGCACTGTCCTCCCAGTGACACCACTTGTCAGTTCATGTGCACATGGTGCTCAAAGGCTGTTACGTTGCAACGTCACCTTATATATTTCAAACAAGAGCTCCTGTAGTGTCATCCCAGCTAGTAGTTATGCGACGGTAATCCCCATCCATTTGAATGGAAAATCCACAGCATTGATTCACTCATGCATTCGTGTATATGTGAAGGGCAGAGAAGTCTGGCACCCTGGAGAAGACTGTTGCTGGCTTGGGCAGCGGGATCTGGTTAGTGAGTGTTCCCATAGACTGGTAACTACATACATAACCCCGTTCTGTTTGACTTTTTCCCCCCTTGGTTCTATTTTCCAAATCAAATTTTAAAGGGTTGGATCTGACCTTCTCACCCTGAGAAACAGTGAAAGAGCTCAAGCAGGAATACCTGGCCAGTCACACCATTAAAACAAAAACAATTACTGCCTTATTTAACAAAACAAGCCACAATCTCAAAATGGTAGAGGCCGCCTATTTTGTTAAGGCCTTAATAGCATATTTTACGGTTCCCTAAGGAATAATTCTCCTTATTCAGAGAAACACTTATTAACCTTCATAATTTATTTGTGGCTTCACTAAACACGCACGTACTGTACTGCATGGCCATTAATCCTGGGAATGAACTTAATAATGATGGGTTCAGTTTAGCTCAGATAACCACCCAGATTTCTGGACACCTTTTTGAATATATATCAACTGTTTGACACTCACTAGTACACTTTTTCCAAAGTCTCTGTTACATGGCACTCTGTTTCTAGTCAGCCCTCCCAGAAGGTCCCCAGCTTCCTCCCATCATGTTAGGTGAAGTGTTACCTCAACCATTTGTTAACTGGCACCACAACTTGCTTATTTGCATTTTTGAGATAAAACCTTAGCTGTTATCCAGAAGGTCCTAGAGTAATGCAGCCTGTATTGTAGTCCTAAACTTTGCCATAAAACATACGCTCTGGCTCTCTTCCATAACACTTGTTTCTGTGTTCTTCCTCTGAGGAAGATGAGAATAGTGGAACTACAGAAACTACCCCATCTGACTCCTATAAATTTGGCATGTAGCTAGTCTCTGCTTAACCTCATAGAGCTTTTGTTACTTCTAGTTTGTTTGGTTTTTTTTCCAATAACCTATTTAATCAGGCCTTTTTGATGCCTTGCATTTGATCCAGGGTCTTTTGTGTGTTTCTCCTGTCCTTATCACTACAGGATTCTGAACCTGTTTAGGACTCTAAACACAGACATATTATTAAAAATGATGCTTTATCTACAAAGTATTAAAAATTTCTTTTTAATTTCCCAGAAATATAGTCTTGCTACTAAAGAGAACAAATGTCCAAATATTGGGAAGGAAGCGTCTCTACTAATGTCTGCTGGTTTTTGACTATTTCTTATTCTTTTGACTTTTTCTGCTGCCTTTAGCTAGTTATTACAACTGAATATGAAGAACTCGTCCTTAACATATTCCATCATTTTCATAAAATGAACAAACCCAATACTAATGATGCTAACTCCCACAATTTACTAGCATAGTGATATTTCTGTGGAGCCTGTGGACAGAATAGCCATACCACGGCTATGTGAGCAATTACTGCTTGAACCAGAACTAACTTTAGAGAAGAAAGCTATAGTTATTTCTAGCCAAATTGTGACTGCAGTAGCAAAGGCTAAAATAATTGCTCAAGAGGATATAGACCATGTCCAAGCAGCTCATTCATTAAAAGGCATAAACTAGCATAAGTGTGGCAGGCAGAATGGTGGTAAACAGAGCACGTTTGATACATCTAGAAAGCACCAGGCCATCTTAGCTCCCTCTGATACTTCAAAGTTAGGCTTTGATTGTGAATCTCTACTGCGTATTGTCAACTCCACTCTGAAATAAAACCATGGACTGCAAGCAATTTCTTTATCAATTTATGGGTATGATAAGGGTGAGATAAAAGAATCACAAATCTGTGCCTATGGTTGTCACACTCAAAGACACTTGAAGACATTGGATATTCAACTTCTACTAAAACAAAATAAAAAATTTAGTGATCAAACAAAAACGCACTAAAGCACCTGGACTTCAAGCCTATGCTGATTAAAGAGAAAATTTTGAAAACTTGGTCAGATATAACCAATGTAACAAGCCTGACTAAATCTGCAGATGGGCTGAAATAGCAACACTGAAAGGTGAGAACTGCCCTGTTAACTAATAGAACAAGCACTTCACAGGACCTTACCAACACCACTGTTATTTATGAATCAACTATTAGCTTACCCCTTGGGTAGACCAGGGAAGGAGATAAGAAGCTCTTGTTACTGTCATCTTTGTCTGCTTGGCTGTAAAAAGGAGAGATGAGCAAGAGAAGCTTCTGACTGCCCTTGGGAAGAGAAGAAAGTTGGCTAGTCTGGCCAAATCAGGAACTTACTTGCTGACAGCTCAAGTCCTTGGCACTCGGCCACAGGATTTGTTTAACTGTACAAGAACAAAGACCCCAATGGGACCAAGCAAGAGGGTGCTGCTGTTGGAAGTGAAGCACTTGGTTCTGTTTGAGGGCCCAAAACCAGTGAGCTTCTCTGTTGGTTGTACCAGGCAATATCAACTCAGTGTGAATGAGCAATACAAGATAAACGCACACCGTGTAACATGTTTAAATGCATTGGCTAACTTTCCTGCACACAATTAAACAGAAGCCCTTCCACCGCTTGCTCATGGGAACAGAAAATTATCTATGGTGGGGAGGGCCATACTGTCTTTGCTCCCTAGCAAATAACCCCATCTTGCTGAACAGCACAAAGTACATTACAGAGTAGGGGGAGAACATTTGAGGATACCTCACCTGAAGAAAATTCGGGACTATCCCCTGACATGTGACGGGTCATCCCTGCCTAGCAGACTTGCAAGGGACACTGCTCTGTATCCCACTGAACATCAAAGCCAGGTGCCTTCAACTTGTTCAGAAGCTACTTAGACAGTTGGCTGGAAGAGCAACAGCTCAGAATCAGATTCGAGTCCTAGCAAATCTTTTTATTTGCCAGAGAAACAAGAAAGGAGCTGTAACACTGCTGGCCCAATTGTATCCCTTTTTCCTGACATGGTGTATTAGGACCTTTTGGAACACCATCTGAGAGCATAGAGTACACTACTGCTTGTAGCAGACTATGCCAGCCAATGCCTAGAAATAAGCTTTTTTTCTGCCTCACTTCTATAACTGCACATCTGTAAAATACTCCTGTGTTGCCTTAATTATGCCCCTATTTGCAATTTAAGCCTTGTTAGATAAAACCTTCAAGAATAAAATAAACAGAGGAGGTGACTTGTTCTTTTTCCTCTATTTTCACTAGCACAGTCAAAAAAGTGAAAGTAGGAAAACACAAAGGTTTTTGTAAAAATATTATTTTTTAACTGCAAATATGTTATTAATTACTTTTAGTCATCTCTTCAAACATTTTAAAACCTCTTGTCTTTTATGTGCTTAGAGATTGGTGGGCATCATTCTCAGCAGCAATTACTACTTTCCATTGGAAATGTAGACAAAATTACTCTGACAAACTGTACTGAGTAAAATGTCCAAATACTTGTTTTATTTATATCACAGTAATCACCACAGTATTCCCAGTGCACCTAAATATAAATGGAGCCCTATATTATAATTCCACAGGTTCCTTTCCTGTTTGTTATTATACATATTAATCACAAAAAAAGATTTCTGACTGAAAACTTTGTGCACCACTGTAACGTGAACATTGACTATAATTAATTAGTAATGGGCAATTGTTGTCATTTGCAGAGATGCTATGTATATTTTTATATAGTATCTGCAAAGAATAAGTAACAGGATAAGACCAAATGTTTTTCATGGATTTTTCATGGATAGGGTTGACTGAGACTGTAAGTTTTGTCAATAAATATATTAAAATGGAAGTCCCATTTAACATGACTTGCACCCTCTGTCCTACTTCTGGGAGGACAGAAATGGTCCTTCACTAACTCACCCCGCTGGCTGCTGGTACAACAGGGTCATGAGCAATGCAGCCTAAGTAAACGGGGAAGAGTGACATTTCTATTTATTTACAGAAGATATCTTCCTTCCTCTGGTCTGCCTTCCTCCCTTCTTCACCCCCGCAGTCTAACCCTGCCCTGTCTGGTACGTGGGTATGGTATTTGTCTTCCAAACATAACAAATAGAAGTTAACGTTCACCAACTGTGACTTATCTGACAGCTCAGCACTCTGTTTCAAGTCGTTCACTGTTGCAACTTGATTTCCACAAAGCCCTGCGTCATACTGTGGCACCCTGCCAGGTCATAGGCTGCTCCATTTCTTCAAAATGGAAATTTGTTAAGTTTGCTGAGCTGTTTCCTCCTTCTCTTATGATTTTTCATGTATTAATGGAAGATCATGTCAAATGGTTTTATTGCAGGGAACAGCAATTCATAGTTCAGCAAAACTGTCCCTCCATTTTCAGTGTGAATTTTTACTATTCCATTTGGCATAGGAATTCACTCAGTTCCTCTCCTGTGAAGATGTTGCTTTCCTAGTATTCTTCCCTGGACTAGAATAAAAATCCTCCTATATGGCTCAGGTGTCAATTACTCCAGTCCAGAGGAAACATCCTCTCCCTCTCTCTAACCAGACTTGTTTCAGACATAGTAGGGCATGGATCCAGACTCCTGCTATGATCAGCTACTTCCTGACCTCAGCTGCACCATAGGAACTCTTTTTTAAAATTGTTTAAAGGGCCAATATGTTTTATAGGCTTTTTCTTCCCCTCTTAGAATTTGGAATAGATCAAGGACGACTTAAGAGTCACAATGTAGCAATCCATAACAATGACAACAACAAAAACTGATGAAGTACCTTTATGTTCTGATATATGGATTTTCCATTATGGCAAAAGTTGTCTACAAGTGTTTCTCTAAGACAGATAGTGACAGCTTATTTTGTCAAATGTCTGCTTGTATTTGTAACTGTTTCAGGAAGAAGAAAAACTTCTTAATCCCTTAGTATAACATCTGAGTCATCATGAGCCAAACTCCATACTCTGGAGGCTTTCGAGATCTACACGGCAAGGGTCAGTTCCTTTCTTTGTTACTTGCTCACACATCCAATCTTCCTGCTCAATTACCTCACACCAAAATGATGCCAGAACCTGGAACTTGCAGGTGCACCTCCAGACGCCTAGATCTGAAAGCAAGAGTACACACTGAATCCAGCTCTGAGGCTGGATTAGTGGGCTACAGCCTTTTCTTGCTTTTAATGCCTCTGCTCCACTCCAGAAATGCAAATCAACCTGAAAAACCTTTTATGTACCCATTTTGCTCCAACACCTCAGTGGCTGCACCATCTGCTACACTGCAGGTTACAGCTAGCATACATAGAACCAGTTCTATACCACATCCCTCTCATGGTCTCCATAGAATGCAGTGAGCCAGGGAAAGGAACCAGTGGATGGACCATCGCTAAACTACTCTCAGGAACATCATCTAACAAGAATTTCCTGATACTTAGAGCCGTTCTTTGGAAATTGAGTCTTAAATGAAGGACTTTCCCATGGATTGTAAGAGACCACAGAAAAGCAGAATAAAGTCCTAGCTCCCTTCTCCAGTCATCTGCAAATGAAGAGAAATAATTTCCTAATAGCATATTGCTGTGTCTGTGCTGTTTTCTGGTGATTGAATGGCTATTTTCTGTGCTACGATGCAATGTTGATGAAGACTAGATAGCCTGAAAAAGGAGCAGGATCCTATTTCTGTCTTTGTGTCCTGCCTAACAATGGGGAGAGACGGTTTCCTGTGTTGAAGTGGAATATGTCCCCAGCGCAGCTGCATACGCCTTTCACATAGAGCTCTGTCTTATGAGGATGCAATCACAAAGATTGTCCGCCTTGTGTAACACAAAACTCCATTCCTGTTGCTGGGGCACCTGTCTTTGTTGAGAGAAGCAAAGCTAGGAAGCTGGTCCTATCCATAACTTCATTTCACCAATACCTCTTCCAAAACAACACCTCCTCCCTAATGGAGTGATCAGACTCGGTGTAACTCAGATACAAGGAAAAGACCAACCAGCCCTGACTCACTTTATTCCTTCGTCCTTGCTTAGATAGAAGAGGACTGAACAAAACCTCAGTAAGGAGAAAAGGATGTGGCCTACGGTGATTAATTCTCTCCCACAAGTACAAGTCAGTGAGGGTGGTGCCTCAGAATATGTACCAAACCCTTCTGTCTCTCTAGGGCAGGAAATCCTCACCCATCTCCTGAAGAAGCAGGGCACCCCCTGCTGACCCTGCACCTAGGAGACAGGAGGCTTTTCATATCCTGAAACCCAACTGAAAAAAAACCCCAACATATCACTGGAGCTCCAATACATAGTCTTAATTTTTTTCTTTTATGGATACATTTCTTTTCAATTTTCAAATAAATGCTTCTCACAGCTCAAGAGTTTGTCAGATAGAAAGAAATATGGTTGCTCTTTGCCATACTCTTGGCATCATTGGGGAAATTGCCCAAAGTAACCAGTGATGAGGCAAAGGAAAGCTGACTCTTATATATTGCTGTTATGCATTTCCACTGCTGCTATAGCTGAAAAATTGGTCCAGATATTCTTCATAACAGTGAGAATAATAACAGTGATGGGTAGGAAGGCAGAAAAAAAAGTACTTATTCCTTCTCTGTGAGGAAGCAATTTAGGAGTTTGCCTGATTCAGGGCTCAAAATACTCCTAATTTCTGTATGTCATTATATCATTTGCCCATGTGGGATGTTGTTGGAACAAAGAATTACTGGTTTTTAGGTCTAATCCGGCCATGCCCTCAACTCCAACATTTGCACAACTTGTCTCATCAATTAAAGGAATTTTTGGAAGAAGTATACAGCAAGACCATAATGCCTTGGTATTTATGCAGGATATAGGAAAAGAGGAGGGCTTGCCTCTGTCTTTAACTTGGTTTGGAGCAATTCAGCTTGAGGACAACCAATGTACTTGTAAAATCTGAAATACTTCACAGTTGCCAGGTCTCCAATAAATTTTGGAAACCAAGATGCCTATTTTAATATTAACACTTTCAGCTTTTTACCTGACATGCTGGAGATACCAGAATAATTCTAAATTCTTTCTTCTTGTATTCAATTCACTCCACATTCCTCATAGCAGAACCTTAAAGATCTGTCTTACCAATGAGCAGAATAGATGAGGGACAGTTACAGCCCGCAGGAAAAATGTGCATCTGAAAAAATATCATAAATCTAATCCAATCTGGACAATCTTGATTATGATGTATCACATTCTCTCTTTTAATACAAGTAATTCATTCAAATTCATTGCATATTACTAAAATTGAAGGAAAAACTGATTTGCTTTTATTTAGTTTAAGATCTTTGGAAGAAGGGGCAGGCAACTCAGGAGGACTACAACGATGTTTTGACATTAGGCAAGGAGAAAATTACAAGGGCTAGAGCCCAACTAGAACTTAATCTGGCTTCTGCCATGAAAGACAAAAATCTTTCTACAATTACATCAGCAACACAAGGAATGCTAAGGAGAATCTCCATCCTTTACTGGATGCAGGGGGAAACATAGTGACAAAGAATGAGGAAAAGACTGAGGTACTTAATACCTTCTTTGCCTCAGCAAGACCAGGTGTTCTCAGACCCCTGAGCTGGAAGAGAGAGATGTGGAGCAGAATGAAGCCCACATAACTCAGGATGAAACAGTCAGTGACTTGCTGTACCACTTAGACACATACAAGTCTATGGGTCTGGCTGGGTACCCAAGGGTACCAAGCAAATTGGCAGACATGCTCACTGAGATATGTTCCATCATTTATCAGCAATTCTGACTAACTGGGAAGGTCCCAGCTGATTGAAGTTAGCAGATGTACTGCCCATCTACAACAAGGGCCAGAAGGAGCATTTGGGGAACTATAGGCCTGTCAGCCTGACCTCACTGCCAGGGAAGGTTATGGAACAGATCATCTTGAGTGCCATCACACAGCACTTGCACGATAACCACGAGATCAGGCCCAGCTAGCACAGGTTTATGAAAGGCAGGTCCTGTTTGATCATCCTAGTCTCCTATGACAAGGTCACCCACCTAGTAGATGAAGGAAAGGCTGTGGATGCTGTCTGCCTGGATTTTAGTTAAGCCTTTGACACACTTTCCCACAGCATTCTCTTGGAGAAATTGACTGTTCATGGCTTGGATTGTGTTCCCTTCACTGCGTAGAACACTGGCTGGCTGGCCCCTTTTCCCCACTGACCATCCATCACTCTTTTCGCCAGAGAGTGGTGGTGAATGTAGTTACAACCAACTGGTGGCTGGTCACTTGTGGTGTCCCCAGGGCTCAGTATTGGGACCAGTCTTGTTTAATATCTTTATTAGTGATATTAATGAGTGGGTAGAGGGTAACCCTGTCAGTTTGCAGATAACACCAGTCTTGGTGGGAGTGTTGATCTGCTGAAAGGTAGGAAGGCTTCACAGAGGGATATGCCAGGGCTGGATCAACAGGCTGAAGCCAAGTGTATAAGGTTAACAAGGTGAAAGGCCCTGTCGTGCACCTGGGCCACAAGAAGCCCATGTGGATTTACAGGCTGGGGGCAGAGTGGCTGGTAATCTTCCCAGTGGAAAATGACCTGGGGATGCTGGTTGAAAGCAGCTGAACATGAGCCAGTGTGTGCCCAGATGGCCAAGAAGGTCAATGGCATTCTGGCCTGTATCAGGAATAGTGTGGCCAGTAGGACCAGGAAACTGATTGAACCTCTGTGCTGAGCACTGGGGAGGCCACACCTTGAATATTGTGTTCAGTTTTAGGCCCCGCACTCCAAGAATTGTCCAAGGGAACTGAGATTGTTTAGTCTGGACAAAAGACAGTCATGGGGAGTTCTTTTCACTTTCTACGACTACCTGAAGGGACCAAGGTGGGGGTCATTTTTCCAAATAACAAGTATTAGGACAAGAGAAAAAGGCTTCAAGTTGTGCCAGGGAAAGTTTAGAATCAATATTTGGAAAAATTTCTTCACTGAAAGTGTTGTCAAGGAGTGGTACAGGCTGCCCAGAGAAGGAATTGAGTCACCATCCTTGGAGGGATTTAAAAGACATGCAGATGTGGTATTTAAAGATATGGCTTACTGGTGAACTTGGCCATGTCAGATTTGCAGCTGGACTTGATGATTTCAGAGGTCTTTTCCAACCTAAATATTTTATGGTGCCATTATTTAGGGGAAGACAATCACAAGCCTTATACCTTCTTTGTTGTATTCAGCATGCTTTACAAAGGCATTTAAAGTTGCCATTCTATTTCACGAGTAACATTTTCCCCCTTGCTACATAGAAATACACAGAAGTTTTTAATATCAAACACAGTTTGATAATTTCTTGTTGTTAGTATTATTATTTGAGAATTGATACTTTTAAAGTAGTAGAAGCTTCCAGTATTATTGTTCATGGTTTTCAATTCAATCTAATTTTCATCTTAGAATTTTATGCAAAATTGCAAAAAAACCTTAGAGCAGTAAAAATATCAAAGTTAATGAATTAAGAGCTGTTTGAACTATGAAATATGATGGAAAAAAAGACAGCCTCTTTCCTGATGATCAGTCAGACTGAGGGTTTGTCTGATCTTCTCTGCAAGACAATTCCACATTCTCCAATTCAGAAAGTCTTGCATCTGGTTCTCACATACTTTCTTCTGGGCGATGTGTTCTGCTTCAGTTAGTAGGAGTACAATTCTCATGGTGGTTCACACATCCAAATTTGGATTTGATTAGCTGGTGTTGATTCACTCACCACTCTCAGTACTGAAAGTTACATCAGAAGCTCACCAAGCATCAGGAGAGGACTTGAATGTCCAGGGTAGCATGCACCACAGAAAGAGGCAGCAACATCTACAAACATTAAATATACCACTAGGTAGTCACATTAACCTGACCCTTAGTGTAAGCATCATTTGTCAGATAAAACACATCCAGATCAAATAGGTTCCAGTAATTCAGGGCTGTGTACTCCTGCCCTCAGGTTATCATTGCCTGGGAGGAAGGAAGGGACTTTTCCCAGGTAAATGTGAAGTCTTTAGAAAGCAAAGCTACCTGGCCATCGAAGCCAGAAGCAGGACCCACAGGCTTTGCACAACTTTGATAAATAGAGGCCATATGTCTTCAATGAATGGAAGGTGGAGACAGTGCCTTGGCCCACTCTTCAAAGCATTCTCCCTTTCTGACTAGAATTGCTTTGGTCTAGCCTGCATTCAACTTGAGCCAGCTGCTCTTCATCCAAGAGTATATTTCCTGAAGGCATTCCAAAATGCTATGGCCAGTGTGAATATATTGTCAGATTAGACCATCTAATAGCCCTCAAAAAAACCCTCAAAAACCTCAGAACTGCTGAAGTATCAGTGCCTACAAGGTGCACCTGAGATTACAGCCCGTTCAGATTACGCACAGGAAGGCAGACCTAGTCTGAAATAGCTTCCAGATGAAATTAATAAACTAAAAGCAGAGGCCATGGGTATATAGGATGGCTACAGGGTTCTCTAGGAGCAGGGTAGGAGCATCAGGTGTGTGTCACCACCCCACTATCTTATCTGCACTGTTAGCTCCCTGGTCCTTCTCCTCAATGAACTTCGTAAAAACAAAAAAAATTTTACAACTTCTGAGCCCTGAAAGTAACTCACCCATAAAACCCTTTTAGCCCTGTAGAAATACAGGGTTTTCCAAATTAGACCATTTTAACAACTTAAATTATTTGCACCAGAAGTTCACTGACATTCTGGTTTGTGCAAGAGCTGCTTTTATGAAAATATTGCAAGTATCTCTAAATGTATTCAGCCAGCAATATTCCTTTAATCAGATTATTTTTCTCTTCATCTCTAAGAAGGAATTCATTTGGCTATTTCTTGAAAGGCTGTGTATTTTCAGATCAGAAGCAGCAAGTGTGATCAGTCAGTCTGGTTTCCAATCCTGTGTAACAGAACTTAAAACCATCTTCAGAAATTTCTCTGTCAAACACAATAATCTTGCTCAAGTCAGAGAATTTCTCCCAGATATTTGGCAAATTGGAAAAGCATTCTTGTGGTCAGTATTAGGTCACTGAATCACTTCAGACAGGAAAAAAAAGTAATAATAACGAGCTCCAGTATTCTAATTCTCACACACTCACTGTACATAATGAATATCTGTCACATCCTACTTGAATTTTTCACCCCATATTTTCCTATCTCTCTCATAGAATTAAATGTTAACCAGTCAACTAAAGCTTTAATGAATTAATGTTCACAATGTGCACAGATTAATATTAATCATTATCATGTGTGACTTGTTGGTTTTATGTTTTAACTTGTCAAAATCGATAATGAGAGGATGGTTAATGTTAAGCTCATGTATCAAAATCATTCAACCTTTCTAATGTATGCCTGCTGCTGTCACATTTTTTCATGTGAAATTCTTTGGTCAGTGTTTACCTATGGTAGCTGTTGTACTCTGGCTAAGAGGAAAAGGTTCTTGAGATGGGAAATATGATGGAGGGTGGTAAAGGGACACTTTAAGGTCTTCCATGCATCAAGTCAGGCCCATTGCTGAAACATTGGTTTCATCTCACTTGACATCTTCCCAACTGACTTCCAAGCTCATCATCCATCACAGTCCATAGTATGGACCCTCGCTAGCATCCTTTTCCATATTTCGAGCCACAGGAGAGCATAATATGGATCTATTCCAGTGGCTTTACAACTTCAGCTGTGGTCCTGGGACAGGCATGCAGACAGCCAAGCAGCAGAGAGCACCATGTCTCTTCATGCCATCCCTTTATTTCAGTTCCTATTTATTAACACAAGCCCCATATTTTAACAGAAGAAAATACTACACTACTTTAGGATTTTTACTATCCTGAAAATAGTATGTGTGAAAGAACAAAGCTTATTGAATTCTGTACATGCAGAAAAACTAACTAATCATCAATAATGGAGAGCTGAGAGCTTTCACCTTTTGCCTTTTTATTAAGATTTAGGTTTTCAAGCTTTTCTTTCCTTTACAGGTGAGATATTGTCCTCTTTTCAGAGGTTTCTTATTATCCCATGAGTCCAAAAATTAGCAGTTATAAAATTGGAAGAACTTACAACATTTATAATTTCAGCAACCTTGCAGATCACTCACCAAAATTTTAAGTTAGTGCCACAACAAACATAGTACATGATATTTACATATGTCAGTGATTCCTACTAGTATATTTGCCATGGTGGGGGAGGTTAGGATCAGAATCAGTTTATGAATAAACAGCTTTCAAGACTTTATATATATCCAGTGGACAAGATAACACAGAACTACTGAATGCCTTCTATACCCCTACATTTGGATTTTTAAAAAAATTGAAGCGGCGTTCTAAACAGATATATTTCCCACATTACCCTAGCCAGCTGGAGAGCCAGCGTGACTTTGTTATGTCTACAAATGGCTTGTGGATGGCTTTCTGTCTCTCATTTATTTCCTATCTATTTGGCTTAGATCACGCTCAATATTTTGGATGAGAAAGCAACCAGGCATGTAATTAACTTTATAGATCAAAATAAATAATGTTATGGTGCTTCAGTGATATTAGCCCTCCCCTGGTTGACACTGTGCTGAGGTCACTGTTGGTACAATGGATGAGCCTTCTTGGTCAAAGCTAAACAAGAGAAAAGGAAGGAACTCCAAAAAGCAGTAACTGTCATGGCTATTGGATACTGCCCAGGAACTTCATGGGCTTTATTATATAAAAAGAAATTGCGTAATAAACATAATTATTTCAAGAAAGAACACAGATCAGGAACAAGAACACAGAATCGGTCAACCCCTTAAAATATAATTCTGTGCAAAGGCTATAAAGATCAAGATCGAATACGGTTTTCTTTTTTTTTCCTTCTCCTGCTCCATCACTTCCATTCTCTACCAACATTCCGTTGCATTTTTGGAGAACGATAGGAGAATTCTCAATCCCTTAGTTACATTAAGTTCATATTTAGAGAACAGACTGAATGAAAATCTTACTTCCAAAGCACCTCAAACTTTGCAGGAAATATATACTTAGCTGCTTACTGTCATGGCTCAATTCAAACCTCGTAACATGGAAAAGTTCAGAAAGGGACAAAAATTATGGTTATTTGGTAAAGGAAACATTTGTTTGAGAATAGTGAAGGCATATATCTCTGTTCCAGAAATGCAACACAAGGCTGGTGTAATCGCAGACTTCTGTAGGGCCAAACCAAGGCTAGACAGCACAGAAGCAGAATTTGGAACAGGAGGTTGGCAGCACTTACCCACATCTCAACACATTTTTCCACCAGGTCTTTTCCAGCAACAGTTTTACCTGATACTTTCCTGTCAAATAATAAAATTTTCAACATATGATTTTTCAGTTCTCTGTCTCACTCCTTCCCTGCCTCTCCCCCAGTGCTATGATCACTGGAAATAATATTAAAAGTTCAAGTCCTGAAAACACTTAATGCCATAATTAATTTTTACAGTTTAAGGAAATCCAAGATGACATATAGTAATTTTACTTATTCATGCAAGGGACACTAAGAATTGTTAAGCTGGCACAATATTCAAATAATAGTGAGCTCATATTCTCAAGAGCATGGAGCACTCAGCATTTTGCCAAAAGATCAAGAGAGACTCTCTGAATCACACTCTGATTCAATCTATGGTTGTTTCTTTTAGGAACATATCAGCAGTTTCCTTTTTACTTTGCTATTAATTAATAAATGTGAACCCATGTCCTGAGTTTCTGATGTAAAATATACTCCCCAACCTAAAGCAACCAAACATTGCCTAAAGAGAAGGAGTACATTTACAGTCAGACCTCCAGTTCACTGGAAAATACGTTATCCACAGAGGTGTAGCTGTGCCAGTTAGAGGCTTTGCAAATACTGTGAAGCAAGCACTCTGAGAAGCTGGGGAGAGCATAGAAGTAGTTCAGCATGCCTGTCTGAAATGCAGGCATAGCAGGAGGATTTTCAGTTGGAAGGATCAGGTTGCGCTGGGCTTGCTCACGCAGATGCGATCGCGCTCGCTGGAGCCGCCCCGGTGAATCAATGGAACAACTTCCGTAACTGCTCCCTAACATAAATGAAATGCTTCTCCGTGTGGGTCCACGTTTTAAGTTTACTCCTGACCAAAGCTAATTTGGGTAACAATAATTAACTCCTTTTCTCTCAAATGTCAAACCACAACATTTGCTCTTCTGCTTCTGTTGCCACCAAAAAAGAAAAACAACCCTCCCAACCATTTAATGTACCTTTTGCAAAATACTTTAAGATAAAACAAGATAAGAAAGAGCTTCAAAACCACTGTAAGAGGCAGCAGAATGAGCTCAGAGCCCAATTCTGTAAACATACCTACTTTTTACTCACACAGATCTCTCCATTAATTTCAACAAAACTATCAGCAGAAACAAACTGGTTCCCAGGTGCTCAGAAGTTAGCAGGGGTGGGCTATTACAAAACAGCTGAAGTTTGGGATTTAAGGACCTAGCAAAAATACTTTACGCTTCAAAAAATACCTCCTACATCCCTCAAGAGCTGTAAGGCCAACCCCAATAACCCATCCTCTGTGGAGCAAATCTCTTCCACTGAAAAATTCCTGAAGGCAGGAGCCTTCCTGGCAGCAGAAGCCTAATCCCTCTTACTCCTTCTTAACACAAGTGTGTTTGTATTCTAACAGGGGGCCTGGACAGGCAGGGGGGTAAGCATCAGTTTGCAAAGGGAGAAGTAATACTGGCTTCTACTCCCTCCTGCTCTAATGGCTTGAAGAGCAGGAACATTGTGGTGCCCAGCAAATTGTAAACGCTGTCCCCTCACTCCAGCCTGGGGAAAGCAGAAGAAATGTGACTCAGGTATCTCCTGAGTAGGTAAGTCCCATTCTACTTCTCCTTATGCAGAGCTGGGGTGAAAGCAAATGTTTAGTCAAAAAAACCTGGAGCAAGATCTTCTCCAGGCAGCACCTTGGGCACCCTGTCAACCGTAACACTGAAGCTTACTCCTTACAGAGGACCAAGCAGCAGCCTAGACTGTCATTTGCAGAGGTATACCAAAATGACAGGGTTGAAGGCTGATACGTTCTGCTTACAGCTGGCCAGGGAACTCAGAGTACTTGTACCAAGCATTACCTCCATTTAAAAAATGCAGATAACATCTACCATCAGTTTCCTATTTGTATATCCATGGGAAAAGTCATACAGGGGTAGTAATTCATCTCCCATTTAGAGATGCTATGAACAGGCACTGAGAGGGTACAGGTCATTTATGAGCATACAGCTCATTTGCAGACCATTTATTACACCCATCCATCTCACAGCCTCTTCCTGGCGTTGCCAATACACAATAGCTGCTTTTCTAGTTCTACCAAGCTCCTCGTTCCCAATGCATTTGAGCATCTCAGTGATATTAATGAACATATCCTCACAACATTCCCGTGACGAGCCTGGATATTATCACCATTTACAGGGGCCTTGGCTGTGGCTATACAATCTGTGGCAGACCTGGGAAGGAGACCAAGAAATCTGGTGCTTCAGTCCAGTGCAGTAACCACAGCGCTCTTCCTCTGCTCCCTTTTATGAGCTGGACACCTGTTTGCTGGTTGAGGACCACCAAACAGCTATCTCATGGTAGTAAACTTTTACAATCACAACAGACCTGAGCTGGAATTGAACCAGCATCTTAGAGGTGCAAAAGCCTCAAGTACAGCCCATTATTGGTCCCTTGAGCTAGGTATTGCTCTGGTGAACAGTTGGTTCCCCACCATAAAGATGAGCTTGAGATGCCAGCAGTCTCCAGAAGCAGGTATTACCAAGTACTCAGAGTTATTTGGGTTCAACAAAGAATTCATATGGTAAGGATGTGTGTCTGTATATGTGTGTGTGCAGGTTCTTTTTTTTTCTTCCCAAGGAAACATTAAAAAATCAACCTTAAGGATATGAACTTAGTTTAAATGTCAGCTGAAAAACAGCTGCTGAAAAGAGATATGATCCACGAGCCAAAAAAGTGGGGCTGGGAGGAAGTTGAAATGAGAGCTATTTAGTTTGCTAATGCTCCTGTGTGAGGATAAAAGGGTGAGATGTGGGGAATCTTCTCTGGCACAAGGTCCTGCAAAGTGTTCTGGAAGATTCGGGTTAGCAGAATATGATCTCCCCATATGGCAGGTTTGAAAAAGTGGTGAAAGAAGTCCAAGCATATGCAACAGTGAGGTAACAGGGCCAGAAGGGTCAGGCACCTGTGACTTTCTAGCCACATTAAGTTTTTCAGAAGCTGCTTTTTGACTTAACAGAGTAGAGTTTTCCATCACATATGTGTAAAACATTTCATCCATTACAGGTTTCTTGGCTCTTCTAGATTTGCTTTTGTTCAAGTGTGGGGAAATTTCAAGGAAACAAAACAACAACAAAAAAGCTTCTGAAATTAATTTCTTCTCCTGTTTCAAGATTTATCACTCATCCCGTTGAAGCACATGACTTGTCTTGCACTGGAACGATCAGTTTTTCAGTGCTGCATGTTGTTATGTGTCTGAAGGCTGCTTAGCACAATTAACATGCAGGGCTGCAGGAGCCTTCACCTATCACTAGGCATCTTAGGTACTGCTATAATACAAAACCACTAATAAATCACTGCCTTCTCTCCACTCTAAAACTTTACAGAGACAATGTGTGAACTCCAGCCACAGGCAAAAAACCCCCAACTCCCTATCCCTCCTCATATAAAAATGACTTAGAGCAGAGTTTTCCCCAGATAGCTATAATCCACAAATAATCCTCACTTGCTACAACAAAAATGACAGAAAAAATATTCACTGTTGCAACACAGCTGACTCCTTTACCTCACAATGTACTGGAGGGGTGAGGGAAGGAGAGGATATGGGGGCTCCAGGCAGCTATGTGGAGCTCAGAGCTCCCCACAGATCTCAGGTTTTTATGTAGGTTCAGGTCACCACTAAGGAGAGAATGAAAATGCAGCCTCTGAGGAGCCCAGTCAAATCTGGGATTACACTTGGGACCATTAAAGTATGGTACTGCAGTGTCCAGAGCGGGCAGAAATTCCTCATCTTCCACAAGTTCAGGTCAATGTTCAGGGTGACAGATCAGCAAGCACAAGCAGTGACACTAAAATACCTTAAAAAATTAGGAGGTCTGACTTCATAATGCATATATTACTCCCACAATAAATGTGGGAAGGGAGGACCTGACACCCCTGATCCTTAATCCTAACCTCTTGAAATTCATCTCTATGTAAAACTAGAGGTAATTCTCATCTCTATATTTCTGCCACTAGGGATTAAATGATCTTGTTGTGCCTATCCTCTGACCTTGTACATGATATTCCTGTCATCCAGTAGAAGCCAGGGTTATAATGGTCTCTTGGCACATTGCCACTTGCCCTCGCCGTGGTCACTGCTCTGCATCTAGTTAGCCCCCCTTCAAGATAGCAAATTTCAAAAATTAATCAATTAGTTATGCAGCACTTCAGAAAACCAGTTATCAAGCTTTCCACAGCCAAACATCCAAAGCTATAAGACCAGAGCTCGCACCTAGCCCATCCTAAAGAGTCTCTCCAGCTAGAAGAGGTGCAGGAAACACAAGCCAGACTTTATACATGCTTTTGCCTCACCTTTTGAACTACCCTGAATTCACGAGTCCCTTAGTTTCAGGAACACGTTAGAAAAAAAGCAGCTGTTAAATGAGGCAAGCTCTCCTCTCGTCAACTCACTCCTGCATTTCTGGATGTGCTTTATCTTGAACCATGTCACAACATTGAGTGCCTTATCACACCATAAGAAATTCTTTAAGTTGGTCTAGGCAATTTCACAGGCAGGAAGGGAACATTAATCTGCACACTTTCCCCTACCATGACTATGACCATGTTGCAGCAATACCATACACAGATCAAGGTCTTGGTACAAAATTCCCTTTGATACCAAACCTCATTACAGCTGATCAATGTTGGTTTTCTGTCCTTACAGCCTTGGCGACAATGAACATCAGAGAGGACCTGTATCACAAACCATCAACAGCAGCTCTCCATCAACAGCAGCACCCACCAGACTTGCACCAGTGCAGGCTCTTCCCTGTAGCAAACACAAAGGAGAATGCAGAGACTGAATCTTCTTCGGTCATTAAGGTTTACTTGCTTATTACAGAATGAATCTCTCAGACACATAGTGTAATTTTTGGGCTATCCTGTGCAGGGCAAGGAGTTGGACTCGATGATCCTGATGGGTTCCTTCCCACTCAGTATGTTCTATGAGTCTGTGATTCTTTGACTGGTGAGTTGAGATCACCCACATGCCCAACAGAACCACAGGGACCCACCAGGCTGCTGAGGGAATGGGGTGAGCCTGCTGATACCCCACCCAGCACTTAACCCACACAGCCGTCTCAGCCTGGAGCTGTGGTGGAGGCCAGAATTAAGGCCCTTCTCTGGCATTCAATGTTGTTTGTGACAACACCCGCAAAGCATCACAAGTGGATACTATCAAGGATTACTATTTGTGTATTAGTGAGTCACAATACGCCAGATTCATAAGAGCCAGATGTCACAGCTGACCCAGACAAGGCACTCAGACAGATCCCACGCGTTTCATGTGTCAGCCTTATATCCATTCATAAAACAGCTCCTTCCCAAAATATAAGTCTTGGGAAAATTTAATATCATTGTGCAATTTTAAGTCAAGTTTCAATCAGTTTCTTGGGTTTATTTTTCCCCTTCTTTTTATTTTTTTTTCAACAGTGGTTGAAAGAAAGGAGGGGCAGGAAATGATGTCCATCACAGAGGATATAAAAAATGAAAAATATGGGTAGTCAGGCTTGGAAAAATAACTTTTTTTCCCCCCTGCTTTTCAAAATGTTACAGCTATAGAAACAATCTCCTGGACAAAGTCAGACAGATGTTTTTTTCTCCCCCCCTCCCTCCCTTTCTTTGGATGGAATGACTTTCTCAAGAGCACAGCTGAAAAACCTTTGAAAAAAAAAACACACACACAGTCTCAGGCGTTGGAGGTGTCTGGGGCTGAGGATTACAGAAGTTCAAATTGGCTCCCCCTGTCAAAATTACAGCTGCACAAAAGATGGTACAACATATCAGCCCAGGGCTCAAAAGGACATTTTCCGGTTCTCAAGAACCTTGAGAAAACGCAGCTGTGCTGTGTGCAGCCAGGCTCTGCTGGCCCAGCCAGGGCCTGGCCCCCCTGCCCCCCCTGCCCCCCACCCTAACACAAATTAGTAAGGGTGCCAGCCTGCTAAAGGACATGATTAAAGAATACCTCCCTGTGTGCACTCGTCATTTAGGGATGATTTACTGCCAGGGCATACCCTTTGTGACTCCTTATACTATGTTTTCTTAGTTTTCACACTTCCCTCTTAAGACTTGAAATTTAATATCTATTCCAGCAGAGTTCTTGCTCCCTTGCCCCCTCTGTCTCACTCTCCCTCTCCTTCCAGCATATTATCTTTGTCCATTGCTCAGATGAAGTGAGCTGACTAAAATTTATGTGCATTGTCACTGAGGTGCTGTTTTAACTGTACAAATGTGTTACAAGGCTGTTGCACTACTCAAGCCCACCCCACCCGAGTGACCCCACTAATCTCAAACTGCAGCCCTTGTCAGGTGATGACTGCTGAGAGATCCCTTTACAAGCTGCACCACGCCATGGTTTTGAGGCTTTCTCTCTCTGTGTGTTGGTGTAAGGTTCCTGTGGGTTGCACTTGGACGCCGCAGCATCCACCAGTCAAATGCAGGTGCAGCAGTTCAGGGGTCTACACATAGCATGGATATTCTCAGTACAATTTGCCAGAGATTTTTGCCTACGTGTTTTAAATGACACTTTTCTCCTTGTTCCTGCTTAAAAAAACACAGAGAATTGACTGGCTATGGAGAGCCAGCTACATGCCTAGGTTAGCAACTTCTAAACAGATACACCCACAGAACATGGTCTGACTGTTTCACATGCCGCTAGCTAACTCACAAGAGCAACACAACCTCCTTCTAGCAAAGACTCAATACTTTGGCTATAAATCTTGCTAAGGTACTCAGAAACTATTAAGCAAATGTAAATTATATTCTTCAATAGGAAAGGCAGCTGAACTATTCATTTGCTATTCCCATTTTGATCTCTGGACAAATGGCAGCAGACCTTAGAACAAGAAGATCCTGCTGATCACTCAGTAGCTGCTCAAAATTTTTAGTCTGATTATTTTCTACAATTTTTGTTACCGTACAGCAAGTTTTAAAGGAAATATCTGTGATTTGCAGATTTGGGAGCACCTGTAAATTTTGGGTTCTTCCCTTGATGTTTGTTTAGGTCCAAAAAATCCTCCTTCCTCTAAACATTTTCTTTCCAAATTACTGTCATTTCCTGTAATATATTCTGCCAAGAATCGATTAACTACTATTGTCTTCCTTCCTTCTCATTCAATAGTACCAATTATGCTGCTAAAAAAAAATTCCTTCCCCACCCGTCTAATCACATTCTTCTCTTCAAATTCTGCTTTCGGTTTTTCTATACTCTGAGGTATTTTCTCACACTTCCATGACAATCTGATTTTCTTCCTATATCCCTCTTCTCCTGTGTTTGCTTTCCCTGCCCACTTGCCTAAAACTGCTCTCCAAGATCCTTCTGGTGTCTTTCACACATTGTTCCTGCCGTCAAAGTCTTCTTGACAATATGGACCTGTTTCCCATCTATCCAAGCACCAAATGGTTATCCCCTTCTCACTCTTACTTCTGGGAGGTGTATCAGCCTGGAAACAGCCCATGTAAGTCATGCTTATTTAGAGAGGTATATTTAATATGTAAAATATTAGACTGCTCGCAGGCTATGTCATTTTTCTGATAACAGACACATTATCTGAACATCATTTCTTTTGAGATTTAAAATGCTGTCTTAGATTTCTTCTAACTTGTTAAAAATTAGCTATATATCAATTTTTTTCATTTTGAAGCAGAATATCTCTCATTCAGTCCATGGTTAGCGGCAAAGCATAACCATACCACTAAATACTCTGTGCTACCTTTGGCAAGGCACATTATGTTTCACTCTAGTTTGACTCCCTCTGTAAAATACATGAGAGAAGCTCTTCTCCAAGCCAGCACTGATTGAGACATCTTATCGATGACCTTTATCTGTTTGGTCCATTTATAAATTCTTCAGAGACTTGGTATCTCAAAGTATGTTGCCAGGTACAATAAAACTTCCAATCTCAGTCAGTACTACTGTACCATATCTATAACAACAATTTAATGAAATGTAATTATTATTTTTTCAGTGCTCTGAGAATGGAAAATACTGCATTTGTGTCAAAAAGGTGCTTTGTTTGCTTTTGGTCAGGGCTGCTCTGCGGCAGGAGTATTGGTAAAATAAAAGAATAAATCATTCACCAGGAATCGTTCTGTCAGATCCAGTATTATTACTGCAGTCAACTGCATACAATTAAATATATTCAAACATTTACAGTCTTTATTTTAAATTATCTGTTCTGGATTACTCTCAAAACATTCTCAAATTCATAGCGTTGTGTTTTACAGCAGCTATATTGGGTAAAGCATATATTAAGTAGACTCCATAACACAGTATTTTTGATCAGTGATACTGAGAGCATACTGCACAAGGTATATATTTTTCTTTTTTTCCCAAAAAATATTATTATCCTGAATTCAAAACTCTTGGAAACACTTGGAGATGAAGGGGATTTTCTACTGCTGCTAGCTCATTTCAAAATGAAACATCAGCTGACCCTCTCCCATATCATATTTCCCTCATTGCTTTCTGAGAAGATACAGGATTAAATCTGATGCTTATTGAATTTATAGATTATTAACACTAGTTATACCCAGGGACAATGTCTACAGATTCCCCTATCATTTTTCTTCTAACTTTTGTGTATTAATTCAGTTCTCATGGAAGCAATGAGGAGAAAAATCTGATATCACTGACTAAAGTCAATATAGTAGAAGCAGATGCTGTGCTAGCTTCTACTCAAAGCCTTGCCTGTACTTCTAATTTAGTTTCTTTTATCCTCTCCTGTACCAAATCTTTTCTCTTTCCTGACTAGATCAGCAATTGTCTTTCATTCCAACTTATGTAAGAGAGCGCTGTAGTTTGCCAAAGGTCCTGTACAAAATAAAAGGTAGCAAACCATGCTACCAACATGCTACTACACTTAGCATGTAGAAAACTGCTACCAGATCAAATAAATCACATTTTATCTTCCTTTAAAGCCGTAGATGATGACCTGCAGGCGCAGCGCTACTCTTTCCTTTATATCCATTGCCCGTGGTGTTTCTTACACCATAACTGGGAATTCAACATTGGCATTTTACAAGAATACTGAAATGTATGCCTCTTATACAGCCTTAAATGCTGCACACTTCCTTCTATCATATTTCCAGTGTCATATAATTTTCCAAGCTAATCACTTGCACTAAACAAGGCAGAAATGTGGGAGGAAACATGTGGCATGTGATCACAGAGTTAGAGCCTGTGTAGATTCGTGGTGTACATGGGGACAAATAAGGGCAGGAGAGGCTGCTAAAATGTTCTGCTTTCTTTAGCTACCCAGAT
>NW_008238330.1:934846-1000471 GCF_000691975.1 Corvus brachyrhynchos | reverse complement strand
AGCATATGCTCACTGTCAAATCCTGGAGACTAGCACTGTACATGCTTTTGTTAGCATTATCCTGATAGGGATTATGGATGCAAAACCAAATTATCTCCAGTCAGCTTCTCCTTAGTAACCACCCCCAAGAACACTATCAACACTTTATAGATGTGTTATAGTATATTCTTCTTTCCCTTAGTAGTAAGCACCTCAGCCTTGAATTACCTCACAATCACTTACAGAGGGGCAGTTACACACTGGGTATGTGGTAGTCTGTTATCCTATGGAAGCCTTCTCTATTTGGAAAACACAACTAACAGATTTTAAATCAATAAGAGAAAGCAAAAGTTCAAATTTGATTCAAGAAAAAAGAAATTTAGTATTAATAGTTTTATGTGTGCACACTCAACTAGCCCCTCTTCTTAGCTACTCATGGGAGTATTATCTACTTGGCCCACTCCAAGTGGGATAAAGAAAACTCACTACTTTATTTTATTGGTTACCTGTGGCATCAGCTGTGTGGTTTCTTAAATCTTCGTGGCTCCTATCAAAGATAATATGGTGGTAATGTGGCTCGATGTTGTATAGTAATTACAGTGTTCTGAAAAATGTTAAAATCCAAAAATGTTGAAAGGCACTAGAATACACAACAATGTTCTTGGTAAAAGAGGTTTGAATACTCTTTACCTGTAGGACTTTCGCAGAACTGGCAGGTACCGTAAGCCTCACCTTAAGCAGAATACCCAACCTATCCCAAACCTTAACTTTTTAAAGACAGATCACAGCAATAAAAGAACCTTTCATCTTGAATGTGCCTCTGTGTTTTGCCTTCTAGCACTACCACAAAGAACTTCTGTTAATAACATTAAAGATAAGTTGGAAAACAGAATCTTCAGGAATTCACTTATTAGAAGATTTTTAAACAGGAAAGTTTAATTCTCATTGGCTCCTATTCCTGTAGAATGTGCTAATACAGCTCCCTCCCTGTTGCTTACCACAGTTAAGACTGCATCAATATGCCTATTATAGATGTCATATTTCCAGTACTTACAGCTCAGCTGTTGGTATTTTCCTTTGGACTAGCCATGGAAATTTAAGCCTGTAACCCAAAAGCATGTATAAATGCTCCATTTACTCACAGAAAACCTCTCCTGCCAGCTATTTAAACAGAAAGCTTTAGGAACAACAGCTAAAAATGAGTCCCTATAATATTGGCTTTAACCACCTGTTACTGCAGGCAATTTCCAAGTATAATCCTAAATGTGACAAAGAATCGGGCTACAATATGGTCTGTTACAATATAATTTTGAGCTTTCAAAAATTGTTGTTTAGCAGTAGTGCTTTAAAATACCTTCGATCACATCAGCACATGATAAACTACAGCAGTTCCAAAGGAGAGTGGTAGGAAAACAGCCTTTGACTCAAGAGCTCTCATATTAATTTGTGCTGTGGTCACACATTTGCCACAGCAAATTCACAGTGGTCACGGTTGCCAGACACACAACAGAGTTATAAAAAGTGAGCTTTTAAAGGTGGTTGCACATGAAGTCCCTGGTGGCCGTGTTTGGAAATTGCTGGTTTAACAAATACAGCTTTTTAAGAGACTGGGAGCCTCAGTTCCTCTTTTGATTCAAAACCAAATTAACTTGGACAAGTCATCTTTGCTTGCCGTTCTTGCTTAACTTGCCAGTTCCTCCCTCAGTTCAGCACCTCCCTCTGTGCAGTTCTGTGAGGTGGGCTTTTTCCATCAGTGACTGGAATTGACAGCAAGCCTAAACACTGCACAAGCATCCATAGGAAAAGAAGAGCCGCCTTTGGAGTTAAATATTTACCAACTCTGTACCAGTTTTTCCCCTCTTCATTTGACAGTTCTTGACAACGTCAGGGCTTGTATGAAAAGCACAGTTCTTGGTTGATTCCAGAGCTAATTCCATTCAAGAACAGGTAGTGCAAGCTTTCTAACAGGATCTCACAGATGTAGTTCTGCGCTGACCTTCACACCCCTCCCTGTGGATGGAAAAAAAAAGAAATAAACCACAGCAGTGTGTCAACTGGCAACACTTTGGCACCCGCCTCAAAAATGTTGTGAGTCCCAGGACTGATGCCTAAGAGGCTTCTCTAATCCATTAAATACATGTTCTCAAATGACCTTTTGCTACTAGAAAATTCACCAAATCAAAAAAAGGGATCCCTGCCTACTCAGTCCTGGACCTTGTCATTGTGACTCTCACTATCATGGCATTTAATGCCATTTAATACTAAATGTTGTAACAGAGCTTATCATTAAAGTCGCTTTTACAGGACTGAACCATCAATGCATTTCAGCAGTTGCCTTTTCTCATAGAACAAATTATGCTCAAAAATGCAAAGTATTCTTCTCTTCCAGTAACAGATGGTCCCACAACATTAGAGAACTGAGTCTTATCGACAACACTCTCAGCTACACAGGAAAAAAGAAAGCTTCCTTAGCTACAGTGTAAAGTACCATTTACTGCCACAAGGGAATGTCTGGAAATGCCAGAGCTCCTAGAGCATGCTGGCTTAAAACAGGAGATACAAGGTCCTGCTGGGGGCAATTCATGACAACTTTCCAACCTATGGAATGTTTCCATGGGGAGAAAGGGGAAAGAAGGAATGTGATTGTGAGTTAAAAAGCAGTGTTGTAATCTGAAGGGGAGATAGGGTTTGGCTGATGGTGGCCGATGACCTTACCCTGGGTGTGGCACTACTGGAGAAGCACTCCTGTGTTGCAGGGATTCCAGCAAGGGTACAGGTTGAGTGCATGATAACAAAAAACACTGGAGAAGTAGCAAAGACTGATAAATGAAGAAACTGCTTTTCCCAGCTGCACCCTAATGAAGGTCCTTCTAATTTCCTTCTAAAAAGGGGAAAATGAGAGAAAGAGAAGGAGGAATGGGACTCTTTCTCATTAAAATCCTTCCTTAGGCTGCCAACTACACACCCACACTCCAAGTGCCTATTTATGTGCCATGGCTTAAGAACATAGCACAGGAAACTCAGGGCCCTTACTTGCATGTTGTCTGAATGGACCACCAAAGCTCTAACCCAAAACATGCCTGCCTTTGCACTGACCCTTGCAGGGGGCGGTAGTCACAGAGACGGCAGTGTAAAAAATGTAATGTTAACCTCAATACCAGGAATGTGGTTACTATTAGTGGGATTTTACCCTCCCTTTTACTTCACAGCCGAAAGACTCTTCCTTTGCCTTTGAAGCAGGAGCCCTTCCTCCTGTCCTGCTTCCACACACACATCCTTACTTTAAGTCTGCTCACAGAAGAAGGGAAAGAAATGGCGCTAGACTACTGTCAAATTAGACAGAAAATGTGGGGGGTTTTCTTCTCATGGGAAAGGCCTAATATTTTTCAGCTAGCCCAAATATGTTCTACTGAATATCCTAGTTATAACTGAACTTTTCAGAGGAACCTAAAGATTTTCTTACAAGCAGTTATTTTAAATTGAGTTTGCTCTCTTTCAAAATCATATGCACTAGTGCTATCAGAATTATGGTATACAACTTTTCAATATTCCTACACTTGAGAAAAGTCAAGTTCCTCTTAGCCTGCTCTCTCCTACCACCCTTTAACTTCTTTTTATCTGACAGACAGAAAAGCAGCTTAGTGAAAGTTCTGCAACTCTTCTTACATTTTGATACTTGTATTTCTTTTATGTAGTTGGTTTCAAAGCATACCTGGTTTTAGTAACCTTCTCCAGTAAAAATAATGCTTGTATCTAAGCTGAATTCGAAATGGAGGGCAGGCTGCCTGTGGAAAATCTCCTCTTGGTCTTATGAAAAATAAAAAAGTCCTTTTCTGGGTCTCCTGTGGGTTAGTCCCCCAGCTCTTAAGTGCACAACCCTATGCTGAGCACAGCTGAAGCCTAATTTCAGGCACCTGACCCTCACAATCCAATCCAAACTGCAGCTCTCCGTTAGTTGCCTGAACTTCCTATTTTATGGATGGAGAGACTTGTGTCAGGTACCATAATCTGCATGGTAAGAAAAAAGCCACCAAAATTAGCTGTGACAGCTATTTGTTGCATATGCCTTTATAAAGGGGAGTGTAAAGACCTACCTGGAAAGGCACTGAGACTGCGAAGTGCATAAGCAAGCAAGAAGGTCTCAAATGACATGGGAGCCTTTAGGATGAGAGAGATACACCAGGCTCAAGGTGTGAAGAAGTACCTTCTTGTGACCACCTAACACTTGCCGCTACTAGGAAAATCACCATGTTGGCTAGAAGCAACAATCAACCTGGCAAGACATTGTTCAGAGGAGAGGTGCACAGACTTTTAAAATTTTCTGTTCTGTCTGGTATTACTACTTTATTCTCTTTCTAATTAAAAAAAAAAAAAAAGGCTTTTATTTCAATCAAAATCAAATTCAGGGTTGATTTTTTAGTTTTGGTTAGTTAAAGTATTTTTTAATTAAAAGTCCTTTGTTCACTTTGTGAGGTCAGTGCTGGGAAGAGATCTAGCCATGGCCAGCAAAAGCTACCAGTATGTTAATCAGTGGGAAATGCTAAATAATGGGAACAGTTTTTAAATTTTTCTGACTTCACATGATGTAGATTCTTTACTCACAAGCCTGAGTCCTGTCATACTCCCTTATTTCTTAAGATACTCTTTCTGCTAATACTGTCTTTTGTGCACCAGAAACTAGTAAGAAACTAATGGGCATAGGGAAGATCCAAGTTAATTCACTTTCCACCTTGATAAAGAAATGGAGACTCCATCTATTCATAGGAGGCTATATTCTGATCTTTGCCTGTATCCAACACCAAAAGATCTTAAGATATCTTCAAAACCAAAGGGAAGGAGGTACCTCATTACAAACCAAAATTGAAGCCCCTAATTAAAGCCTGAAGAGGGACAGTTCACATTATCTCCAGTCAGTTAGCTTCAAGCTGCACTTGTACCTAGGAATAAATTCACACAAACTGAGTTTACCAGCTCCCCTCATACATGAATATCAGCCCACTTCCAGTCACAAAACATATAATTTTTTTCCCTTTTTATTTACTGCCGTGTCATTGAACATAGCTGTTGTGAATCCCACTTTGAGGATAGCTCCCACTAATTGTGCATACAGCCTTGACTCCTAACTCTAGGGTGAGTCAATAGTACCAAGGTGCCTAAAAATTAAAGGTCCCTTGATGGTTTTAGCTCATAGCACTCAGAAGTACCCTGGCAGCTATGTGGATTTAGACATCCCTGATGATATATATACAGCAAAAAGGAGTTTTTAAAAAGTTCTTAAAGATAGTTGAGAATAATCTGTTATTGTCTGGAAGGTACTCAGATAGTCCACATGAGAAGCAATCAAAATTTGCTTATTAAACACTTTATACTAAGAATTACACCTCTATAGATCTGAAAACAAGCAGCTTGGCTCAAACATGGGGTGTTGGAGACTCTTAAACTATACAGAGCAATTTCTCCTTCTATATGTTTTTCCTACGTATTTAATCTAACTAATTTTCCAGTTATCATTGTGCTCAGATTGCACTTGGTAATGTACATAGTAATTGAACTCATCAGTAGCACATACTGCATATGGAGCTTTTCTATCTGCCATGTACCAACAGTACACACATTTGTCTTAGATCTTAATCCAGTCACAAGGGCAAGAAAATCTGTAAGTATAGGTTTTAGTGTTCACAATCCTGTTAACATTTATACCTATATATAAACTTGAGTTGTCCTTCCAAGACAACAGATAGAGTTGATGAAATAAAAGCAGTCTCAAAAAAACCACTAACCCCTTTTCAGCCACAAAATATCTTCTGCATAATAATGAAAAGTACTTAAAACACTTTCAGTAGTGCCTCAGTAGTTAATGCAATTCTCTATCCTTAGCTTAAGGATATGGCAACATATTTACTTTGGAACAATCCTTTCAGGTCCATGCCCTTGGTGAATGATACAGTGCTAAGCTGGACTGCTGCTGCAGCTGCTGAACAACCACCTGAAAACAAAAAGAATAAAAGATGGTTTAACTGCAATCCTGTGTAGATGGTGTTGTCAGGCTGTCTCCCATGCAATACAAAGTACACAGCTTTGGTCAACACATTGAAGGTGGTTTCCCCAGTTTCTCTGACTGTGTTGAAGCCCTAGTTTGTTCACCTTCACAGAACCAGTGCTGCTCTGTACCCTAACAGGTCTTCTAAGGCACTGATTATATGAGTTATCAGGAGAATGGTGACAGGCAGGAATATGTGTGTAGGAAGATTATATTAAGGCACATGAAAAAAAGTTGATAAAATTCAGGAGGGGAAGAAAGGACAGATGGATTTTTTAGCAAATACTGTTGCTTCGCATCTCCTTGGCTCCATAAGGGAAAACATTTTCTACTAAAAATGGTATCTGGACTGAAAAGGTACCAATCTATATGAGGGTGTAAAATGAGGTGTGAATTATTGAAAAAGGCAACTCAAACTGTGTTTGCCAGAAAACAGCCACCATATCATACCAGGAGGACGGGGGTTAATCTGGTGGTAAACACAAGGTGCATGCCTTGGGAAAAAGATTTGAACAGCAGAATACCTAAATGATGAGGTGAAAATCTGGCAGCTGCACCTTCAACAACCTACTGAGCACAAAAATATTGGTATAGTATTTCCATTTACTGCTTAGAGCTCTACTTGGGTTTGTTGATTTGTTGGGGTTTTTTTGTAAACAACCCTCTTTAGCCTTTCTACTCTCTTTCTGTTCCCAGGCCAGTTAAAGAACTGTTTTCTGGCCAGCAGGCTTCTGCCTGAAGAGGAACTATGTGGGTAGATACACAAATAAGCAAACGCACACACACCAAACCAGGTAGATATGGAACCTGTACATGCCATGGAACTATGTATGTATGCTGTTCTTATGACAACCTTGGTGTCTACCTTTTGTGCATTAATCTGTCTCCTCTGGCACTGGGACTGAGTTAACCATGACTTCGTCTTGGTCAGGTGCTTCTAAGTTTTGATGAACAGTGTTTCAGGCCCAGAGATGAGTCATACAGATATTTGTAAGTATGCTACATAGACCCAAATTCTTAAGGGTAGGAACATATCTAAATACTTACATAATTTCAATAGAATACGTGGACAGAGAAACCCTACTAATTAAGATTTTTTATTTTTTATATCACCTGTGGAACTTCAAGGAGTTACTCTCAGGTATCAGAAGCAACCAGGGCTTTGGCTGGGTACCATTCTGAAAACAGTTTCCTTCAGGTCAAAATTTAGCCAATGAAATTAATACACTTCCTTGAAGCCAAAACCTCTGCTAGCATCTGTAGAGAGAGAACCACACAGTTGCCCCAGAGCTAGCAGTAGCTGCAATGGACATGCATACAGGGGACTGGCAAGTGAATGTTATACATACTGCTGCCTGTGGTTATGAGAGAATTAAAAGCATTTGCTGTGATGACATTTTCATTAACAAGTTTCCACTTTGCTCACAAGGGAATATAAACCAGTTGTCTTCACTGGAAGAATCGCATCATGTGATCAGGAAAACATTGGAAAGGAATAGACATAACATGGATGAATTTAATTTTAGAAAAGTTACATAAAGACTGTGGGATATTCATGGGAGAAGCTATTCAGATTCTTTCCTCTTCTTGAAAGGAAAAATCTCCCTGTGGTGTAGGTTTAAGGCTCTGGAGTGGGCACACGTTTATTTCCAGTTTCTTTAATGTAATTGATATAACAGACTCAGAGAAGGAAGACTGTAATGGGAGACAGGCAGTGGTGGAGAAGGCAGTAATGACCCAGTGACAGATCTATTAGTGCCTGGCTGTGTCACAGAGAGAGGCAAGAGGGGAACCAGCTGTCACAAAGCTGAGAACAGAGCAAGGGAAGGGTGACCTGCAGCAAAATTAGTCTGCGTACTGGGGGGAAAAAGATATCAAAAGCTTGATGAGCTACATGTCTTAAAGTGAAGGCATGTTAATATTATTGAAATAGCTGCTTTAAAAGAATGTTTTCAATAGAAAAAAGAGGCTATCAGTTGTTAATCACAGATTCATTTTCATCTCCTTTCTCTAAGGATTTTCACAAACAAAGGAGATTCATTTCTAATTCCTTAGCAGAATTCAATAATGTTCATTTTCTTTGTCTAGAAGCTGACACTGAAAATTGATGCTTTAGCCCTTCCCACTGGCTCCAAGGCTAGGGAGAGCAAGGAACATGACATGTCTTATTAGAGAATTCTGACTAATCTAAAGCTGCAAGGTGCATTCAAGAAATCTGCTTACTCTGGAGGTTGCATTAAAAAACCACCACCAACAACAAAAAAAAACACAAAAAGGAAGAAAAATATAAAAAGATGAGAAATATGAGGGAGAGTTTTTCCCTTGGGGGTGGTCTGACTAAGAAATGACTAAGAGCTCTAAATGAGAAATTATAGTAAGCAAAAGAGCATCTTGGGGTATCTGCAAGCAATTGGCGTAAGTGTAACTTCTAGTTAGGCCGATGACTAACATGCACATCACTAAGCACTTTGTATGGCATGGCTTTTCAGGTCAGCTCGTGGTGTGTAGGCTCACACTCTGGAAATCTCCATGAAAACTACAAAGGTAACAAAGGATGTGCAGGCGGAGGAAGCACTAAAAGTTCAGGAGTAGAATGATAGGGAGTGATGGTGATATAAATCTAATTGGGTTGTATGATACATTGCTGTCCTAGAGAGGCAAGAAGTTCACATACTCTGAAAGGATAGCAGACTTCAATAAAATTCAGAACTCTCACAAGACATGGCAGATCTGGGGGAGATAATACATGGTGTGCTCATGTTTCAGGCTGTTGTGCTTGATTTATGAATCTGAAGGGATGGCTTGCACTAAGGCAATTGTCCTCACGGTTTATATGAGTTCAGTACCAAACTAAATATGCTTTTAGTTATGGATTTACCATAGCATTTCTTCATTCATCTCAACCAAACTGATAGGATGTGTAATACATATGGTTCTTTGTCTACAGTGTGTTTAAACCTAATACAACAGGGAGATGAAGACTATAATTTCAGTGGTTTACAGCCAAGACTGACTCTGAAACAGGAACATAGACCCCCAACTTTTTCTCATGGCATACTTTTGTGCAGGAAAATGCATTAGAAAGGGGACATTATTTTCCTGACACCTCCATCATTACTGGAACTCTCTTTCATGTGTCCATTTATTTTGAAAGGACCAGACCTAGGCTTTACACAACAGTGCAAAACATTGCCTAAAGGTGATCTTGTAAACCAAATTACATTGCACTTCAAATAGCATTTTAAGAACTCCACTGGCTAGTTGAATGAGGAGGGTTGTTTATTATTATTATTATTATTATTACTAATGATGATGATGATGATGATGTACTCTTTGCTTCCTGTAGACATAGCAAAGGTACCACTTGAGACATGAGTTTGGGGAGTCACAAAAAAAATTCAGGCTGAGAAAAGTGGGTTCCCTCCTGCAAGTTATTCCTAATCTATCATTCCTCACCAATGTCACTGTGCAATTATTAGTACACGAATTCATCATCTGTGCCAAGCATGAAATTGGCACAACTGAGTATGATGTCTCACATTTGCATTTCTCCTTAATTTTTAAGCCTACTTAAAGTGTTCCTTTTATTGAGGGATGGAAGTAATGAGTATGTTTTAAAGGATAGCCTCAACTAACCCCTTAAGTAATGAACATGTTTTGAAAGATAGCCTCAACTAACCCCTGTAGAACAGCAGGAGTCAGGACTGAGAATCAGGCAAAAAATATCCATTGCCATGTCTAAGTGAGCAAAGAAAAGTTAATCAGCTAGACTGAAGAAGCCCCTGTGATCTAAAACCACACAGCTCAGGACTCAGGACTGGGAGACCTAATATGAGGAGCTGTAATTCTTATTTTGACCATGTTGTTGAACAGGAGAGCAGTAGCTGAGGATTCTCGGGGTCACGTCACTCAGTCAAAACAACAGCAGGAAAACAAACCTCCTTCCTTGGACAGGATAAATATTATTTTCTCATTTACTGGTGCAAAACATTGGATTTTTTTATAAGTGCTCAGATTCCAGTGGAAGGACTTCTTTAAGCAGCAAAGTGTTTAAGTGCTTCATCCATACAGAAAAAATTAGCTTTTCACCTGGGATGATAATCCTTCCATTCACTCCCCATTGTCTCTTGTCTATTTGTATTATAAACTCTGAAAGAAGAGGGACTACTCTTTTCCACATATGTGTGCAACATCCCTCATAGTGTGTCTCCCATTTCGAATAGTACCTCCAATTCTATATACAACTAAGCAACAGGAAATTTTAGAGCTGCTCTGCAGATGCAAATGATTACTAAGGCCAGTCAGGACAGAATGAGAAACAGAAATTGGGATTTTCCACTCTCATTTAATTCACAGATTCATACACTTTCCAAGGAAAGGAGCAAGATGTCTTTTGGCAGTACAGCTTTGAGCATATTCTTTAATCTCCAAATAATAAAAAAAAAAGGCATTTTGACAAAGTTCAACCAAGAAAATAAAAATAAAACCTATAAAACTGTCTCAAGTTTGTGGATACTGTGAGCCTACTAAATGGCTGTTGAAATGACTGTAAGCCTCTCCAGCGACTTCTGTGAACCCTCAGCAAGAACCTTTATGGACTCAAAGCCAGAGAGAGAGAGACTGGGAAGTTGGGGGTAACCTGTTTTGTACACATATCTAGCTCTGCCCTGGGATTCAGTTTCTGCACACAAAGGAAAGAGGTTTTAGGATAAAATAGAAGGGAAGCTCCCTCCCATCACTTCATTTTAACAGTCAGAGGAATCTGAGAAACATTCTTGTATGAAATAAATCCTATCCTCACTTACACCCATGCAAATGAAAGCAGCATTTGGCTGCAAGACAAGTGTATTTCTTAACTATTTTGAGTGCCATATGCTATATGAGTGCCATATGTTAGCATTTCTTAACTATATATAGCCATTTCAAATGGTACACTAAGTAAAAGGAGAGAGCACTGCCCTGATCTCCCCTTCACCTCTCCTCAGATCTCTTCTCTCCCTCTTCTTTTCCTTTTCTCTTCCTCCTGCACTCCTCTCCACCTACACTCAGCTTCCTTCATCAGACTTCCTACTATTTTTTATTTTACAAAACCAAACCAAAACAAAACCAAAAAAAAAAACCAAGCCAAAAAAAAATCCAAACCAAAACAACAGCAAAAAAAGAAAAACCCAAACCCCCAGGATTTTGTATTTCTAACAAACCTCCTCCTCCCCCTGTCCCATCTGACATCTGGTTCTATTCTCCCCCCTCCCTCCCTCCATAAGGCATACCGCCTGGGTTCCCATTTTGGCAAAGCTAGGAGGGTGCACCACACCTGTGGTAAGGGCAGTAGCTAAGGGGAAGGTAGTCAGTGATCCCACAATGTTCCACCCCATCGTCTCAGCTGCTACTCTCTTCTCACTCCCTCCTCCCTACCACTCTCCCTCTCTTCAGGACCTCTAGATTTCTTCCCTTTTTTGAGCAGTTGGCTGAAAGTACGTGCTTCCTTTCAGGGCTAGTTCAGCAGCTATTTTTTTTTTTCAGCAGGTATTTTTCTAATACCATATTAGATTTTATTTTAAACCTCCTTTATTTCTTTCCCTTTACTTGGCTGGCACCAGGAACTAGCACAATGAAGTGGGACAGCCTGACTCTGGCATGAAAACACTCAAGGTTTGAACACTCTATGCTGCAGGTTAAACAGCTTCCACCGCACTCCTGTGTGGGCTGGCACTCCCCAAGAGAAGAGAGAAATCACCTCTAAGTGTATTTCCCTGGCCCCCAGTCTGTAGCACCCTTTCGTGCAGTCTGGCAATCATAAACGTAGTGGAGAGGTATTTTCTCTTCCAGAAAAGCACATGGTATAAAGTAGAAGTGAACAGGCAATGTCCAGAGATTGACACAAAATAGAAACATTGACATTACATAGAAACACACCGAGCATAAGAGGTGAAGGAGGACCCTGCACCTAAGAAGGACCTAAAAAAAAAAAACCAAAACATAACATCTGCCTGACTGCAAAGAAAAAAATGGAGATTTTTCATCAGGCTGTGGTTTAACATAAGCTCACCTATTTTTTTCTGTTGCTTTCTTTTCAATTTGGTTGTGGTAATTAATAATGGGAGATATTTTGATTGCTGCAAAGGAACAAACACTTGAAAATGTTTGTTCCTTGTAATCCACAACTCCACAAATCTATCCTTGGAAGTAGTGTGGTGAAAAAGGAAATAAATGTTTACAATACAAGGGAAAAGCCAGGCCCACTATGTAACAAATGTCCCTTCACAACCCATACCAAATAAAGCAGAAAACAACAAGTATGTCAAGAAAGGAATATTAAGGCAGGGTAAAATTCAACTCTCTACATATAATCAGAACAAAATTATTTCAAAATTTATGCTTTTCTTAGCATAGGTCAAGATCCGTGTGATTCAAGGTGTACACAGGTTTTTGTACCACATGGGACTAGATACCCCTGATTTCTACATTAAATATTTGCAGGCTGCTGGTGCCCTCCAGGACTTGTCAACTCCTGAGAGCAAATGTGAGCTCAGCTAAACAGGCTGAAGCAACAGCTCTGCTCCAGCATTCTAACCCAGCTTCTTGCTGCCACCAGAGCCCTCCTTTCCCCTCAGGAGCTGGAGTCCTTGAGGAAAAAAATGTTCTCTATAAGCAGCAGTTCTGGGAAGAGGAAAACACCACAATATGTTGGAACCCAAACTGGATTGGTCTCCCTTCAACTGACCCCAATGATTTGTATAATACACCACAGAGCAAGAACGCTCACCTGAATATTGCGTTCTATTGAGGTTTAACTTCAATTCATACATTTCAAGGAATTATATTACATTACATGTAGCTCATGTATTTTCAAAAAATATTGCAATTTATGTTTTGCATGTTTTATTGCCTTATAATTATAATCCAACAGTGCCATCCACTGCTTCTCCAAATAAACTTTGCTTACAGTTTCTTCCTGAAGTTGTCTTTTGTAAGTCATGGCACTATAACCGAACAGTTTGACTGTGTATACATATAGAGTATATACAAATGTGTGGCCAGATGTGGGGATAAAAAACTTAAAGAGAAAAATCACAATTGTAATCTGGTGATGTTCATAAGGGATTACCAGAACTGTCAAACAAAACCTTTCTGGGCTGTAGATAACGCCACGTTTCATAGTTAGAAAAACCACACTCCAAAATCAGACAGAGAAAGCTGTGTGCGTAATTGTATAATACTTCTTGAAGTCAATCCAATAAAATAATGCCTTTCAACTCAAACTTTCCCCAAATATAATCATCAGGCCTAAGGGAACAGAGCACCCCATGCTGTGAAATACCAAGTAATTCTTGCTGACTCTTCAGGATTGCTACTTTGGCTGACAGTGACCATCACCCCAAAGTACCATAATCTCAACACTGCAATTTTCTGATATGTCCTGTGATGGTTGGGCCTCCAGATGTATTGAATCATGTGAAGATTGATAAAGATGCATTGAAGAAAGTGGCAAGCATTTCCCAGGACACCACCAATAGTATTGCCTTCCCAGCAGGAAACTGTTAAAACATAGCCTGAATTCAATCAAAGCATTGCTATTTTCTCGTATTTTGTATGTGCCTGCATGTCATATATCAGATGTTGTACATGCATGTATACATACAGATACACATTTTCATCAGTAAATACGCAAGTACCCACATGTTCTTCCACAGACACCTATAATAATACAAAGTAGCATTTAGGTGTACATAGTTCTTAAATAGTTCTTAAAGTTGTGCTTCCAGCTCTGTAGTTGGGAGCTCTAGTTAGCATCTTTTACTTTTGTCAAACCAACACAAAGTAAAAACTTATATAAATGGCCAACTGAACATTTCTCTTTTATGAAAAATCCTTACCATGTGGGCCTACAAAGGTTTTCATGGTAGGACATAAAAAAAGTTACAAGTCAAGCATTCACTGAATCAAAAAATCCAGCAAGTGACCTACAAGGTCATTCCCAGTTACTAAAAGGCATTATTATCTTTCATTCTACGTTCAAGTTGGATCTGAATTTGGGGGACCCTAACAAATGCTGCATTAAGCAGTAATTCTGTCTCTGCCATGAAAATTTGATGCTAGAATAACACAGTTAAGCACAATTCACAGAAGGAAGTTTCCAAATCAGTGGGCAACTAGATTGAAAACAAACACCAAAAAAATACTCCAATTAAGGTTTTTGTGTTGTACTGCAGAAAACCTTACAGGCAGGGAACTACATCTGGAAATGAATCAGCAGCCTTAGTGTCAATAACGGACAACTATTATATATGGGTTTACCAACTTTGCAAGGATGGGCATGGACATACACCACATACCAGCTACCAAAAAGTGACCCATTGACCACCTTAACATATGAAACCAAAGCAAACGTCATTGTAAATCTCCATTACACTTCTTGACACCAAGAAGCAGGATGAAAATATACTGTTTAATTTGGTTTGCTAACCCACTTCCTAACAGAATACAACAGCATTATCTACACTTTAAATTATCCTCTGAAAGCAAACCACAACCAGAAAGGACTTACCAAATCTGGTCCCAGGGGACGAGAAAGAACTTCTGGGTGTGTGCAACTGGGAGCAAAGTGATTTAGTGGTAGTTTTTGTTTTATAACTAAAAGGATCATGTTTATACAAGTATTACTTCTGCCAATACCTCCCACTACAGTAAATTTATCTAACCCTCGAATCATCAATAGCTCATGAAAAAATTACAAACATCTCTATCTGGACAATTCTGAGCCAAAACTCAGGCATATGGACTTGTATATTCTGTCATTGGGAATAAAGCTTTGCAGCACGTTCCTTCTATAGTTCAATGAAATTAATGAGAAAATTACAAAACCTTTAGTGTCAGCAAAGGGAGCTACAAAATCTGCCTGGGCTTACACTGCTCATAACCACAGCTTCACCATATGCAGTTAAAAAATAGTAACTCTGACTGACAATATTTATCAGTTTTGTTTATGTGAAACTAAAAGGAAGACTTGTAATACACTGTAGAATGTCTAATCTGACACTGTATTGTATACTTGGAGGGAAAACAGTAACAAAATGTGGGCAACTTCAGTAGCTAAATGCATGGTTTATGACTGAGAAAACTCTTTCAGAACAAAAGCTCTTTTTTCCTATCATGTACCAGGGCCGTGCTTTTAAAAGATGAAACCCAGCGTGTTTATGAGACCGTAAAATTTTGGAAAATTATTCCTCAAATATACAGACATATATATACACACCTAACAACTAATGAAAAGCCTTTTCAGTCCCAAAGGCCATGCAGAAAGAAGAAACAGCCCTCCCTTCCTGCTTCTTTTTATTTTGCTGGTCAGACAGACAGACTCTTTATGTTACTCAATTATTCACAGTAAGGAGAGTGGCAAAATGCTACCACAGCCATGGCAGAGAGCACACTAATGCAGACATGAATCCAAAGGTCACATCCTTAGATGGCCTCAGCAGGAGCAGCTCTGTGGATCTGAAAAACAAGAAACTGAAAAATAAGCCAAACAAATTTCCACAGATCTTCAAAGGTTCATGGAAGACATGGCTGGCAGGAATCTGAAGACACTATTCAGCACATATTACTGACCAAAGGGAGGATCACATTTCCTTAACCAAAAGTCATTAGCTATTAAATACAATGGTTCGGGGACATTCTGCAGCTCATTCCTAAAATTTGCCAGAAGCAAGAGGGATGTCAGGAAACACTTCTCTCCCCTTATCTATTTTTCAAAATATTCTCTGTTCACTGCCACCAGACTCTGGGACAGAAGAGCTTCTGGTCACCTGCTCTTCTTGTCCTCTCTCCTGTAAGACTTTGAAATAACCTCTTTAAACATACTTTGTACCTCCCCTTGGCTCTGGAGTTTATAATTTCTAATGCAAATCTTTCTCTATTTCATCAACAGAGTATGAAATAAAATCTCAAAGGCCACCAACATAACAAGTTGACAACAAAGCCAGACTGGTAAAATGATTAATTTATGTACAGAGAGATTACAATCTATCCATAACAAGGCATCCAGTATGTGCTCACAATCAGATCCAGCAAACAGATGTTGGGTATAAAGGCATATGAGAAACTGAAGTTCAGAGGAAAAGACAGAAGGGGTGCCAAGGAAATTTTTTTTTTCCTTTTCATTAATATTCAGGGAGATAAAAGTTCTCCTTCCTATGTCTGGGAGATTACAGTGCAAAAACCTAAAAATAAGTGGGAGAGGTATTCCTGTCACTTGACCTTTATCATGCAATGGCTACCCTACCCCTTCAGTGAGAGAAGGCAGCCTAGCTTGCACTGAGACCCCAGACTCTAAGGAACTGGGACTGCTTCATCAACAAAGTTGGCACACAGAATACAAAAATCTGCTCTCAGATACACCTACATTGGTTGGTCTGCTAAAAATCACACAGTAATGTGACTTAATCTTCCTGGGCATCAAGAATACTGCCACATCAGTGCCAGGCAGAGGAAGACAGCCCACAGAACAATGAAACAGCAGCTTTTAGCTGTACAAATAACCCCCCATGGAATGACCTTTCCCCTCTAAACCCCAAACGGGCAAGGAATCCATGGCAGGGCAAGCCTTATATTATCAATGTCAGTGACAGAGATCTGGCCTTGTAACCCATTATCCAGCCCAAGACCTTTATGAAGGTCTTCCGTTGGCAAAGAAGCAATCACTAGAGAATCCCTGCACCACACTGATACTCAGTCTGCACAGCTGTGGTTTGGACACATTGCAACTCAAGACAAATGAAAGTTTGGAAGCTCACAGTCTGCCCCCGCACACAGGAATACAAGTTTTCAGGTGTCATCTGCACTCTCCAGGTTGCTCTGAATGGTAATCTCACTTTAGGTCACAAGGGTGGGCTTTCTGTGGGATTTGTGCTGCGTGGTTACCACTGTCCAGCCCATATTTGACAAAGTTTCATTCGTTCTGTGATCTAGACTTGCAGTTTCCACGAAGGCCATAGAGTATCTCTCACCAAGCAATTTCAGGTTGGCACTTATTTCTGTCAATGCCTCATGACAGCACCATGAAGAGCTTATCCTCAAGATTAACCTTTCAGTTCAAAATACGTATTTCCTCCTCACTGCTGCTGTGGGAAGATTTCTTTTTTTCATTGCTGTATCTCCAACATTTGTACAGATTTATATCCTGCCCCAATATATTTTTCAGTCTTATAGCTGTCAATGAGGATCAAGTTCAATCTTTATAACAAGCTACTGCACATATGCCTGGAAACTACAGGCAACATGCTCAATTCCACACCTGTGAAACAAAATGACTCCAAACATGTTTTCTTTTCCTTGGCACTTTTTGAGTGCTGTCCTTTATGCTTTGGTAGACACTCTGCAATTTGTTATTGCTGTGGGAAGGAAATGTTTTTTTTTAATATGTTATAAATGTACAGCTATCAGGAGTTTGAGTAGTGGAAAAGGAAGGGCTGCTCCTCTTTGCTATCTCAGGAACTACAGAGTCCGTCTACTGTGCCAAATTTTATCATTTTGCAGAGCAATGCTATAAATTTCTCACACTCAGGCATCTTATAAGGCAGCATTTGTATGGAGAATGGAAAATTAATAACAAGCTCTCCCTCAGCTCAGTAAAGGGTGTACACCTTTGATTTTGACTAATTTCATTTTTATAAGAACTGAAACAATAGGAGAATATGATTAATTTATGAAGGAAATATTACCAGCTAAGCATCATAGGTAGAAGAAAATTGCTGGAGCAGAACTTAGACTTCTTGCTTAGAGAAATAAAGCATAATATTCAAACACCAAATACAAATGGTGGGTTTAGTTATGTGAAGAAAAGGATGGTTGTATCAAATTTTAAAAATATTAACTTTGGGATATTTCTGATAGGGCTGTGGTTAAATCAATTATCAAAATGAGATTTCATGTTAAGAGGACTAGTTTCACACCTGTCAATTACTGAAAGGAATAAATGGCTTGATACTGTGACCTTTCCTTTCTGGTATTCTACAGATCCTGCATTAGACATATAATCAGCTTTACTTACACGTGCAATTCCAGCAAGTTCAGTGGAAATGTAAATAATGTTTGATTACTGTAGGGGAAAGACTCTTGTCACTTCTTTGAATCTGAATAAAAGTTTATATTTACTGAAAGTTAATACCATCCTAGATGATTTGGTTCATTATAGGAATCTAATATCATTACCCATCATAAAAAGTAACCAGTGGTATTTCCAAATCTCAGAGTCATTTAGAAGCTCAGATTTCATTTATCTGAATCATATTAAGAAGTCATGCACTCCTAAGGCCTTCAGGTGGTTTTGAAAAGTGTAAACAGACTAGTTTCTTCCAGATCTTAAAGAAGTGCATTTTCACTAGCAGAAATGTCATTAAATAATTGGCAGGTTTGCTTTTTTATGTGTTTTCCTCTTAAAGTACATGAAAAAAAAAAAGAGCTAATGAACCTTTCAATAATATTTTACTGTAAAAGGTTATTTTCCTCAATATTTGTATAAATGCATATACAATCAGAAATAGGCACAAAAATTTCAGGTGAGGCATACTGCAATCTATTGTTCTGACCTCTCTTTTCTGCAATGCTATTTGAAAAAAAAGTGATCTTATGTAAAAAAAAATCATGACATTTAAAGAAAAGATTAGTCTCGTATTATATGACTATGTGAGTTCCACCAAAGTTGTGAGAACTTGCTCTGTTATATCAAAATGTCACTCATGTAATTAAGGAGGGATGGCAACTGCTCCAAGTGTAAAATTGCAACAGAGTCCCCACTGGAATCTCAGTTTGGACCCTACAAAAACATTCCACTAAAAGGGGTTTTCCCTTGTGCAACCACAAGAGCAATGTCAGAAGAAAGATTTTGTACAATCAGGACCTACCGTCATGTTTCCTGTTTGGGTTGCAAAATTTTGGCTTTCTGTTTTTCTGCAAAAAGTGACCAACTTCTACTTCCACATTAAAGACCTACCTTGCTTTTTGAAGTGGGGAAAAAAAGAAACAAATCCATGTACTCAGAGCAAGTTTAGATGCTTTGGTGTCCTTCCTACCAGTCTGCTGCTGCAAAAATCAATTCCATGCTTCTTTCAGTTTCCCAAATTTACCCTGTTTAGACAAGTTCCCTTGGTAATAAGGATTCAAGATTGTCAAACAGTCATTTTTTCATATCAGTTTCCTCCCAATGAATTTCAACTTCTGTGCTCATTTTCAGCCAGGTATGACAGAATGATGTGAGTGGGATGAGTAAAAACTGGCATGTGGAGTCCATGTGGTAAAGGTTGCAGCACATACCTTTACCACACATTATAGTATATGAAGGGTAGACTCACGGAAATGAGAAGAGCAAGAGGAGAAGTCCATTAGAGAGAAGTCTGTACTAAGCAAGAGTCTCTGGGTTGTGCTATTCATTAACTACTTGTATTATGAAACATGGATTTGACCTGGCCCTTGTTTCCATATAAGCAATGTAGATCCTTCCCTGTTCTTTAGCATTGGGCATCACTGCTTTGTCTTTTCTTGGATTAACTCAATATTTCGTGTGCTGTTAAAGGTGAGTCTCAAGTAAAAATGGGGTGGGCTTATGTATGCTTGACTAGGAATTTGCTTAGAATCGACACTTATCAAGGGCTTGTAACAAATGGCTAACACAGGTAATCACACAGCCTTTTCAAATCAAGACACTGGTCTACCCTAACACTGAGAGAAAAAAATACTATCAGCATGAAAGTTTTATAAGAGAAGCTAAGACAAAAGATAAAGTCAAAAAAAAAAAAGAATCCACAGTCTTATTTAGGTGAAAACCAAGGAGAGCAGGGCCAGGCAGACTCTGCCTTCCCACATCCTACAGCAAAGCCCAGCCCCATCAGCACGTCCTGTGTGAACCAGATCTGGACAGCTCTCTCCTCTCTCTCTCCACAGAACGGTTTAAAAAAAAAAAAAATTTAGTGTCCTTTTGATCTTTTGGCTCCTTGCCTCAGCATGTCTTATGACTTCGGCCGGAACCTGGAAGAGCATCTTCCTAATTAATAGCTCAGGAATTATTTCAGACTGCCACCCACCAGGACTGTTTAGCTGGCTGGATTGTGTGACCTTTCGGCTGCTTTTCTTCAGCCTCTTCCCAGGGTGCTGCAAATGACCAGTTTGTGGCTGTGTCCACAGAAATCCTGCCTACCTCAGGAAACCCCTGTTCTATAGTTACCCTTAAAAAGGCCTACTAGGGCCTGCACCACCCAGCTTTTCCCATGCTTCAGACACCAGCAATGTCCCATTCCCTCTTAAAATACTTTGTGTCTGGGGAGTAAACAGCTCTGCATTCAAGACCTAACAGATGAGCTGTTTCTAAGCCTCCTTTCCCAACCTTTCAGACCATTACAACTGTGTCTGCTTCTAGTAAAGTGCTTTCACATACAACATCACTTATAAAACATACTGTTAACATTTACTTGTAAAGTCTGTATACAAACATGTGAAGAGGATTCACAGACTGATATAAACCAGAAAACAATGCTCCTATGCATAACTTTGTTGTCAACACTTTTAGATGAACACTGATTTTGCTAATCTCTGGGTTTTCTTGTTGTCCATCATATCTGTAAGGACCCTCAATTTTTAAATTACGGAAACTTGTTTGCCAAAGCACAAGCCCTTTTAAGGTATTTTTAATGGATCATCCAAAGCATAAGACATCTAAAACAATTAGTCACTCCCAAAAAATCTTGACCATTTATGTAACCTTATTTTTCTAGTTGTGAATAATTGACCAGTCTTGTGAACCCACACACTCAAATTTATGGCGTTTCTTTGTAGGTTTGTCTGTCTGTTTGTCTGTCACACGACAGCTTGGGAATGCTGCATTTGCTCAATTAAAAATGTTAGAGACTATTCCAGATGCTCCCAGCCAAGGAAAACCAGCACAGTAGTGGGGAACACAAAGAACCTTCGTCATCTGCTTTGTGCTTCCACCACTCCCTCTCAGGTCAAAGGTTTGGCTGACAACATTCACTAATGCTTTCTGAAATAACAGTATCACTCCCTCCACTCTTTCCATCCATTCTTTCCAATGGAGCTTATTATGCAGTCCCCCAACAAATACTTTCCCAAATAATGGGAGGAAGGATGTGGAAGGGAAGAGACACAAATGAAGGCCTTCACAGGAAGAGGCTGTGGGAGACAAGTAGTAGAATGAGCACCCACTGTACGTACCTCTCTATGGAAGCATGATTAGTAATGTAATGGAGATGGAAAGACCTGGAAAAGGGAAGTGTGGGGGAGGATTAGGAGAGAAGAGTAACTCTGGGATTAAAGTCTCCAGACCTGGAGGTAAAAATGGAAATAACACAAACACATACTGTAAGGAGTTCTGAAATCTTTCTTCAAAAGTCAGGTCAAAACTGACAGCTTAGAGGACTTGACAGTCAAATGTTGGAAGCAAGGGCCAGTATTAATAGTTTAGGGACACAATTATACTTTCATGTTATTTGCAAGGAAAAAAAGAGTAAGCATCATGTGAAGACCTACCTAGCATTTCAGTTCATGGTGGTTTTTTTTTCCCACTGTCACTCCAGCTAAACCACACTTAGCCTGATCCAGAGAGTTTTGACTTTGCACGATTCTTTCAACAGTGGGATAAATTTCTTCTCAGCCATAAGCTTACCACCTTCAGCAAAGAACCAAGAATATTTGTGGCCAACATTCTTTTACTCCCTAGCAGGAGACAACATTCAGTTTGACAATACACATTTAGTCTAGGATACCAAATTAGCCCAGTGTAGGAAACAGAGCCACATACTTGACTTTTGCATGTCTAACCAATGCTTTGAAGAAAATTTTCCTAAGGTCTGCACTACACAGAAGCCCACAGAAGATGAAACACACTGATGGATCCGATGACTACATACCTCCACTGATTATGTTTTCAAACCTTAGAACAGTGTGTACATGTGAAAAGCTGATGGACATTCTTGACATTTTGATATGGAAAAAAAGATGAACTTTCCATAAATACCATGCAAATCTCTGTTTTGTCCATACAAATCTGATAAGTTTGTGCACAGCAAAGAAATTGCAATGCTGCAAGCTGAACCATGCAATCAGAGTTTCACAAGTGGATGGTTTTACTGACATATTTGGAAGATAAATTTGAGACATGGGATTTAAACTTTTGTCTCTCTAGGCCAATCCCAAGATGCTTTGTGGTTACACAGGTAAGCATAATTATTAACTTTATAAATACTCACATCCTGTTGCAGTATGCTGAAGGACTGTAAGATCTGTCTCTTTAGCACTACTGGTATTGAAAATGATAGTATGAAACTTACCTGAATAAGCAGCAATAAAGTCAGTAGCTCAGAAATTTTTATTTCTATCATTTAACAAATTACTATTGCTAATTTTAAAAAATAAGTGATCATTTAATGAAGCATTAACCTCTTCTAAGATACTACAAACATTCACGAGAAGATCTCCTTTCTTGAAATGAGTATTCTAAACTGAGCATGGGGTTACACTTGCCAAGCACACTCTTGATTTCAGCTCTCTGGAACTTACACTGTCTCCATTACTCAAACTGGTAATTCCAGCTGTGCAGTACATTGCAAGGAGGTGCATGCTAACCTGTGTAAACTCAAGACACCTGACACAACAGATGCCCAACACAGAGAAACTCTGATGTCTCCTCAGCACTCCTATTTCAGGTTGGCCAGCAGCCTGGAGGAGCCCTAAGATTCACAGGGCAGCAAAAGATGGGCTAGAAGAATGCTTTCAATGTGTTTGGTCTAATACTAGATTTTCTTTCCATGCTGCAGTCCTGTTTGAAACAGAAGGGTGTTTTTTGGGAGTGGTGGGTGTGCCTGTCACATGCAAGTGTACAATAAAGGAGCAGGCTGTTTAACTTACACTCTCCTCTTCATCACTTTTCTTCAGGACTAACACCTCTGCTGAACTCTTTTTGTCAGATTATACTCCTGACGTATTCCTGGCAGTTCCTCTTTTGGCTGGCTTTACCAGCCATCCTTCCCCATCTCTTTTTTTCTAAACTCTGAATACATTCAGGTGTTTTCCTGCAGTCAGACTAATTTTTGAGCACTTCAGCCCATGTATTTCACTTTCCATAATTCAAATGAGGATCTCATCTCACTATCTGCTGCTTTTAAACTTGGCATTGTATTACTAATACAACTTATTAATGGAGACTACTGGTGCCTGCAGCTGGAGCTCTGTAGTCTCAGTGCTCTTGGGAACCAGGCCCACCCTGACCCAGATGAAGAAGTAAAAGTAATGTTCAGAATTCAAAAAGCAGATTTGAGTCCTCTTCACACATAGACCACTCACCTCAGCTTTGAAGGAAGGAATCATCAAATCGCAATCTCAATGGCAGCTGGAAGCACTGACCCTCAGTTCTGGTGGACATGGGACTCGCTTTGGATTCTAGGATAGGACAAGTTCAGATGGCAACATTTTGTGTGCTGGCAGACTCTATGTTATTACTGCCAGTAATGCAATGCATCTCTCTTAGGTTTTCCATTAACTGACCACGCATTTGCATGTAATTTTTGGCACCATAAACAACTTAGAGACTTTCAGCCATCTTGGTTATATTTGTCTTTTTCCCCAATGGTCAAAAAGTTCAAAAATCAGAGGGAAGATAGACAGACACAAATATCTTGATACTAAAAGACCTCAGTTAAAGCTCCAGGCTGGGATTTTGACAGGATATTATGCTTGAATCCCACTGAAATGTGAACAGAGTATCTTACTCTCCTAAAGTACACAAGCCCCTTTTTCAAAAGGTGACAAAATCAAAGATGATAATAGTTTTTTTAAGTCTCATTTCTTCCCAAAACAGTGTGAACAATGATACCGTGATGCTGGCATGGCTGAAGATTCAAGAAAATCAATGTTAACTTTAAACTGCCATTGTTGTTACTCCAAGCCCTTAATTTTTCCAGTCACATTGGTTTGATACATTGGGAAGAGCTGTTCCACTGACAAAGCCACTGCTGACATTTAAGCAGCTGATAATACTTTTGTTCTTATAATAATACTTATAATACTTTTGCTTCTGACAGGCTGAGAGAGTTGGGGTGGTTGTTTAGCAGGCTCTGGGGGCACCTTACAGCAGCCTTCCAGTACCCAAAGGGGGATTACAAGAAGGCTGGACAAGGACGTTTTCTACAAAGGCATGTAGTGATAGGAAAAGGGTAATGGCTTTAAGCTGAAGGAGGAGAAATTCAGATTAGATATTAGGAAGGAATTCTTTACTGTGAGGCACCGGAACAGGTTGCCCAGAAAAGCTGTGGATGCCTCATTCCTGGAAGTGTTTAATGCCAGGTTGGATGGGGCTTTGAACAACCTGGATGGTGTCCCTGCAACGTAGGGGATTAGTCTTTAAGGTCACTTCAAACCCAAAGCATTCAATGATTCTACGATTACCACTGATGTTTTTATCTGCTTCCTTTCAGGCTATGGAGTAGCCATAAAGACTATATATTTTATAGTGTAAAACTCGGGGAAGGAGTCCTTCCACCTTTTTCCCATGTGCAAATTTTACAATTTAATTTCTGCGTCTTTACAATTTCTTCCACCAAACACTTAGTCTAGCCAGGGGGGAGGGGTGAAAACATAATGGAGGCTGCTTGCTTAGCTGAGCCCAACACATGATGTACAATTTCAGATTCAAGCAATAGCAGTAAACACCCATTGTGGACAGGAATGATTATATAACAGAGCAGATGAGTCCAGGATGAGGGGAGAGGAACTTTCCTTCATAATGGAAAATGAACTCAGAAAAGGTGGAAATTTTACAAGGAGACACTAAAATGCGAAATGAATACTCTTTGGTTCTTTGCCTCAGAACTCACCCTTCTCAGGCTTTGTTCTGCAGATAGGAAGTAGGAAACAAAAATGAAAATATTTCTGGCATAAACAGAGAGTTAAGAGAAAAAAGGCGGGGAGTGAGTGGGGGCAGAATGACTGCTAAAAGTCCATATTTCCACATCTGCTTTCAATTATACTTATGCCAAGTCATTTTAGTATTTGACAAAACCAATCCAAGGAATTAAACTTTTGTCGGATGCCTTGAAATGTCATTAAGTGCTCATACACAAACACACACACACAAATAAAGTCACGTTTTCCATTCAATATAAATGTGATTACAATCCTGAAGGAGAACAGTAGGAGCAAGATGTTACCAACTTGCAAACTGCCCCTTCCTACTCTCCTGCCAGCCTTGTCCTCTCACATAAGGCCAAAGCCAAGGTGAGGTCCCCCTATCTCCAGCACAACCAGGGTACATGGGCTGGGACCAGCAGGAGGAGGAAATGGGGGAGCAAGCACTGCCCAGACAAAACAGGGAAGGAGGAGGGGAGAAGTGTCCATTTACAAGCTATAATTTTGTCAACAATCCAAATCTGGTTTTAAATTAAATATTAGCAATAAACTCAGAGAGAAAAGATTTCCAAAATGCATGACAAAGGAAGTGCTGGGAGCATTTGTCTTTTCAGCAACTCAACAGATGTCTCTCTTTCCATCCCAGTTATCCCAGCCCATCCATTTAAGGTTCTCTATACTTTTAAGTGCTGGAGCCCTCAGACTGCTGTTTGTATATTAGCTCCAGAAGAAATCCCTATAGAATTTCTGATGCTTTTACACAACCCAAAGTATGGCTTTGGTGGAAGGATTGGACTTGTCCAATACATTCTGAAAAAAAATCAGACCCAGTGCATGTGCATCTTACTAGAAACCCCAAAACGGGGATTTGACCCCAAGGGTCAAATAGTCACTTTAAAAAAATTAGGAAAATAAAAAAACAGAAAAAATTTTGCCTCTGATCACTTAATTTGCGGCTCATTTTAGAAAACAGCATTGCTTTACTGCTCAACAGGATTGTGATCTCATGATAACAGCTGAGGAAATAAAACCTCTGTTTCTTTTGGCATTTTCTCATTTCAAGATCTGCAGGTTTGGCGATGTTTTTTACTCTTCGTGCTGATATTACTGCAGAAAATTCTCTGACTTTTCAGTATCTTATCAAAGGGGCAGCCTGATGAGTCCACCACTGTCACCTATTTAAGCCGTAAAGCATAATCCTGATCCTGAAGATTTTCCTTCCTCTGCTCTACAGACTCTCCCGTGCAAACTTTTGCTTCAATAATTCTTTGACAGAATAAGGTCATAAGCAGTTCTTTCTTGAATGACAGTCAATGGTTTGCAAAATGAGACTTCTCAACAGTCAGACAGCTTTCTTTTATATGTCTGTAGGTAATCTATTTTGTTCTCCTTGTAAGTATAGGCTGAAAGTCGTCTTGTGCTTCTAATATAACCCTATGTCCCATGTCCCAGTCTTTGTTCTCTCAATTCCATGTGTCAGCTACAGATACTTTGGTGCTCATGCTTTTATTTTCCTGCCTTTCCACAGTGATCCATGACCATTTTCCTTCCTATATCCTAAGTAACATACATGACGTCCAAGCTTTGACAGACACGTTTATGACAGCAAATTGATGACTTGACTGCACTGCACATGGAATGACAGGGTTAATCACAAGCAGTAAAATACAGATCTTAGCACATGATCCTGAAACATATCCCAGTGATACTGCCATCACATCTGTGGTGTAAAGCATAGGATCTATTGAAAACCAATTCAGGTTTTAGCAGAAGAAAAGCCCTAGCCATCCAGTCACCTGAATGAGTAAATAAACAAATCTCCAATAAACTATCTTATGTCAGAAATTTTAAAAGTCTATCTTTATTAGTTTTTCTAGAAGTCTTTTCTACACAAAAGTGAGAGAAAAGGGGAAATTCAGGGGACATGATGAAAAATAAGTAGATGGACACTGCTTTAATATACATCTAATTTCATTAAGAATAGGAGCATTCAAGTCTAAGATTTTAGAAATTAATAGAAGAAGTAGTTGCTTCTTGTTTGGTTGGGTTTTTTAAATTCTGAACAGGGAGGTGAGAAGACTTTTCCCAAAAATACGTGCTTAAATAATATGTTTCTCTCAAAATCCAAGTGCCTCCGATTCAGGACCTAAATAAGGACTTCAAAATTACCTGTCAATTCTTGTAAAACCTGGCTCCAGATCTTAGCCTGTAAAGTGGGCTGTCCATCCAGAGGTGCTTTGAGGTCTTCCAGATAGACTGGAAGGTTCATCCAACTTCTTGAAAAAAAAGTCCTTCCAACGGCATGATTTGTACTTTCTCAACAAAGCTCCAAATGGAAGAGGAGCTTCCTTTTGAAAGATTTTCGTTAGTCAGGAGACACTGAACATCAGAAACCTGTTGCAGTGCAGCAACCCACCCAGTATTGCTGACTGGAAACATATAGAACAAATACATTTAATTCCCCTTTGGGACTTCTCATATATCCCATCCCTAATTTCGTCATGTGTTCTTATTTTTAAATACTGAAAGAGGCTGAAAAGTTTTCAGGATAGAGGAAGTGTCCGCAGTGTGCTAGATACTGTCCACACAAAACATCCAGACACTAACAGAATAGGAATAAAAGATTGTTTTAATAAAAATTACCAAATATATCAGAAGAGGGGAACCAGGAATTACTTAAACACATGGAATAATTGGAAGTCATTTACCATACTTGAGATGCTTCTGTGTTGCATAAGGCTTTCTCTGGTTACAAATACTGTTGGTTTTGACTGGAAGAAGAGAGGAGGAAGAGCAATTTCCAGTGTGCTCTTGCTGATTGTGCTCACACCATTTTGTGTCTTTTGACTACTGCATAAACAATGGTTGAAAGCAAAAACACGGATCAGGTGTAGGTTTGAAACACTTAATTCCAAGGTGCCTTTGCATGCTCAGGCTGCAAGCACCAGAATACAAAAAAAAAACTCAGAGAAGCTACTTGTACACTAAGAGAGGAAAGGAAAATTAAGCAAGAGGTGGAGGGGGAGGGAAGGGAGGGGAACCCCAAACAAAAAACCCATGAGGCAGAGAGTGCAGCAACAGAAGCCCTGGGTGGAAACATGGTCTGTAATTGTCTGTTGGGCAATGTGGCACCAAGGCTTTCTTTGGGACCAAACAAACTGAACTGGGGGGTAGGAGACAGAGGGGAAAATCTGTTTGTGGGTTGCATTCCTCCAACAATAAAGTCATGACTCACTGAATGACTGACAAAGTTATAAATTAAATGGTGGTATAGTCAGTTATCTCACACCTACCTTGGAATGCAGTCAGGAGGAAGAGTGTTTTTAAAGGGATGAAAAAAATAGTCATTGCATAACTAGAACTAATGGGGAATTAAGTCATAGTGAACATTCATGGTGTACTTCTGAGTTTTGGTATGATCTCGTATACATCACATTCACTCAGGAGTATGTGCAGGGTAGGATGGTTCCAAAATTCCTCCTATCACAGCAAGGATTAGTGGTCTCACTTTACAAAACAAACTTTATTCAGCAAGGCTAAAACCAGTTGAATTCAAGGACTTGCATAAATTCTGCTGTGCTGGAGAGAACTCAGTCCTTAACTGAAATAAATTGCTGCTGCTCCAGTACACCAGTGTAGCACTGCTACCCTATTCCAAGTGAGGATGTGGCTGGGTCACACCAGGAGAGCCTGGAGATGAGTCTTTTTCAGGGACCCAGGCATGGCAGATGAGAAGGAACAGGGCAAATACAACTTACATGGATGCAACCCTTCTCTTTTCTTTTAACCTCTAGCTCTTGGAGCCAAAGTTAGAGGGTGGTGATAATCCAGGAGAAAAGATAAAATTGGGAAGAGGACATTTGGAGCTTTCTAAAAAGAAATGTATGTTTGCACAGGATACGGTGTTTTAGAGGTGGCTCAATCCAGCTAGACTGCTATCAGATAGGAAAAATCTAAGTATCCTGACCTTTTAGAGCTACTCGCCAGCATCTTTAAAATGGATGAGTTTGTATAGTGAATTCTCTAGCTCCTAGCCCTGTTAACTAAACAGTGATGTGAATATGGGCCAAGAAGTAGGATGCTAAAGAACTGTGAAGGCAGTTTGAGGGCAAAATGCAAAATAAAATGAAAACCTAAAAATGCAGACAGTACCCTATTTTTAGAAAATGAACATATTCCCTTGTGACTGTAACACACAGAGACATCAAAGAAACCCGGTGGTCCCAAATAACTCTTGGTAACAATTTTGCAGCCATGACTGTTTACATACAAGTGAATTGGCAGAAGTGACTTTCCATGTTGTTCTCCCTAAGTGACTCAAGTCACATGGGGATGAATGAGGTTTTTCTCTCAAAGAAAGCAAGTAATTTGACAAGAGGGGCAGCAGAAGCTACCAGTCTGTAATAAGATTTGGAGCAAGCCATCTTATTTGCTTCCCTAGCATGATGACAACTGCATGCACTGGCAGTGTGCCTGTCATGACTGCAACCTTAACAAGCGCCGCACTGGGAGACACTTCTCTTCTGCACGTTCTTGCTCTTGTTCTCTTTGCTCAGGACCAGTGTTGTCTCCAAGGTCATATTCACATGCATTTTTCAGCCCATAGCACTCCAGCTCTTCTGCAGTACTCATGTATCTCCTCTCACAGACCTAACACCTCAGATGCATTAATTTTCCATGCTTTTAAACCCTATTTCAGAGTGAGGTAGTTGGAGCGATGCAAGGATCACTGCTCAGGTGGTTGTCTGGAAGCCTGAACCTCTGTCACCCCTGTCCAAGGCCAGTGCCCTGTCAATTGAACCTTCTTCGTCTCCTCAAGTTCAATGAAACGCAAGCATTTACTTCAGGAGACAGTCCCAGCAGATTTGCTTACCAGCCATACGAGTAGAATATGATCTTTCAAAGTGGGGCTTTATTCTGAGTGCAACAAAGAGCACTCTGGTATTCAACACAAACATTCCTGATTGCACATACAGTACTGTGGTCTCTTATGAATTGTGGGGCCAGAGGTTTCTGGTCTAACCCTAAAAGGCAGAATAAGTTCAAATAGGGCAAGGTAGATACTATGTCTGCAAATTCATTTATTAAATTCATCTTTCCTATAGAGCCCTGTAAGACTGTCTGCACTTTTTACTGAATAGGAATATACTTCAAATTTTCTGCTCTGAAACAGTAAGCACACAAAAAATTATCAAGGATTAACCAGTGTGCTATAAATTTGGACACTAACTCACTTAACAGCAACCTGGGGATATCTCATCTTCTGAAACAACTAGTTTTCTATTCTCCTAGTTAGAATTTTGGGTCAGAATTCCAATTGTTTTTTCCTCACCATGGTCTTTTTCCCTTATTGCCTCTTAAAAGAAGTCAGGAAAGCCAGATGAAATCTTCAGTTAGCCACTCTAACAACTGAATAATGAGGTTGGCACAAATGAATGGAGATATTTTGGGGCTCTATAAGCAGAACTGGAACCAGAACCCAGTTCATAGTCTTGTTTGCTGCATCTTAAGATATCGTTATGGAAATGAAGGTAAAATTCAATAATTATCATAAAATCATAGAATCATAAAATGGTTTGGGTTGGAAGTGACCTTAAAAATCATCTAGTTCCAACATGCCTTGCCGTGGGCAGGGACATTTCCCACCAGATCAGATTGCTCTGTGCCCCATTCAACCTGGCCTTGAACATTTCCAGGGGGCGTCCACAGCTTCTCTAGGCTCTCTGTTCCAGTGCCTTGCCACCCTCTGAGAAAAGGATTTCTTCCTAACATCTAATCTAAATCTCTCATCTTTTAGTCTAAAACCACTCTAGTCCTATTACTGTCTGCCTCTCTAATTATAAATTGCCTGATGGCAGCACAGTGTCTAGTTTTCACTTGCACATACATTTTTATTAAAATTAGAGCCAGGCAAAGCCCAGAGCTAAAAAATCATCCACTGTGCGTGCTATAGGTGGTTATCGACTTCATCATTCCCTTGCTGGTGCAAGTGAAACATGAATAAGGATAGGAATAAGGATCCACACTATCCCAATGCTTAGATCCAGATTTCAAAGTGTGTGTACTTAGAACCTGAGGCCAGCTCCATTTCAATGCCAAACCAGGAAACCTCACAGTCAGAGCAAGACCTGAACTGGAGAGCCCATGCTGGGTGCTTTCACCCTGCCATTAGGAGCAGAAGAGGAGAGGCAGCTCAAGGGGATTGCAGCGTAGGAAACCACAGGCAGGGGGATACTGCAGAGTGGCCAGCACCCAGTAATTCACCGAGGTGCCCAATGCCAACTTACTTGCTGCTTGTGCCAGGTTACTGTGTTTTCCCACAGTGCTCTCTCCTTGTCTCTCTCTTGCACTCCAGCATGCAAGTTCCCTGCTAATGCAGGCTGCTGGTGTTCTATGCTGCATTAAGCAGACCCCATCACTGTGCTCCAGCTTCCTGCTTGGGATGCAAACATTTTCAGGTGCCTGCAAACAAGACCAACAGTCCCGGTGCTAGCAGCAAGCCAGTGCTTCTCTAACACAAATGCCTGCTGCCAAACCAAACAAAAACACCCAATGTGCAAACACTGGATATCCATCAGGGAAAGTGGAGGAAAGAGACATTATCTGTCATTTCCCTCTGTCATCTGTATAGCTATTAAGCAAATACCAGCTAGTTAATTCTCTGGGTCTGTTGATGTATAAGAAGCATTTCCAAGTCTAATGGCTCCTAATGACCAACTGCATCACTCAGCTGGAAAACACTGTTAAATCCAGTTTCAGATGCAGATTGACACAGTAGTGTAAAGACTACACTCTGTAGGTGCTTTTTCATGTTCTTTTACCTCACCTTCTGTTTTACATAATACAGCAGCTTCCTCTGAGCCCATCCAATTTTGTGACCCCTGAAAACCAAAATTCCCTTTTATTAAAAATCACCTTTTCTTGCCATCCAAAGGAACATGATTCATGAACACAAAGGCAGTCCCACGGTCAGATCTGCTAGAAAAAAAACACCTAAGAAACTTTTCAGAGTTTCTCCTAAAAAATCCCCATGAACCTGAAATATCAAGTTTTCTATAACTATTTTTTATGTATGTCACTTGTCAAAAATCTGAGGAAAGTTTAGAGCTAATTGGGAGCATTTGGTAAAACAGGTTTTCAAGAAACTGTACTGATTTGCTGGATCAGCAAGAATACATGGGAAAATGGCAGCTTTGGATTAAGCAGAAATCTTCCTGGTTTTGATCAGAAACTAACTTTACAGACTCCCCAAACAGCCCTTCATGGGGATACCAGGGACCTGGCCTAAGCCTTGTTTGCCTCCTTCAGGCCACAGACATACTGGCAGATTTTATACACCAAGCACTTAGTCTGGACACCTGTCTATACTCAGGCAAGACTCTCTGTCTTAGTCCTATGGGAACTCTGGTGCTTTGCTAATCAAACACACTCACTGGGCCTCCTGCAACCCAGGTGAAAGCCCCACATCTATAGTAGGAGACTACTGTCTTGCTCTTTGTAGGAAAAATAAATAAATAAATAAATAAATAAATAAAGGTGGTTTGGAAAGGCCTTGGATTCACTCCCATGAAGAGAATATATCTGTTTAATACAATAAAACAAAAAAAAAACCCAAACAAATAAACAAACAAATGAAACAACAAACAAACAAACCTCTGAAGGTTTTAATAAGAATGGAAAACTGATCTGTCTTCTGTAATCCTGTTGTTCTGCCTGGGCCAGCAGTTGGGATAAACATAGATATCCCACAGTATGATTTTTACAAACAATATTCACAAATCCAGAACAGATGAAGAAAATGGCAGCATATTCTATTAGGTTCTGTGGTGAAATTAATATACAATACCATGAAATACACTTGCATGTAGCATGTCCTTCTAATGATAAAATGTGTGTGTACTATTTTGTTTGTTTTCCAGAAATGGTGCAAAAGAGAAGGAACAAATTATATTTTTTGCTCTAAAGGAAAACAGTGTTTATAATAATCTACTTAGCAACCCAGGTTGCTACGAACACATCAGACCACCACTACCCTCTCCAGGCTGCCTCTTTGCAGAGGCAGCATGCAGCTCAGAGCCTGCACAGCAGGCTCTCACCATCCCCATAGGGATCCCAGCATTGCATTTGAGATGTGGTCTCTCTCTCCAGGACATCCACTCCCCTGCACTAACAAAACTGCCAGCCAGTAAAGGGAGCTTGTAAATCTGGGCAGCAGGATTTCCTCCAAAACTGGATTCAGACTTCAGCGCAGATCCCCAGAATAACCACACATCTCACCACCACCAGTCAAAGGCAAAACTCATTTCTTTCTTTCCCTTCATCACATTGGTAGACATTAACATATTCTCAGGCAAATGAAAGTGCCACAGCAATTTCAGCACAAGGAAAGAAAGAGGATGGTTTGAAAAAAAAGGTCCTAAAAGCATATGTGTACATGCCTGAACATAAATAAATACATTAGGAGTAGGCAGGTATTCCAGCAGTATAAACCACCTAATTGGCTCTAAGTGTAGATAGGCCACAACCCTGGTCTAAGTGATGAAATTTAAAATCTGCCATTACAGAACAGTGGCCTGAAACATTATATAAGTGACGTGAGTTAAGGATAGAGTAACAGCCTTTACACTCAATTTCCTGGCTTTCCTTGGTTTGCGTCACACCCTTAATGTTATTTCAACATTGCATTTTGTCCTCTAAATTAAATGTACAGTAGGTGTTTTGTACTTAATTTCCTTACTGTTTTTTTCCCCTCCTAACGGAAAAAGAATGGAAGAGATTCATGAAAGGTTATAAAACACACATTGTGTACTGGAGAGGCTGGAGTAGCTCTTTTGGAGCCTTTTCATTCTCCTGGGAAAATACGTAATTAGGTAGTTTTTTAACATGTGTATTATATACTGAATTACATGTATTTATATATTTCTCAAAGGAGTATTGCTTACACAATAGCCTGGAGCAACTCTTTTGGAGCCATTTGGGTCCATCATGTAATTATGTACTTAAGACCCGTTTATAGTAAATTTTTTTGTGCCTACATAGTAGCATTTTATTTTTATTTAAGATGAATTTTTAGGCTTGTGAGGGGTGCTACACTGACAGCCATAGAGACCGCAGGCTTCTCTTTATTTACAGAAAGGGAAAACATGGGTAACGAAGATGTCTGTGGACATCCGCAGACTACCCCTCCAAAATTTTTCTTATCTCTGACTTTGGGAACAACTCCCCAAAGTAGGTGGTAAATGAGTCAGTATTCAGCTTTCTTAGCAATTTGTTATGGCAGGTTTGGGGATGAGGACATCCATCCGCCTGGAACTGGACTAACACCAAAAAAATTATTTCACATAGTATTTGCCATCTGCTAATCTGCAATTTATCTCATTTCGTTTTCTGTTCTTATATAGGGAAAAAAACCACTTGGAAGTTGGATTACTGTAAGAATTTAGGTGCTGTGAATCAGACATAGGTCCAATGGAAAATGGAAATTAAGTATGTTTGTACTCTCCCAAGATACAGCTTTTTGATTCTTTAAACATCAGAAAGAATTTAAAGGTTCTGTGGCTTTTTTTCTTTCCTGGAATTTTGGCATAAGCCAAAATACTTTTCTGCTGAAATCATAAACAAAAAAACTCCCTTTCCTCCTCCAAATATGCTAAATGACAATGTGATGCTGACAAGAAAGCATGGTGACAGCTGTAATGTCAATGTGTGGATACATGTAATTTTACATCATTTAAAGTCCTAAGAAGGAAAATGGATTGCTCTGAATGATAGAAGCTGAATCATCAAGCAGTAGTGCTGGACAAATAACAGCCTTTCTTAACTAAAAAAAAAAAGTTGATACCACCTCTCAAACTAGTTTGATACCTCTCCTCCCAAATGTAATTCCATTTTACTTGGATTTATTTTTCTTTTTAAACTATTTTGGTTATTTAAGATGTGTCTGTCAGAGTTTTGTTTGCTGTTTCTTTTTTTAACAGTCTTGTTTTAAACAAAGCATAAGAAAATATTTTTCAAAAATGTTGAAGGAATTCTGCATTTCCCAAGTAACACTTTTTATTTAAAACATGTTGAAAGAGGCTTACTCAATTCTCTTTCTTTAATTAAAACCCAACTGGCATTCAGCCCAATATGTGAAGTCTTAAAACCTTCCAAAACTAATTTTTGGGAAAACCTTATATACGTAGAAAAGCCTTCATCACAGATTCCTAAGGAGCATTCAAGAGCGCAATATTTGGCTCCAGCTTCCCTTTTTCTTAACACCATGCTGTGGGGGAAATGCATGAAAAGCAAGGTTAATGATGAAGGTCAGTACCAGAAATGATTTTTTTTTACTCTGTCAGGGCAATGTTCTCCAGCAGAAAGGTTGTACCTTTTCCCTACTGAGGTCCATCGATGGCACAACACAGTAGCACACCATGGACAATGTGAAGACAAGATACATTCCCTATCCTCCATTGAAGAAATATATGATGTGCAAGGAAAAGCAATAAAAGCCCAGGGAAAATTACTATAATTGACACACCGCTGACTGAGTACCACTGCGATCTTTTTTAAGGTTGCCTTTAGCTATGCATTTTACCAGATTAACTCCCAGTACAGAAAGTACCTTTGTGCACAGAGTACAAATTTCAGCAAGTTACATCTGACTCAAGTCAAAGCTACCAAAGTACTATGTGTCAATCTGCTTCCCAGGAGGCTATTTGTGTGCCTGCTTCAGCTTTTTCTCCTCAGCTCTTTCTGCAATAGAAAGGTCCACCACCAAGGTTGCGGCATTTACTTTTTGAGTTTGAGGAAAGAGAGAAGTGCCTAAAATATCACTGACAAATAAAGGAACAAGCCTGGAAAATTTCAGCTCAAAAGCCTAAGATTCCAAATGAAATTAGTGACAGAAAATAGTGGGTAAAAACAGAAAGACAGTTAAGTTTCATGGGTGCTGTCATTCAAGAGGATGAACGGTGCAAAAGGCAGACCCTGAAATTGAAACCAAAAGCCTGGCATCTTGACATCATCATGCCAACCTCTAAATCCCAAAATCTTCTGTGCTCTGATTTCTTCATCTGTTATGTGTGTACTATAGTGTTAGTCTAACTATAGCATAGAAAGAAATGTTTAATCGTGAGCATCAGCTTTAAAGGTCATATGATTTTTTAGCAACAAGAAAAACAGTCATTTTAGTTATAACAAAAAACGCTTTTCTGTAGGGTTACTTTTCAGACACTTCTGTTATTTTCAGTCAGGGAAGCTACTTTTCCTCCTTAGGGTTACACAATTAAAAGCCTAATCCTGCATCCCTTCCTTACAGGAGGAATCTTATTGATATGGAAGTTCCTAAGATATAAGTAGGCATTTTGGCATAAACAGAGTTATAAGCACAGGTGCAAAAGGTGCAGGAAACTTCCCCAGACCATTAAAAAAGACACTATTAAGATAGCCATAATTTGTCACCAGTGCTTCATTTTCAGGAGGAGAAGGTTCTTCTCATGTCAGAGGATGATCACCAATGGCAGAACGTGTCTGTTACTGTTGTACTAGTGCAAGTGCTTAGGAACAGAAGACCAGAATGAAACTCTGTAGCCATGAAGTTTGGGTCCCTGTGGGCACAGTAGAACATAGTCCATCTCTTTGTATACAAAAAGTACTGCTTGCCCTTGTTGCTCCTACTGGGAGGCAGTTTTATGACCTCACTATACTGAGGAGTAGAAATCATCTGATTTCCATTTTAATCCTACTCAGGGCCAAGTTTATGCCCACTTGTTCTTATGCAAATATTGCTCTTGGGTTTAAATAGCTTTTTCCCTCTCTGGCATTTAGCCCTGGATGTATTTATAGAGTGCTGTCAAATAGTCTCTCAACTCTATTTTGCTAAACTAAACAAGCCAATCTCGTCTAGTTCCTTCCCATAAGATAGGCTTTTCAATCTTTTAATATCCACACTAGACTTTCCATATGTTCTAGTTTTATTTCAACTTTAACACAGTTATTTTAAAGTAAGTATGCAATATTCTAAACATGCTTTCCAGTGTCCTGTACAAGGGTACCAGTGCCTTGCCTGACATATTCAACTTCTCTGCAGTTTCACCTCTGTCACATCATCATCATGTCACTAGTTAGAATAGGATGGACAGAGTTAACCATGAAGTTGTAGTCCAAAACTCAGCCGCACACAGTAGTAGCACAGTTAGGTAAGCATTAAGTTAAGGGGGTCTTTCCAATCCTCAGCACTCCAATTTCCTAATCGGTTAAAGAGGAAATTTTCACTGGCATGCGTGCAATGTCTCATTTTTAAGGTGAATGCTGACCATTAAGAAACAAGAAAGTGAGATGCTCCACCACGGTTGTTCTTTTCTCCTCCCCCAGCCTCCCCCAGCCCTAACTGGAAGAGGCTCTCTGTTCAGGCATCTGCTTACACTTTGAAACCAGAGAAATACAAAGCTGCCTGCAGATATTAGTCTTGATGTATCCATCCACATCCACAGATTTAGACAGGAATAGTTCGGCCCACTCTCTCCTCCTACCACTGCTGCCCCTGCACGGCAGAGCATGACTGGAGTCTGGTGTACCTTTTGCTGTCACACCAATATTTCCAAGGCTGCACTAGTTCTGCCCAGCCTTCCAGAATTCTTCCCTTCAAACCACAGCTGAGCTACAGCCATTCTCGTTCACTCTCAGCCACTCTGTCCCAAAATAAAAATCAGTCAAATGGAACAGAAATCCCAGAGCAGTAGGCAGCATTGTGTTGCTTGTGTTGCTCTCACCAGCTGTGACAGCCATGCAGTAGGAGTGGAGCAGCAGGTAACATGTGCATGTGCAGTGCTACACCAGCAGGATAAATCTGAGTGCTATTGATGGGTGCACCCCTCTCTCCTCTCTGCTCCTCAAGGCCCTGAAGCATTTTGTCTTGCTCTTAATTTTATCTTTCCCCTCTCCAGAAGTAGTCCTGAAGCCATTGCCCAAAGAGGTAATCTCTTGGTGACAAAGTGTAGCTGCCCACACACTACAGCTATGATGAGCATTTAGCCTGAATTAGTATTTCTTCAAGAATCCTCAGCCACTAACCTTTACAGAACATGTTTTAAGAATACAAATGTATTAATAACATCCTCAAGATTTTTCTTCTTACTGTTGTTTTTCCTGTGCTGCCAACCAAGGATGCTTCTTAAGGAGCTCACCAGGGGATACATTAGGCAATAAGATGACATCAGCTTGCAGTGCTAAGAGAATAGATAAATTAAACAGCTAAGAGTAGATGAGATACCACAACAACAAGCAGTAGTAAGGCACTGTAAGTTAAAAGTTATCAGCATTACTTGATGTGATCTAACTACCTGTGGTGCATTTTCCCTTCTCTCTATTTCAACTCACATATATTGCCTTGACACCTGCCCTGAAAGCAGTTGTGGCTTCTGCCACATTTGTGCTCTGAGTTTTCCATAGATACACATGCCCATCCATCATTATCCTTACTTTTTGCTGGGCACAGATTTAGGAGAAAGAGCTATAGAAGTACTGAAGCACCTTCCTTTCCCTTTCATGAAGGGTGCAATCCTCACATTACCCTAAAAAAAGGGATACTGTACTACCAGCTGGAGCTAGACTGGGTTTACAAGTCAAAAATCCTTCCTTGTCCTTCCCACTGAATTACCTGTACAAGCACGTCACCATCCTCACTCACATATACAGGTCACTTCCTCAAAGCATAACACATCTCTCTGTCCTTAAGATTTGGAAAGCATTTGAATATTTTAATAACCCAAACCCATACATTCCCACTCAGTTTCTCACATTGCCAAATTCATAGTACCAGAAGAACTGTCAGTGGCCTGCAGAACAGATATTTATAGCTATTATAATGGCACAAAAATTAATATATCAGGTTAAAGTAGAGCTAAAAACACCATTTGGGCCTTGGTTGTCTTGTTGCTACCTTTACATGCTTGGACTTCTTTGAAGTGTTAGTCCGACTTTCAATTACAACATTCCTTTAGTATTTTAGCCACACGTCACTGAGTAGTGCAAATATTTAACTTTCCAATTTTTTATTCTTAAAAGAAAAGTACACTTGAAACCATCACACAGGAAATACAGAATTTGCTGCTGCATCACCAAATCACCGACAATATATGTCAGATATCGTTCATCTTGAAGTTCAGGTCCTAGATTCACTCATCCATTCAAGGAAGTGGTAGATGGTAGCAGTAGACGGCAAGTGCAGCTTATCAGGAACTTTGCACTTCCACAGCACTAGAAGGTGGCTCAATATCATACAAATACACATGAACACAGCACCTAAGAGAGCAGTGACCAACAGAACAGCAACAACAAATTATTAATGAAAATATTAATCTGGTAGCTCTCATAACAACACAGCACGCAGAACTGCTGCACACAGGATGGATGCTGAGGGTAGCAACCAGCTTTCCCATCTTCTAAATACGATATGTACACTAAAATATTACTGTTTGATATGTTTTTAGTGATTACATACAACTGCTCATCTACATGTATTTTTTTATACGTAGTGAACAGAAACCTTACAATTCAATTTAATGACCAATAGTTTGTAGTGATAGAAAAGGATACCTTTATTTAAGAACTCCTGTTTGGGCCCTTTCAGGTCAAATAGCTCAACCTCCTCACTACTTCTGAGAATATTTATTCTGTTACTAAATAAAATTAAAATGTGGTGGGCTTCCACTCTTACCTTTCAGTAAAATAAGATGGTTAATATCCCAGATTTGGATGAAATTAGAACTCATAATCTTGAACCAGAGGTGATCTTCACTATAAGAACTTCTCTCAGAAACAGTCAGCATATCAAACTTACAGATTCTCCTTTTTACTTAAAATGCCCTGTGTAGCTTTTTGGAGGGTTTGAGTTTTTGTTTATTTGCTTGCTTGTTTTATTGGTTTCAGTAAATTTGGGGAAATGTTAGTTGAGTCGCATGAATTTCACTTTATATTGTCCCAGCAGCAGCTGATATTTCTTTGAAGATACTCTCTAACAACATAAGTACTTGGCAGTCATCTACACTGAAAGTTGAAACACTCCAGAAATGCTGAAGGAATGGATATTTCAAAGATACTTTCAAATCTGGATGCTCAGTTCTCTTGTAAAGAACCTCTGAAAAAATACTCATAAAAATTTGGAAACTCAACATTCCAACACGAGAAATTTCCACAAAATCCTGAGAAAAGATTAAAGTCATAAGATCCAAGAATTCAAAATGTATACATTGGTATCTTTTTTTCATTCATCCTTTTTTTTACTCATCCTTCTTAAAAAAAAAGTCTGAGAATCTCTTGCACAGTCTTTATTCATGAAAACAAAACCTTGTGAAAGAAACCCCAAAAAACCTGCAACTTGCCTACCATCATGGCTTGAAGCGTATATTTCCATCTGGGAAAAAGAGTTATTTGCTTTTTCATCTCCTTAGGGTTAATAAAATAAAAGATTTTAGGGTCTTTTATTGTCAAGTGTCTGAGAATATATGCTTTACCCTTCCTGGATTAGACAGTGAAAGTAAAAGGCCTGTGTGAGACTTCAACTGTGATGTCCTTCAACTTTCCTCTCTCATCTTAGGGGGACACCATCCTCCCCTCAAAAACAAACAAACAAAATAATAAAAAAACCCCATACTAAACAACAACAACAACAAACACCAACAAGCCAAAAAGTCCTGATTCTAAATCACTCTAAGCAGTTGCCACTGATACTCAGCCAAGCTTTATAAAATTTTTGTTAAGAGATAAAAATTCTACTGAAGTATTTTAGTGTGCTTGCTGAAGAAGGTTCAGATTCTGAGCTAATCTGATTTCTGGGACTTGTTCAACTCTATCTTATTGTGACTCACCAAACAGCTTTCCCAACTTCTTCCTCCTCTACCAAAGCACAATTGCAACTCAAAAATGGTAGTTATGGCACAGATGACTGCTACGAAGTGTGGAGTTTTTGCAGCACCAAGGTTATAGTTAAAAGAGCCAAACTTCCTAGGTGGTTAGTAATGCTTTCAACTGCATCATCTATTGCCCAGAGAGATGGTAGATACCCCATCCCTGGAAACACCAAAGGTCAGGTTGGACAGAGCAACCTCATCAGCTTAAGGATGCCTCTGCCCATTGTGAGAGGGTTGGACTAGATGACATTTAAAGGTCCCTGCCAACCCAAACCATTCTACCATAATTGGTTTTTGTATTGAAAGCTTCTAAGTTGTGTTTTGTTATGAGGATGTATTTTGTTTTAAAAGACATTACAATAAAGAACCTAAATGTGCTCAGATGATAAATACAGGCTCAGTAAAAATTGACCATGCCTTTTAAGTAAGTGTACATGTCTGATAACAGTTCATAAAACAATATTGGTGTTCCTTTTCTCAATAGAACAAGCCAAAAGCAGGAAGGGAAGGGAGCCACCAGGGATTCTTGGGATGCCCAATTTACTGTAAGTGGGCTCAATTTCCTAGTGTTCTTTGTCTTGCAAGGGGCAAGAAGGTTGTATAGTATGTCAAAGGGTATGGCTGCTGATTTAAAAGAAATATACCAAAGAAGCAGTCTAAGGCTTGACTAATATTCTTAATAACCCTTTATTTCTATGTTTTTCCATACAGATGAAAGACTGCTTTGCAGCAGTAGTGACAGATAGTTGCCACACCAATAGTTATCATACAAAATCAAATCTGTTTATCTTCATTTAAACAAGCTAGATTTCGAAAGGTTTTGTTATCCCTTGAGCTGGAAGAAGAACTTATATTATTTATATTAGTTGCTTAAAACTCCCCTGTGTTATGTGCTGCACAGTGGTACAGTGAGAGCGTTCCACCTCGAATCACTCACCATATAAACATAGGAGATACAGGAGATATTTTTCTTGCTTCTAGTAATACAGACCCAAATCAGGGAGTGACTTAAGCTTGCTCAAGGTCATATAGGATACCTGTAGTACAGCTGCACTATATTTTTTTTTTTTAGCTCTGACCGGTTAGATGCTGCTGTAGCTGTCTACCAACAGGATTGGTGTCATCCTTTGAAAGAGAATGAAGCTGTCACTAGGTGTTCATGTAATGCTCACTTGCGTTTGTCTGTTAGCCCTATGCATGTGCAGCCCCAGGCTTACTCCAAAGCATTAGGTCCCAGTGAAGCTGAGTCACGCCTGTATGCTGGAAGTGTTTCTAACACTTCAAAATATAGATCCTCCACAGCAGTCTCCCACCACAAAACCCAGGGTGCCAGTTTTCCATTGCAAGCATAAGAATTGCATTAAATGCCTATGGATATTCCTTTAACCATGAACCCAGTGTAATTTTACAAATAAATTGAGAGACAGTTCAATTCCCAGCACAGACTAGTTACTGTGTATAGAAGGGAAAACTATCCACCAGGGCAGCTGACATAGCTGCAGTGATACAAATCCTTCAAGGAAATCCTGTACTACTGAAGCCACCATTCTCAGTAGTGCACTGGGGATTTGGAGAATACAACACCACATGAACATTAATTAAGCACAAGGTAAAGCTCTGAACATCCTTAACAGTAATCATGGCACTCTGGAAGGCCTGATTATCCATTGTGGATGTGTGGTCTCACCTGGCATCATCCTCAGGATCTTCTTTCCATCACACCACTGCTTGCAGCCACTATCACTGACATTTCCAGAATAGATATAGTCCCAACAATATATTTCAAGGGGAACTCTGGAAATAAGGATATGTCTGCCACTTCCACATATATTCTGGGACATAAAATCACTGAGTGCAAGCTCTTGGCATTTCAGTACTCTGACAAGCACTAAAGAGCCAAAGTGAGCACTTGCCTAGCTGCTTAGCAGAATCAGGGCCTTCATCATACACACGGGCAGTATCACAGTCATTAAAATGAGGCTTGAGCTCATAAAAGTCTATTGCACACCAAATTTGCTTGATAGAAAGTAAACACTGGCTGCATACAAACATTCTGTTACAGAACATTAAAAGCAAGTTACTTTTTTTAAGCCTGTACAGCTATTACATATGTATTTCTTTTTTTTGAAGTCTGAGCTAGCAAAAGTCACTTTAAGATGTATCAAACAATCATTACCACACTCTAAGAAGAGGACTGATATAAGTGCTAGTGGAAAACACCAACAAAGCAGAGCATAAATCTTTTGAGCCCAGAAAATACTCTTTTCAGAGGTTATTTTTCCTTCTATGGAGAAACAATGTAATCATCAAGCAAACACAACAAGTGAAGGAATGACTGACTGAAGGCTGGGCTTGTTTTTCACCAATGTAAAAGCATTCACACCCTGGAACTAACAGCAAGTTATTCTTTTCCATGGTCTTCCTGTTAGTATAGCTTCTGGAAAGAAAACCTATTTGAAAGGATGATACCTTTGTATGCGTACATTCATTTTATATATATACACAATACATTCATACTCATATTCACATATATGAATGTCCATTGCAAGTGGAGGTGTTTATACATATGGCCCCAACATTCAACCTTCTCCGTGAACCACAGTGATGCACAGAAAGTCCGTGTCTTCTTTTTTAAGTATGTAGTTACCGTGATTAAATAATCACAGAATATTCAGGAGCTGGAACGGATCCATATGTGAGGGTGTTCTCTGGGACAGCAGGGAAATAAGGGACAAACTCAAAAAAGAAGTTTGGGGAACCCTGACAGATTTGACGCTGGCAAAAGCCTCTCCAGTAACATGAAGCTCATTACCAGCATGTGCTTGTTTACTGAGGCATGGATTGTTGTTTCAATCAGCCTTTAAATTCCCAGCGAGCTGCAGACTTCAAACCTCCAACACAAGGACTTCTCCTAGTAAGGATCTGGGCAGCCTCCTTCCAACTAGGGGAAAGCGCGAAGCATGGGAAATTTCAAAGCAGAAGACAGAAAAGGCTTTGCAGGGAAAAGGAGACAGATCTTTATATAGGACCAGAGAAGGCCAGGTATGTAAACATTTGCACAGCTATAAGCTGTGGGAGCACTCCCGTTGTAATCAACAAGATCTCTTAAACATGCTTAACAAGAGGCTTGTGCTTACATACCTGGCATAAATGGAGACAGAACAATCAACTGCGGGGCCGGCTTACAGGGCAGTTCTCCAGTGCACACGGACAGGGAGCGACGGGGCCAGAGACCCAAATCCGTGTTTTCCTAAAAGCGACTGATAATTCTGGATGGCCAGTTAGAGTAAAGCTGATGTTTGCAGTTATGGAAACAAATACCTAAGAACATATATATGTATATACATATGTATGTATGTACGTACATATATATATATTCTATATGTGTGCACATGTACACTTTTATATATTTTTTTTTATTTAAAGATATATATAAAAATCAGGCCATAAGCTACTCAGAGCTTCTGAGATTCCCAAACCTGACAGCAGATGCTGCTACAAACTGGGACTGAAATGTCAAGTACCAGTGATGTTTAAGTGCTACGTAATTAAATTAGAAGAGAAATAGCATTCATGTGTTAATTCAGTCATTCAGATGGATTTTATACATTCACAGCAAGAAGATAACTTACCCTTTAAGCACTCCAAGTTTTCACCTAATGGCTTTTTATTGGCAAAAAGGCCTCATCTCTGCATTCAAACAAAAAAGCTGTTGATTTATCTAACCTTTTTAGGTCAGGTACCTACAGTCTAGATACACCCCATACCTTCTTCTTACATTCTGTAGCCCAGAGCATCATAGCACATAAGTCACTTGCTCCACACGTGACCTTTGGTCTCAACAGTGCCCCACCAAGGACACTAATGGCAGAAAGACATCACAAATTGAGTTGATACTCAGAATGCTTCAGTGAAACAAAGAGACATGTTAGTTAAATGCAGATCAGAATAAAATATATTTGAGTCCCAGTCAGAGCTGTGAGGCCCAGCTATCTGCAAAACAGGAGCAGAACTTTGACCAGAGCTTTTTATTGATGGAAATACTAAAGCCTGCACTACATAAAAGGAATACCTGATGTATCACATACCATGAAAAAGAACAAGTTAAAATTAATGGGCATATGGAATCCACATGTGTAAGTAAAAATTGAAGGTTAATTACTGATATAATACTTATATAATCAATGAAGAGAGCTTAAATGTCAACCTGAGCTCCAGAATTTTCAAGTCAGCAAGAGTCCACTATTCATCTTGAAGAACTAGATTAATTGCATGCACCAAAATGTTTGAATAACAGCATATGACAAGAAAAAAAAGAAGAAAAAACGAGTCAAGTCACAGCATCCAAATCTATATCCAATTTCTGAGTAAAAACAAGAGAAAGAAGAGAACTATCTAAACAAGTCCATGTTTAGAAATGGATTTAAAAGATAATTCTTGATTTTTCCACAAGAAATTAAGTTTCAAGAATTTTTTGTGTCACCAGAATCCACAAATACAAATTTAGTTCCCTCAAGCATTAGCATTTTTTTCCAAAAAAAAAATTTTGTTTGAAAAGGCAACTACACCACATGCATTGAGTAGTATTATAAAAAAAAAAAAAAAAACCAAAGAAAAGCAAAAAAACCAACACAAAAACCCCAAGTCTTTCTTCTGCTTTTTACAGAGAAAGGTCAGGAAACACCAACCCCCTATTTTAGCATGCAATTTTTTTTTCCTGCCTCTCTAAGTCTTGCCAAAATCCATTCTTTATCTGAGGCAGATAAAGAATGTGTTTAATGTAGAGCACCTTATTCTTCTAAACACCCACGTAGTTGACTGAAGGTTAACAGATGCATCAGAGAGAGTAATAAGAAACTGAACTGAATCAGAAAGGTTTTCAAGGTTGATTGCTATGTTAAACCACCGTTAGCTGCCATGCAACCAAAGAAAACCAGTGCTCATTTTGAGGAAAACTTCTGCCATCTACATCAAACTCAGAAGAGTAAACATCATGATTTAAGTTCACTACAGGTTACAGCAGCTTATCTTTAGATATCTTCCAGGAATCTGTTTTCAGAGCAGAAATGTATGTCCTACAGTAAGAGAAATAGCACGACTCTAGCATCACTGTTACACCAGCTGTGTCCCGCTGATGTGGATGGATACTTGTCTAGCAGTGACACTAGAGTGGAAAGAATGGTGGTTGAGATCACACTCCAAGCTCCACCACATTGGGACTACGTGTGGTCTTAAACAATATGGCTTTGGTTGTGTTTCACACAGAGATTAAGTTTACATCCTTCAACACCTAGGAGGCAGTATTGAAAGGTAGGACATTACTGTCTAGTGGTGAGTGCTGCCATTGCAGGTACCAAACTATGACTTGTAGCTCTCTAGTCATCATTTGTCTGCACAGAAATGCCCTGCTTCACACTCCCATCAGTACCGTGTATGGGCCCTCTGTGAGCCTGGTTCCTCACACACAGTGGAAGTGCCAAGTGAGCATGGTCGCTGCAGTTTCCTGGGGGAGAAAATGGAAAGCACAAGTCCAGCTACTGCAGTGATCAGTTTGAAGAACTAGACTTTGTTAAGTTCCCCACCACCTCTGCTCTGATTTGGCAAAAGTTAAAGAAATTAGAGGATTAGAGAAAACAAATGTCCCATTATTTTAGAAAAGTTAATTCCTGGAATGCTGGCTGCCAGGGGGACCACAGCAACAGAGCAAACAGAAAGAGAGAGAGAGTCAGGGCAATTCTTTCCTATCAAGTTGGCAGACACCCCAGAGATTGTTCAGCAGTTCTCCAGGATCAGTGAGAAAAAGTCAGCTGTGGGAACCTAGTCTTGCCTTTGCAAGCATCAGTACCTTGTAAACCCTGAGAGTAAGGGCTCTGAAGTGAACCGGAACATGAAACTGGGCTGTGTTCCCAGGTGGTGTGTACTGGTGTCATTCCACCAAGCTGCATGGTTCAGCTTGGGACGGTGCTCCCAGGTACCACCAGTGCTTCCAGGGCTTTACAACATAACTGCATGCAGAGGCTCTGTGGGAATCTCCCTCTCAAACCTGCATAGGCAGTGGTTCCCCAACTGCAGCAGCTGCAGGACACAAAATTCTTTGTCACTTCTCTAGATCGCACTAGGGATGAGAAACTAGACTTAGATAGAGCACCCCCAAACTGCCCTACCATAACACTTGAAGCACTGGAAGGGGCATATTTGCTCCTTTTCAACAGTAAAAGAGAGTCAAAGGAAGGTTAGTTTATAGTTAACCATATAGGACTCCCTCCAAGCACCACGAGGCAGAGCTAAAAGTCAGGACAGAAACCAAACGGTTAAGCTGCATTCCTCTCTGAGTACCCATTAAAAGAAAAGTCCTTCTCTGTAGCCAACTTCAAATCCAGTATTCTGAAAAAGTGAATTAGAGTGGCTGGAACTGAGCTTTTCTAAAGCAGTTTACATTGGACAGATCGCAAGAACAATAATCACAAAACATGCTTTCTGTGAACCTTCCAAATTATCACATTTCTTCTTCTGACAACTGAAAACATTCATGGGGTGGGGGAAAAGTCTGAAATCTAAGGGATAAGTGTAAGGCAGTTTTAAGAGCTGATGATCTGAAATAGGAACAAACTAAAAAAAAAAAAAAGATAAAGAAAAGCCAGGCCTTTTGAGTGCAGCCCAAACCCAGAGTGATAGAAGAAATCAGATACTTTCATGGTGACAAATTCCAAAAGCACAAAAATAAAGACAGCTACTTTCCTCAGAATTTATAGCTGTGAGAAAAGATTAGTTATTCATATAACTGTAACATCCAAGTAAAATCAGTACCTCATTATTCTGATCAAACAGCCAGGAACGTCTGTTCAAGGGCAGTCCTTGCCCAGACATTGCAAAGCAACCAGAGAACAAGAGGAGGAAGTGTAATAAAGAGAAATCCTGGATGAAGCCAGTCAGCAAAGAGCTCAGGGCATAAAATGCCCTTTTATGCCCTCAGACTACCTGCCATAAATTTCTGAGCATTAGTGTCAGGTGAGACATGTCATTGCACCCTGGTCTTTTTACACTTACAGACCTGCAGTGGTGTTAATGCTCTGGCACTTTTGCTGGCTTTCTTTTCCATAGGCAGGCTCTCACAGATTTGGCATGATAGAGTGATCCAAATCATACAGCTAACAGCCAGCAGGACCCACCCTGCTTTGCAGCCTAGAAGCCTTCCTTCCTCCCTGCTTGGCTTTAAAAGGCATCTTGGCTACATTGGAGTCTTCTTTTTTCCAAGGGAGGGAGAACCCCAAATTTCAATTTCCAAATACTCTACAAGGCCTCCCTCCATTGGGTCCCCCAAACTGTTGTTCCTCCACCCCAGGCCTGCACTGAATCCTCCCTGCAGACCTACTTCTCACCAGGGGTAAGCTCTAGGACCCCAGCTGGCTCCCAACACACCCTGCTGTATGCCACTCCCCCCTGCAGTGCCCACCACCGCCTTCCTTGCAGGAGAGGGGAGGACACCACAGATACCCCTCACCTCTGTCTTAATGCTCTGTTTTGGGGTTGCTCTCAAAAGAGTCAAACTGCAAGTCCATTGCTGGTGCACCCACAGCTAGCTGCTCTTCCTGAGCAAATCCCCTTTGCATTGGCAGCGTAGTCTGGAGATGTAAAAGCAAGGACATTTTTCAGATGGTGATGTCTAAAATAAGTAGCTTTTGAGCCCAAATACATTTTTACATATTTAAGTCTCTTTAGGACTTTAAGCGGGAAAAATTAAGATTTGAGCATAGCAGGCTTAAAGTTATTGACATTAAATTTGAACAACACCCTGAGTTCCTGATTTTTATTTCTTTGGAAGCCGTTGCACTTCCACCCTGACTTGCATGGAAGCTGAACATTTAAACTGTATGGTTTGATGTGACTGTGTAGGTCATTTAGCTTCTCTTCATTTTCCACTTTGAGTGCAGATTGCAAAACTGGATATTTGCTGAAATCAGATGGACTTTTTGTTTTGTTTTGTTCTGCATGGCTGATTTCAGTAACTAATCAGCAAGGCTCAAATGACAGGCTTAGCACATTTTCAGCAGTTTTAAATTTCTTCTGTATTTGAAAGTGCAAAATTTCAATCCACTTTTCATTGCTATCTGTTCTTCTGGAGTTCAAATATGTCAGTATTTCCTGGAATGCATATGAGCATTACAAATACAATCAGATTGAAACTCACTTTCAAAAAGTTTGGCATTATTGAGACCTACTTTTAAGTGGAGGCAGATTTAATGTTCATTTGTGTCCAGGAAGTTCAGAGGGCTCCACATGCACACCTTGAAAGCAGAAACAAACCATCTGAAATTAATGAGGTAAGCGTGAGTCCCATCCTTCTATCTGGGAAAGGTGGAGTGAAAAGTTCAAAACCAAAAACTTTATAAAATCAGGACTATTAATTAAATGCTGAGCCAGAATGTATCAAAGGCAAAGGAAGTAATTCCATGTGCTCCACTTGGCATGGGATCAGGCCCTTCATTTAAAATTTTGTAGAGTGAGGAATATGGAAAAGAACACAGTATTACCTTCTGCTTTTTAAAAGCAAAGTCTCTTGTCCACCCTTCTAGGAAGTTCTCTAACCAAGAAAGCAGTCAGCACATACCTCCAGATCAGAGAACTGATCTGGAATAATTGCCTAGGTAATTTGAGCAATTTTCCAAGATTCAAAGAGCTTCATTCACAGTTAGTTGTCCCTGGGTTCCTCCCTGCCCTGGTTGTAGAGGTAGCTATGCTTGGGTGGTCTGTCCATGTGTCTCTCCTCCCCTGTGTAATTTCACCCCTCTGCTTGGTAACCACCAGGCACACTCCAGTGACCAAACCATGCAGTACCTAAGGCCTTCCTACAACCCTACTAAAATTGCTCCACTAGTCTAGCCCAGGTGGCGGCTAGTGCTCTCTGCCTTTTCATGGCTGGGATCATTCACCACACCTTTAAAGCTGTGTATCACTATTCAAGCTACCACAAGGATCAACCGCAGCAACATGTATGTGATAGATTTTCCTCAGTATACCAAGGCCATTCCTTTCCTTCCCATTCTATCCCTTTCCCACTTTAATTTCTTCTAATTTCTCATATGTTTTATTTTATCATCTCTTCTACCGTTCTTCTCTCTTCTATCTTTCCTTTATTTTCTTGTTTCTTCCTTTTCCTTTCTTTTTTTTCTTTTCTCTTTTCCCTCTTCTCTTTATTTTCTTTTTCTTTTTTTTGCCTTGCCTTTCTTCTATTTTTTCTCTGCCTTAGATGTATAACCTTCTTCTTTTCAGCTTCTACTAGAGATGTCAGTAGTTCTTCCTGGGAATATACGTTGCATCTAATCTCCTTAACCTTAAATTCACTATCCCAGTCAGAAAATGAGATTAACTTCCTGAACTTTTTGCAGTTGCTGCCAGAAAGGCCAAAGTCTAAAAGCTTGTGATCTCATTTTTATACGTAAGCAACCACTAGGTACAAAGATACTATCTGTTTATACCCAAATGATCTGTGGAGGTCTTTCACAAGCCCTTTGGGGAGGCTTCTCTCTGTTTCAGTAACGGGAGATTGGGAAACTGCGGTTGTTCATATTGGTTTTACGGGAAAAATAGAATGTCCTCACTTTGCAAAAGAATTCAACTCCTCTGCTATGCTGCAACACATGCATTTTTAAATCAACACAATGGCTCTGCAAGACAGACAATGGATTCCATCTGTCTAAACAGAGATGGCCTCTGCTATCAGGTCAGCTTGCAATCTTTACTTTGTCCTTCTGAATGGAAAGTACCAAACTACATACAGATAACTTAAAGGAAGGGAATGGGACTTGCCCAGCATCAAACAGGAAATCTGTGGCGTGCAGATTTTCTGATAGCCCTCAGTTTGTCCAAAAACCACTGGACCAGTCCTCTTCATGTGAGAATAAATTCTTAAAAGCTTTGGGAGCTGAAAGAGCTATGATAAGTTTCATCCTTTCAAGAGGTACTTCAATATCTGCTAATACTAATCTTCATCCTCCCTTAAGAGTTTTGTTTCTATCTCCTTTTTCTGCGAAGAATTTGAAGAACTGCCTTTGATTTTACTCTTAGAAAGAGATGGGGAACGTACTGGACCAGTTCAAACTGTTTGCAGTCAAACAATGCTTATTTTCGTACCACTGCAAATGTTCACAGCCAACCTATTCAAATACATGCTGCATAACATGAAAGATAACCTGTTTCAATTTAGCTAATAACATCAGCTTGATCCCAGCATCCAGCTGCTGCTATCAACAACCAGATATTTCAAAATCATGATTATAATTCACTTTCAATGTTTCCTTAGAAATAAATTCTAAAAATATCAGCTCCCTAAAGCTAGGAGAACCAAGCTGGACAAATTCCAGGCCTGCAAGGAAGCTAGCAATGACCTGCATTTTGTTCCATGGACAAATACATACAACAGATGTTGCCAGCTCTTTAGCAAAAATCTTGCTCTAGCTTCTTTTCAAATCTCATCTAGGTATATTGTTCTATCATAATATTCTCTCCTGAATTTTTACTATGTTCTTGATTATTTTAGGTTTGATTCTGGAGTTTTTTGAGTATTTAAGGCTGGCAATAGTCAACAGTTCTCACAAAAAGCTACACAAGAAAAGGTCAGTATTCCTCTCTTCTCCAAACAGTTCAGTAAACTGATGTCACTAACATTGCTAATAGCATGGTCATTAAGGCAAGTACAAATACCATATAAAGCCTTATGTAGCATTTGAGGTAAGAAACAGCTCAATTTTTATACCATAATTTAAAGTGAAAGTGCAATGACCCTACCAAAGGAATAAAAACCCGAATTATTTAAGTCTTCTGGACAAGAGCACAGAAAATGCTGAGAGCTTTTCCCATAGGAAGTTTAAGCAATGAGGCTTTGCGTACCTGGCATGTACAAGCTCATGGTACTGAGGGTCAGGTTCCAACCCTACTGAAATCAATGTGAATGCCCCTTCATTGCCTTTAAAGGACAGTGGATTATGTTTTTTAATTGTCCAATATTTATGGCACAAAATAGATCTGTAATGTATTCTAACAATTTTCATACTTTAGGAGAATGAATTGAATGGTCAGAGGTACAATGCTTTGAAATCTGTGCTCTAAAACTTCACAAAAGCAGATGTAAATGCAAAGGAGAGAGGACAAACAGTGCATTAGGAGAAATTTGAAGAAAGCAAGTCCATAAAACCACACAAAATGAGTCAGCAAGCAGGACAGACTCTTCAAAAGGACTAACAATTGCAAATTTGTTAACAAATTAATACTTCTACAAATTTAACATCATTGACTAAAAGTAACAGGCCTCACCAGGTCTTCAGATGAACTTCAGGTAGTTAATATTTTTTTGCAACCAGGATCTGTGTCCATTCAGTTTGGTCATGTAAACTTTTGTCAGATCTGTTACAACCAGAACTGTTCTACAGAGGTACAGGGAGACTTGGGCTGCACTCAAGGGCATCAGCCCTACTACCACACAACAGAATCTGGAGTTTTCTGTCAACATGGATGCAACTAAGTCTCAAGCAGTGTTTTCTCCCTTTGATCTTCGTTATTCATAAGGTTCTTTCTCTATAAACTCTCCACGCGTATTTGATGGGGAACAGGTTGAGGTAGAGTGGACATGATACAAAGAGTGGGCAGAACTGCCTGAGAGTACAGGCAGTTGGACAACGGGGTTTGTTCCGGAAGAATTCAGAAAAATGGTACCCTAGTAACACCGTAAAGGTTTGTAGAGTGACTGCTTCATTATCCCATTTTTCTCTGACTAAACTGTATTTCCCTGGTTTTTCTCTGACTAAACTGTGTAAGCATCACAGTATACTCACAGGATGAGCACAAGTCATATATCACAGGTGTCCCAAGGCCACCTGGCCTGAAGATGAAAGGGACATGAAACACTTAAACTGTGACTTGTAGAAAACTCTGCAGTGACTTTCTTGAATCAGTACTCCTGTCTTTCTGCTAAAAGTCCTTACTGTTGGCTTTGGGAGAGAGAAGGTTTTGATGAAAAAACCCAAAAAAATTTACCAGAGAACTGTCACTTTTCTCACATGTTTGCTTTAGTAAAGGCTCAATCCACCAGGAGAAGAGAGACCCAGTGGGAAATGTACACACTACTCTGCATTTTTATACACAACTTTTTAACGTGTAACTTTACCTTCTCCTAATATGGATCTCCAAGGATGGGAGCTACATATGCATTCCTCTACCAGGTTACATATCTTCAAATCTTTTTTTGTACTTTAAAGGTCTTCTGGCTAGTTTGGGGTAGTTATTAGAAAAATATTGAAATAGCTGAAGCACAAAAGCAATTGCAATGAAGTGAGCTCCTCCCCAGACTGCTTCCCTGAGTACCTTGTAAATAAGCAGTGTGACGCTGCTCACTATAAATTAAACCATGTTGAAGTTTTTTAAGGCAAGCAGTTTAGTATACTCTTCACCCTATGATTTTTAAGAATTTTTTGCTAACTAAAGACTAATTGATACTTACAAATTCACTTTTATCTGTAGCTCTAGGGAATAGAAAAAAACCTGAAAGTCAATATCTTGTCTTCACCTTAACCCTTGCCTGATCCCTGTTCATTGTTTGACACAGTCTGAGCCAAAAAAAGACATCTTCTTACAAAAGTTTCATGGGCCCTTGGCATATGTGTTCCCAGGCATTTTTCTCATGTCTGATCCAAATTCCAGTCACAAGAGAAACATACAGTAATTGAATTGATTGGTTGTCAGCTTTAAAACGGTGACTGTATCACTGTTTATCAGTGTGTTTTTATCACATTGGCCAGTATCACAGAGGCCTCTGTCCAGGGAAGTTACTTGATCCTAAGGAACTGCTCTAAGGTTGGTTGGGTTATTTTCACCAGCTAATAGTGTTTAGCATTTCATCAGGCCACATTAAACTCAATGTACAAGCAGTTAGGAAAAGTACTGTATCTGGCACTGTTTAATGTCACTGACATGAAATGTGAGCAGCTGTGCCAGCATTCCTGAACTCTGAAAGTACTTTACCTTTCCTCTGTCTTTTGGAAATTAAATACATTTTAATATGTTTTGGGGAAATAAATACATTTTAGTACAGTGCTATAATGTTAGGAAGGTCAAAGGATTAACTGTGTCTTGTCATCTGGATAGTAAAAGAAATCAAGACCATTTTAATCACAGAGATGCCTAGCTGCCTTTTATCTCCAGGTTCACCAGGGCTGAGGATTTACAGTGCTCTGTGAGTGGCAGAGCTATATGGCAATTTAATGAAATTGCTCTCCCCAGATTTTGAGTACACATGCATACTGCCTGGAAGAACTATTTCTGACTGCTATTTTAACCTCAACATATTTTCAATAGACATGTCTGGGACAAGCTTTAATCTCTGAAGAAGCAAGACCAAAACTCTGATTAATATCATCAGGAATCAATCTATTTCAATGAACTTTAAAAAGAGGATTTTCATATTTTGCATGCAAGTCAAGAATAGTGATATTTTCCCTTTCTCTGTTTTGGGGTTTTTTTATATCAAAAGATGTAAAAATGACAAAATAACATTTTTATTTTGATTTTATACACCTGAGAAGAAAAAGAGTATTTCCCTTCATCACAGTTAAGTGATCCTCTTTAACAGACCATTCTTCACATCAATATGGCTTCCCTGTCCATTGCACATCAGCTGGATCACTGCTGAGGCTGGTGAGCTTTTGATAGTTAGCAACTTGCTTCTCCTGGCCACTAATCAAAAAAGACCTACTTTTGTATGCCAGTTCCAGGGCCAGCAGTTCCCAAGTACATAGGAAGATTCTGGGGAGGAGTTGCCAGGAACAAGATTCATTCAGGAGAAAGAAAAATCCATTACTGTCCATTTGACTGCTGTTTGATTGGAATTTTCTTTTCATGCATTAAAATATCCCTCAGTGAGATCCTCACGCTATGCAAAATCCTCCTGACTCTGACAAGTTTTGCAGTTTTCTGGGTGATTTATACTTGGTGTAGAGCTTTACTAGCTTGCATGGAAAAGGAAGGAATACAGTTACATGAGGAGGGATGAGGAAACATTTTTAATAATGAAGATAATACAAGAACAATGGGATCCCCCAGTGCAGACAATGGAACCAAAGGGGCCATGGATCAAGAACAGATGCCAAAATGGAAATCTCCTTTTCCAATGGCAGCTAAAGCTTCCTGGCAAACAGCTATAAGTGGGTTCAGTTTGGAATTAGACAACAGGTGTGTCCTGTATCACTCTTTTGCTTTTTGGGGTTTTTCTTTGGGTTTTTTTAATATAGTGATATGTAAATCAAGTCAAGTTTAAGCAAATACCACACACACTTTCACATCATGGCAGCACCAGAAGATTCTTTTCCAATGCAAGCACAGAAAAACAAATATTCATTGCCAGAGGCAGCTGTATACAGTCATCACAAACTACATTTCTACCTCAAAAGTAGAGGGATCTCAATTTATGAGTTCCAGAATCCCATGTGATGGTTGATTTCAAGTTTTGGAGTACAAGAGAAAACCATTTTGAAATTACAATATTGTCAAAATGTAATCGAACTCTAGAGACACCTATTCCTGAAGATTCTTGGGAAGACTGCTGTAAATTTTTTAAATACTCTTTTTCTGTATTTATTTTTTCTTTTTTAAAGGAAAAGGGTATTATAACAGCTTAAATATCATGGTAAATATTTAAGTGTCTTCCAAATCATCCTAAACCAAAAGACCAAACCTTACAAAAGGGTAAAACTTCATGATCAGATGTTGGAAGCTAAAGGACATTTTAGCTTCCAGATGCCCACTTATTTAAAGGCTTCCATTTATTTCTGACTTAAAGAGTAAGCATCAGTCTGTGGGTGAGTGTTTGACTTAAACACTGAGAAATGGTATCTGGATTTCTCCTGTTGCAGTAACTACTGGAGGTGAGACAAAACAATGTCTCTGATTATCCCTTTAAGCATTTGACTGTCGACACAGCAAACTGAAAAGGAAAAACACTAATGAAAAAAAGAAAAAGAAAGGGAAACACTGTTTGCGTGTGAACTCTGCACAAAATACATTATGGAGTTTAAAGCCCAATACTCAGCTTATTTAAACCAGCATTACTATGTTAAAGTCAAAGCAGCTCTGCCAATTTACTGTAGCTAAGGATGTGGTGATTAGCTATTTCCGTTGCTTGGAAAAGCACAGGAAAAAACCTGATTTTTTCAGAAATCCTTGAACAAAACGGAGCAATATTTTACTATACCCTATGTATGTGATTCTTAGAAATGTGAAGAAAAGAACCCTTGAGAAAGTAAACCCAGAAAATTTGTTTCTGAGTGTTATCTGACAGTGCTTTTCATTAGTAAACAAATTTTAGTTCAATATCAGATTATCCATTTAATATGAAGCTGAATTCAAATTTCTGCTTTTCTCATTAAAAAAGGATGTTCCCCTTAGATTAAAAGGAAGGTGGACTATATCAAAACCTCTTCCAATCCAGTTTCAATTCTTCCCCTATGGTGTCCCAATTCTCAGTTCAGATTTATTTCTATATTTATTTTAGAAGTCACGCTTCCAGGATCTCATGATGTCTTTAGCACATGGATAGAGTATGGTGTTTGGTGCCAGGAATGCAGTGCAGGAAAAAAAAATTAGAGCACAAAAACCAGAGAAAACAAGCAAACAAACGAACCAAAACACTGTGCTTCAAAAATGAGCAACCACAGTGGGGTTCCACTGCAATTTGATTATGTAATAACCTCTTTTCTTCCCCCAGAAGGTAACGCAGAGTTGTGAAGTTCAAATGTAATACAGACGATCTTGTTTGTTAGAGTGGAAACAAAGTGACAAGCTATTTATAATGCCAGTCCTGTTTCTGATGCTTTGAGAGAAACATGGACATTGTGTGTTGAGTGTCGATTTGAGTTAGTTTTATTCAGTTCTAGGAATAGAAAGGCTTTGCCTCACTCTCAGTGTGCACACAACAAAGGTTAAACCCTTCCCATACACCTGAGTTTACTTTAGCTGTAAATTATATACTATCACAGAGGAGCCTGGGATGTCTTCTGGAAGTGAAGAACTGCCAAATTGGTTTGTAGAGAAGAAATGGCTCTCCTTTAATCTTTCCCTTACTGTTTCTCATGGATCGAATTCTTCCACCTTCTTCCACTGCATGGTGCCTTACTCTTAAGAGCAAGTCTACTGAATGACATGGTATTATGAAATTTGAGGAAGATCTGTGAACTCTCACCATGTTCTAATCATGGGGGTAGGACTTAGTCAAAAGTTTGGTACAGATTTCAACCTGTGTTTTCTCCATAATGAAGGTGGTTTGGATGGCAACTAGAGTCAGAAACAGGGATCAGTACCTACCCACAGAACCAGACTGGGACATCTGGCAAGTTTTGGTATTTGACATTCAGCATATGGTTTTCTGTGGATCAGTGTTTAATGAAGAGTACCCTGGGCCTTTCTGAATAAAATTACAGAAGGCTATTCAGGGACAGTTGGTCTCTCAACTAGTCTTGGAATAGGTTTTTTTGATAACTGAAGAACTGTGCCAATTTCAGCTTCTTTTTGCTAACATGTTGGGATTGTCATGACTATGCAACGTAATACAAAAACATATTAGTAATTTGGAATACCAGGGAATAGAAGCAAACTTTGTAATGGTTACTTTACTCTTGATCTAAGACAGAGAGAACAAAGTGTTCAGGATGGATAATTCTGTTCAAAATCAATCAGATCAACCACCAATTTGTAAATAAATTACTTTCTGTTAAAATACAAAGCAGCTTTCTGTGAGTGGAGAGTCTAGTATACAGGTTTTAAAGGTTCTGCTTCTTTTCACTAACATCACGTATTTCTGAGAACAAATGTTTAGGCAATTACTGTAATTATGATAAGGGCTCCATTTTCCATGTGAAGTACAGAAAATGAGTAGTCACACAGGACTGTATAATTACATTTATTCCCAACCCCCCCAAGAAAATCTTTCACTCAGACAGCATGAGATTGTTTATTTGATACATCAGTGTTAAAATCATGCAAACACACGTGGAAGAAAATTAGGAATTAAATTATGTCTTCTCTTTGAGTCCCATTAGGGAAACTGAAGGGAGCAAAAAGAGGACAAAGTAATGTGAACTCAGTGTGAAGGAATGTAGCTAATGTTCCTTATCTGACCTCATGCTGAGCCACAGCACCAGTGCGAAGCAGTTCTTCTATAGCATCATCCTCATACCCCAGCATGCTCTTCAGTATCTCCACTGTGTGTTGTCCAACAAGTGGAGGTGGTTTTGGATGTGACACAGCAAATTCACTGTATCTGACACCTGGTCCTGTAAAAAAAAAAAAGCACATAGGAGGGAAATTTTTAGAGTTACTACCCATATTTATATCGAAGTGTCTATGTTAGTTTAAAGGCAACTGATTTTCACACCAGTTCTAATCACAGTCCTTACCCTATAAATGTTATATTCTGAAATTACAGACTAAAAAATATTCCAGTTTGCAATAATATACCAATAAGCCAATTTAAAATAGTTCACTCAAATGCAGAATTGCTGGATATTCTCCCAATCTTGTCTTCCCTTTTTTCCCAGTGATATGTATATCAGGATGCTTTGAGTCATATTATGTCACAGGTCTGCCACTCTCTGCTACCTGAACAGCAAGGTCCAGCCCGCTCAGGATGTGGTGCAGAAATCCCCACATTTCTACAACAGGAGGCAGCACAAGCACAAGGACACAATGAAATGTCATGTTAACACACTTTTACTGATGTCAGAGCAGTGCACGGACAATGGGAAGCACCATCTCCAGTTGGCAGCAGCTCAAGTACCTCTGCAGTGTGCTCCATTATCCTGCAGTGACATAGAATTGACAGCATGCACATTATATTCCCCAGCTTGGTTTACATTTTTAATTAAAAATACAGGTAGCAGTAGCAGTAAGAAAATCAACAATGATTTATTTGTTCCTGCAGGAATAATTTCAAAGGTGAAAATTTGGAAGCTGGCAATGATATGAAGACTCCTCTGTCTTCTTCTGTTGCAGGTAGTCAGATCTCAAGTTTTAGTGATACTCTGTAGTGAAAAGAACAGATTTCAGTGTAGTTTCCTGCAGAAAAGTAGCTACACTCTTACTACCAGATTCAGAAAGGAGAATGAGCCACAAGTTTACTCCGGGATCAGAAGTGAGGTATGCACTCAGAACATGCATAGAAAGATTACCTGCTTCATGGAGAAAGAGAGGACAATAGTTTCCTTAACTGTTAATTGAAAACTCTTCTTTAATACAAAACTGAAAAGCCTTTGATACAATTGGCAAAAGGATTCCTCTATTCACAGTAATGGCTTTTATTACATCATTAAAAAGAATTTACAGAAAAGGTTATATTTCATTATATCTTTGTCTACAAAACTACAGCTTTACTTCAAAATGCAAAGAAATATAAAGAACATTTCAATAGCCAGAACAGTGTTTGTTTTATTTCTGAAGAAATAGAATATTGACCACCAAGGAAATTGAACCATAGCATGAATTGGTAAATTTACTATGTAAAGCTACTACTTATTTGAGGAGAGATGCTGACAAAGGTCATTCAGGATGCCAAAAAATGCCATTTTTAAATCTTTTTGCCAGTCTTCATGAACTATAATCAAATGTTTAATACGGTAAAGTATCCACTTTCAAGAAGAACAAAATAAGATAAAAGGTGCCTAGAAAAACGTTTTTTTTTCAAGCTGGTTTGGTACATTTCTGACAAGTATGCTCCTGGAAGAAGTAATAGTTGGACTTGATGATCTTAAAGGACTTTTCCAACACAGATGATTCTAGGATTCTATGTATGGTTTCTGAGTTTAAAAAGGAAAGGAGTTAGAATTGAGGAACTGCAGAGCAAATCATTTAACTCCAAGTTTCATTCAATATTGGAAAATTAATCACAATGAAAATACTCAGGAGATGAGTAACAGACAGTATGTACCTCTTAAGAAAAATTAGTGTATGTGATCTCTTGTCTTTCTAGCAGGAAATGGACTGGAGGTGAGATACATCCCATCAAAAATCTAGATATAGAAGTTTAGGTCCTTAGACACTTTTTAGAGACACTGAAGAGGAAAGTACACACTTACAGTGTCTTCTAAGACACTGGTAAATCAGTAAACCTGGTCAGACGAATTGTGATCACCTGTGTTTCTCCATAAAGGAAAGGGTAGACAAGTGCCTTAGATGGGGAGCTTTACCACCCAGACATCAAGTCAGGTGAGATGATTCTCTGTCATGGTTTAACTCCAGCCAGCAGTCAAGCCCCACACAGCCACTTGCTCACTCCCCCACCAGTGGAATCAGAGGGACAACCAGAACAGGTAAAGGTAGAAAACTCTCAGGCTGAGATAAAGATAGTTTAATGAGAAAAGCAAAAGCCTTGCACACAAACAACAGGAATTCACTACTTCCTATGGGCAGGCAGGTGTTCAGCCACCTCCACTGGAGCAGGGCTACATAACAGTGACTTGGGAAGACAAATGCCAACACTCCAGAAGTTCCCCTCCTTCCTCCTTCTTTATCCCACTTTACATACTGAGCTTGATGTCATACAATCGGGAATGTCCCTTTGGTCAGTTGGGGTCGCCGGTCCTTGTTGTTTCTCCTCTCAATTTCCCATGTGCCACCTGTCTTACCAATGTGGCAATATGAGAAGCAGGGAAGGCTTTCTGAAAGCCCTGCTCAACAATAAAAAAAAATCTCCTTAATATCAACCCTGTGTTCAGCACAAATCTGAAACACAGCCCCATACCAGCCACTGTGAAGAAAATTGCCTCTACCCCAGGCAAGACCAGCACACCCTTCAACCAGTAGGATGCCAAATCAAAACTTGACTTTCAAAAAGAAAATTCTCTGTTATTTTCCATAAACTGAGTAAAGAAACAAGGTCTAGATAAACCCAAAGCCAGGTGCAATACTGAGAGGGAAATCATATTCAGAGAATTGCTTCTTGGGATCTTCTAAAACAGAATATTTCAAGTGAGCTCCAGAGGAATCTGTTCAGCATGAAGCACTTATCAGTTTATTTTTACCTGGATGGCTGATGGAACTCAGATCTTACCTGCTCAGCTTTCTGAGGACTTCAAAAGCTAAAACTTCCTGTAAAGCACATTTTACAATGACCTGGCTACACTGGAGAGAAGGTCTGATAGAAGAGGGGGAAATTCAATACTGTCAAGGGGAAGGAACTACATTTCATTACATAAATGCAGGGCAGGGGACAAACAGGAAAGTAGGAATAGTTAGGGGTTATTCTAGATCACGAAGTGAAGATGAGTCAACAACATCATGCTGTTGCGAAAAAGGTAAGTATCATACAGGGATGTACAAACAAGAGAGATGCCTGCAGGACACATGAAATAATCTTTTTGCTCTAGAGCTGGCAAGTCACAGCTGGAGCAGTGTCTGGTGTGGGGCCCCCACTGCACAGCCATCTGAAACACCTGAGAGCTTCCACAAGACAGCAGCTGAAATTTTCACAGGAGACATGACAGATTGAACCAAGTAGGATCATGGACCTAAAGAGAAAGGCTAGAGAAAAACAACTTCAAAACTGTTTTCAAAAAATGTAAATAACCACCACCACCACTAAAATAAACCCTAACCCCCCAAAATCCATGCCAACTTCCTGGATGGAGGAAAGAAATCCTTTTTCATGTCCATGATGAGAACTATTTGACATAAATTGCAACAAAGGAAACTGTAGGAAACAAATAATAAACTTTTTTAATGGTAGGGGTAGCAAAATACTGAAACAAGCCATGTGAGGAGGCTGTGGAGTTCATATCAATCCAGCCTTTAGGAAGGAGATTTATTCCAGGATAGTTGAGCCCACAGCTGATCCCTGGGGCTTTCTGATGGATTAGATCTCTCACAGACTCTGTCACCCACTAATATATGTCCCTTTCATCCACTATAATATGAAAGCTAAGAAACAGCTCACATCAGGGATAAGTTTTCTCTTAACTTACTCCTCCAATTCTACTCACTTCAAACACTTGCTCACACTTTTCAGAGGAAACCTCAAGTGAGAGATAAGTACATTTTAAAGGGAAAGGTGACATCACTTAGACAATATTTGTATTAATTCCTTTTCTTAGGAGTGAGTAGGAGCCCTAGAAGGGCAGAACTGGCACTAGTGCAAGCCACAGGAATGATCTCTGTGCCAACTGAAATGCTTGTGACAATAATTTCAAAGTAAAAATGCCCTTTAGAGATTTATTAGTCTAGAAATTCAACATAGCCACAAAACTACAATGCAATTTCTATTTTTAAAAACAGATACAAAGCAATCTTATTTCAGGTGTGTGTATCAGAGAACTCTTTACACTGAGAAATAGCAAACCCTTAAAGAAACTGGTTTAGTAGCTATAGACTTTTCATTTGCTTGCGCAAATTTTTGCTAGCATAGAAATTCTGGATCTCAACCCCTGGGAGTTTTTGCAGAAATATCGAAAGACACAGAATAAAATCTCTACAGAGAGAAAACCAAAATTGACATTGTGTGCAACAGACAGAATGCTTCATGCTTCCCAAAGAAAATTAATCTTACAAACTAGAGCACGCTAGAAAATTGCACAGCAATTATAAAACTGGTGTCTTCCTTGAGCTTTTATTGTTTGATGCATAATTCATCACGCTACTTTTCACTTTGATAGAGTTATAAAGTTATCTACATTCATTCAAAGGAGCTACTTGCTAATGATCCATCATTAACGATTCTCTGTTCTTTCCTTGTGTAACTTTTACTTGGCTTCTGTGTCAATTAGGAGGGTGCAAAGCTTGCCAGTCAGACTTCAGCAATCCCACGCTCCTACTGAACAACGCTCCAGGAAAGCAACCAGCAGAATGCTATGCAAATGCTAATTAAACACAACTGCCTTATGAGGAAACCATCCCTAGAGGCAGAGAGAGGTGAACTGCTTTAATTAAGGTCAAAAGCATTTGCATGTGGGTGAGTTACAGGGAGCCTTGCAGATGAAAACAGGCCTTTGCTGGGGTAGAAGCAGGGTGACTGACTGGTGAGAGGGTGTAAGGCGGTAGTCACCTGTGCATCCTGGTGGTCAGCAGGACACTATATGCCATTCAAGCATGAAGTTAAGGGGGCACATATTGTCACCTGAGAAAAACAATGAAAGAATGAGTGGCAGCTGTAATTTACCTTTGTCCTATTAAATTAAAAGGAGTCTCTTTCTCTTTTTGCTATGATTATCACTGCCAGTAAAACCAAGAGCTCTTTCACCACATTTAAATTCTAGGCTAATCTTTTATTATTATTACCATCATTTTGATTTTGACACATTGCTAAAATACATGCTGTGCACACCACGTAACCTACAAGAGTTAATAGTGCAACAATAAATCAAAATTTTTAGCAGTTGCAACCACAATGACAATTGTACCAAGACATCTTGAGTACTTGAACTGAGCCTCATCATAATAAATTCTTTTTCTTTAGAGCCTATCTAGTATGGCACTGCTAAGCATCATACTGAGCTACTAGTTTAAGACATACCAAACACATTAAAACAAAAGAGAAAAATGAGATAAAACCACCGAAACAGGTCCAGAGGAAGGATCCTTCAAGAATGAGATGCCTTTAAAAATTCACACTAAACAGGTGAAACACACAGCAGTCTTTGGAATGTTTCTCTGGGCATTGCTGAGATCTGTGGCTGCAGAAGCAAAGTCAGTTTCACTCTACAAGTAGCAGAAATTAAAGTTGAATTTGAACTATATTAAATGTGCAAAGCATAGCATATAAAAGTGGATAAAGGTAATAATCTTTGCTTTGTCCTGAAAAATAGCAGTCCTGCAGCATTGTGCAGCAGTCACCGGATAACACATTTTCTACAGCACAGAGCATATTGAAGCAATCTAACTCTCAAACTATGTAGATGGAATCAGGCCTGGGGACAGCCAAGCTCAGGAGAAAAGTCATGATTATTTGTTATTATTCAAGTGGGACAAGAGAAAGAGAGGGAAAATTTGAGCTAATGGATGTGTACACATTCTGCTTGAAACATATCTACCTTTGCAAAAAAAGAGCAATGAGAAACCCAGCACCACTTGTTAGTGCTACCCTAGCTTACAGTGTATTTTATACAGATGTAGGAATCACATGAAAACAAACTGCATTTGGTTTGCATTGCAAGGTTTTGGCTACAGGGGCCAAAAATTTCTGGCAGCTGCCAGAAATTTTCCCGATGTCCGATGAAGCCAGTGCCAGCCGGCTCCAAGATAGACTCACTACTGAACAAGGCCAAGCCAATCAGGGGCAGCAGTAGCAACTCTGGGGCTACATATTTAAGAAGGGGAAAAAAACCTGCAGAACAGTAAGCAGAAGATAGAAGTGATAATGTGTGAGAGAAATAGCTCTGCAGATGCCAAGGTCACTGCGGAAGGAGGGGGAGGAGGTGCTCCAGGTGTCAGAGCAGAGATTCCCCTGCAGGCCGTAGTGAAGACCATGGTGAGGCAGCTGTGCCCCTGCAGCCCATGGGGGTCCACGGTGGAGCAGAGACCAACCTGCAGCCTCTGGAGGACCCCAAGCCAGAGCAAGTGGATGCCTGAAGGAGGTTGTGACCCCATTGGAAACCCATAGCAATGGGGAACAAAACACATGGACCTCCTTGCTTGCTCCGAAGAAGATCATTTATTGTAACAAACTGAGCCTTTTTATGTTCTAAACTTAACCAAAAAAAGCACGCATTGGCAGCCTGCCACTGCAGTGTCGCTGTTCACGCATCCTTTTACCCCATCAGCTCTCTGGTCATGTGGTGTCCACACGTCTCCCCAACCAGTCACTGCCTCACGCACGAGGTGAGCACACCCCAGCCACACAGCCCGATCTCTGGTCATATGACCTGTTTTTACCTCGCTGTTAGCCGAACCTTCCTCAGAGTGCTTTCTGTTGAGCAAGAGTGAACAGAACTGAACAGGACTTCTTATATCCTACAGAAACCCACACTGGAGCAAGCTCCCAGTGGGACCTGTGGACCGGTGGAGAGAGGAGCCCACGCTGGGGTAGGTTTGCTGGCAGGACCTGTGACCCTGTGGACATCCGCACTGTAGCAGACTGTTTGAAGGACTGTAAACCATGGAAGGGACCCACCCTGGAGTAGCTCATGAGGAACTACAGCCTCTGGGAAGGACTCATGTTGGAGAAGTTCATAGAGGACTGTATCCCATGAGAAGAATCCCACACTGGAGCAGGGAAGAGTGTGAGGAGTCCTCCCCCTAAGGAGGAAGGAGAAGCAGAAATTTGTAATGAACTGTTCACAACCCCCCATTCCCCACACCCTGCACCACTGTGGGAGACAAGGTGAGAAGTTAAGGCCAGGAAGAAGGGAAGGGTAGGAAGAAGGTGCTCTTAAGGTATAGTTTTATTTATCATTATCCTACTGTGTGACTTGATTGAAAATAAAATAGATTAATTATTCCCCAAGTTGAGTTTGTTTTGCTCATGACACTGATTTTATTGTGTCCTCATCTCAACCCCTTTCCCTGACCAGCAGAGGAGGTGAGTGCTAGAGCAGCTTTGGTGGGCAGCTGGTGTTGCAGCCAGGGTCAACCCACCACACAAACCAAACATGTATGCCTCTTTCAATAACATGGTGTTGCTACACAACAGTTTTGCAATTCCAATGAAATATCATCAACAGTTAAGAATGATGGCCCAGAGCCAATACATTTGCATGCAGATCCCTTATATGCTACAGGTCAAGTGTTTGGAGCATGCAATCAGCTGGTTATGAAACTGGCCTGAAGGAGATCAGCAGG
>NW_008238330.1:929306-934834 GCF_000691975.1 Corvus brachyrhynchos | reverse complement strand
GACTTTTAAGGCAATGAAAAGGAAAGCGAGACAAAATAAGTCCATGAGGGGGGCTTCATGGCTACTATGAAGAATATATGGGTGTTGGAAATGATGTGTGCAGGGATATGATATGAGGAGCAGACCAGGGAAACTGCATTTTGAGTGTATGGTTTCTTCCCATTGGTCCCAGCCATGACTTCTGTCAATCCGTTATTCCCAGCTGAGAAGATGGTACACCCAAGCACACAGCACAGCTTGGCTACACCACTTTACACCAGGCTTCTTCCCCTTGATGAAACTCAAAGCAGAAAAGTACACAAAAAAGCTCATTAAAAAGTACTTGCTAGTATGAGTAGTGCACATAGGCTTTAAAGTAATCTCCAGAATTAATGACCTGCTCCATCTTAACTGGGAAATTCCCTTTTTTTTTTTTTACCATAGCTCTGAAAGTTTAGGAGCTTGGGAGACTTTTTGGGAATCTATTTAATTGCTGGGAAAAATTTTTTTTTGCATTACAGTAGAGCAGGTGATCTACCTTTTAAGAACAACTCTATTATAATAGATTGGAAAAAAAGCAATTAAGGAAATAATATTCAAAATCTTGCTCCTCCTCCCTTATTGCTGCTTCCACTTCCTCCCCCACTTAGAGCACAGTCACACAAAGTGTTCACTTGGCACCCAGCACAGCTGAGAGGGTGGAAAACTTTGGCAGGATTAGTAGGAATCAGTAACTGAGAGTGGAGAGGGTGAACAAACTTTTACAAATGGTAAAAAAAAGTAAACCTTGTTCTAAGTGCCATACAAACACACATAAATAATCAGTAAATACTGATTAAACAGTAAAATTGGTATGGCAGTAAATAGCATCAGTACTAGAAATATCTAGAAGCCACCTTTTCTCATTCTGACAATTCTGACTTCTGTGGGAGAGCTATGAGGACAGTCCAACTTCACAAAAGTCAAGAGTGTGAAAACAGAAGCATTGTGAGAAGAATGACTTGACAGGCAGAGTGTATTATCACATATATTATCTGTGATAGCCATGATGGGTGTTTAAAAATGAGACCACTTTTAAACCAACACTTAGGCATTCAAAGCATCCCCTACACAATTCTGAAAACCCTCTGCCAAGTACATTTATAAAAGTGCTTTCTCACCTGAAGCTGCATGTAAAGAAATGCATTAAAAAACATTTTATGTATTTCCTATCAACCAACATCCTGGATATAAACAGTGAAAATACCAACCAAAATTTATATAACTCTTTACATTTTCAAAGAGTCACAATACTAATTGTACCTAATTAATATTACATGACTGCTAGAGTAAAGGAAATAATTTATCAGTCACTCTGGTTGCATATTTGAGAGTAATCCCACATAATTGTGCTATCGAGTAACACAATTTTCTGAGAGGACTCTGTCCTGGGTTGCAGTGTATTCTATTACCATCCTCATGAGCTGTTGAAATCAGGTGGGGCAGTGTTTCCTTGCCTCCTCCCCCCAGACTATCTTTCTGTTAATTGCCCATCATTGTCCTGCCGCCTGACTCAGAGATAACTCCCTCCGGACTATCTTCTGTTAATGAGCCTAATCAACACTTTGCCTCATGACTCATTACCCCATTGTGAGATGCTCCACCCAGAGGGAGGAACCAAGCATCCCATTGTGGATATAATCTGAGGCTGAACACCAGAGACATGGGCTTCCCACTGAATTTCCAGAGGACAGGACCTACACAGCCACCATTGGACTTCCTGAGGAAGAGCAGACTCTTTTACTACAGGATCACTGCTTCAGAGGACTGCAGCCACCATTCTACCAGACTGCTACCACCACCCTGCCTAACAGGGTGTCAGGTTGTACCTTGACTCTGTCAGTTTGACAGTGTTTTCTTTTACCGTTTTTTTTCCTTTAATTTCCATTAAATTGTTATTCTGACTTGGTGTCTCCCACTGGTTTGTTTTCAAACTAGTACAGACTCTTGGCACCAAAAAGCTTTAAAACAAGTTGCAGTACAGTGGTGTCTACTTCTTCCCACATGTATCGCCTCGCAATGCTGAAAATTTGGCCTAACTTTTTGTATAGACTCGCATGGTCCCACTCCTTCCTGAAACCCCCAAACACCTTAGGAGAAGATTCAAAGAAAGACAGGAAGGAAGATGACTAGTAAGAATACCCAGAGGTAGCAATTTTAAAGAACCATAAATTCCCTAGGTAATAATCTGTAACTCCATTTCCTAAGGAAACAAGTTTATGTGTCTGTGCTGTCTTTCTAATCATCTGTTTGTCTGCCTTGTCCCCACCACACACAGTAACTTCTGAATCTTCAATCTTGACAAAATTGCAGAAATCCCAAGGAAAATAAAGTTCTTAACAGTGTTGTGAAAAATGGCAACTGCTGAAGGACAGGTGCCCAAATTACTGCCCTGATGACATTCAAAAAACCCCCCAAAGAATGCAGCCGTTAAATACTCTGTTTGGCTGAAAATGGCTTACCAGTAAGTACAGATACAGCTCTTTCAGATGCATCTAGCACATACTGTGCTCCTCTGGGGACATGAGGCTTAAAGGACATGAGGATAGTTCAGGTCATCATAAGGATTATACATAGAGTTTATCAAGGATATAAGTCTGAAGGAAAACAATATTTAGTTACAGAACTTCTTCTAAGCATCTTTTCTGTTGCTGCCTGTTCCGAGCTTCCCCTCCCCCTCCCAAAGACACTTGCCTCTGCCATATGCTTTGAACTCCTTTGTTCCAAGCCTCGGAAAAACCAAATGTAACTCAAACTCTTTAGCAGTGTCTGATTGGCCAGTCACCCCGGGTCTGCCCCCAGTCCTCCCCTTTCCCCTTCTCCGAATAAAAGAAAGGGCCCGAGAGGGGGCCCACGCTCTTTGGCTTTGCAATCCTTCTGCGAACATCTGTGTGTTTCTGTCTCTGTTTGAAAGCTTCTAATTGCGGGAATTAGGCAAGCTGAAGACTATATTTCTCCCTCTTTGCTTCTACTGGTGGTATCAGTTTTGCAGCTGCTATTTGCTGCTTTTAGAGCTACTGAAATGCTGGATTGCCCATGCTACTTCTCTAGGCTGTCCAAGGCTTTCTTAGGGATTGAACTACGAGCCTAGCCGGTAAAAAGCTGAAAGTATCTCCACATCTGGCGCCCAGCATGCTCTCTCTGAACCCGAGTTCTGAGAGACTTTTAGGGTGTCCCAGCAGCTGTGTGTCTGCTGGAGTTAGCTCTGCACGTCCTGCTGTGCCAGCTCTGTGTAGCGAGCCGTTACTTTTTGCTTAACAGCGAGCCCAGAGCCTCAGCCTGTACCCTCCCCCACGCCATGTGGCAAGGGAACAGCTGGAAAATGGAAGACCCATGTTCCTTATTTTTTTTCTCCAGGCCTGCTTTCCTGTGATAAATCCAGAATTCTGGTGAGTATTTCCCTGCTGGTTTAGGGGCTCCTGTCTTAAGCTGGTTCCAGTGCAAACTTTCTCTTTTTTTTCCTCTTTTTTTTCCTCTTTTTTGTGATTTGGGGCTGAGGTTTGTGGTGCTGCATTCGTAATGGGATCTGAGGTTTCTGTACACCATAGAGAAATATACTACCAAGTTCAAAGCTAGCTTTCTTGTACTGGGCATAAATACCCTAAAAATCTAGTTCAATCTTTTGTATGATGGCTTTTCCAGTACTTTCCTAATCTGACCTCCGAGGATATGAGATCTTCTGAATTTTGGGATAAGGTGTGGAGAAAACTCTCCTCTCTCAGGCATTCAGGAGATGAAACAGTTTCAAAATTTTTTCATCTCCTGTTAGTAAGTTATACTTTGCCTGAGAAAAAAGCAGTACTTGAAAAGCCACCACAAAAACCCTCTTTTAATTCCTTTACACCCTCTTCCAACCCCTGTGTCCCTGACCCTTCTTCCCCTACGCTGGAAAACACAGATAGAGCAGACTGCTTTTTAGCACAGGAGAGCTATCATCCTCCTGGCTCACCCGTGTTTCCTCAGCACCCTGCCTTGGACGGGAATCCGGAGCCAGTCCCAGGAACTTTCCAACCCCCTTTCTCCACTCCTTTGTCCCCAGTTTCTAGCCCTCATGTTTTAAGCGCGCGTAAAAATCCCTTCTCCCCAATCTCTTTGTTCCCAGGGACAGCCACTGCCATCTGGTCACAGCCCGGGAAAAAACCCCTCCCCCCAACCCCTTTTCTCTGAGTTTGTCTCCAATAATGGCGGACACAACGTTTCTTCATCTCCAAACTACACCTCCCACAATCCCTTTCTCCCCAACCCACAAATCTCTTCTTGTCCCCAGCCCCACCCACTCCCACATTGGAACCGGTCCCCGCTCCCAACCCCATGCCCACAGTGTCGTGCTTCACCCCTCCCTCTGTTCCCGCCCATGATGCAAGTACCACACCTGCCTCCCACAACCCTGCCCCCAACCCCACCCCCACAGTGTTGTGTTTCACCCTACCTCTGTTCCCGCCCATGAGTCACGTACCACCCCTGCCTCCCACAACCCCGCCCCCAACCCTTCCCCTCTACCCACTGCATCCCCGCCTCCACTCCCCGCTCCTGCCCCTCCGCTCCCTGCCCCTGCTTCCCATTGTCCCGCCCCAGGTTCCCACAGTCATGTGACTACCCCCTTAAATCCGGGAATCCATGTTTATCAGGAAGTAACTCCTGCTGCTACTACTACACTTTCTCGTACAGGAGCTAACCATGGCTGGACAACCTTTCCTTATTCTAATATTAAGGATTTGTGCAAGGCAATTAAGGAGTTTGGGATGCGCAGTAATTATTTTAAGAGCCTTTTAAGTGCTACTTTTGCAACTCACTTACTTGTACCTCATGATTTAATTACAATAATGCAAACTCTTCTCACACCTGGTGATTTTGTGTTGTGGAAACAACAATGGAAAATAATTTTATCTGATTTATTGCAAACTTTGTGGCAAACTCCAGATAATTACGTGGACTTTGACAACAATTATATCACATTAGACCTTTTATCTGGTGACAATAATATGGCAAATCCCCAAAAACAAGCAATGCTTATCCCTTGTCCAGTTCTTACTGAAATCACATGTGCTGCTGAAAAGGCCTTAACATTACTACCAACTCAGACTCCTACATCTCATTATACCAACATCAAACAATTGCCGAATGAAAATATTATTCACTTTTATAACCGTTTGCACGAAGCTATCTTTTCCCAGTTCCCTAATCCTAACCTCCAACAAGCGCTCCTACTTGAACTGCTCCAAGTGAATACGAATGATGCTTGCAAACAAGTCATCCTGATTCTTCCTTTGCACCCCCCTCCGACTGTTGAATCCATCCTTGAAGTCTGTACAAAGAAGGTGCAGCTGAACACAGCTGTTCCCTTTTTGAAAAAAGTGGGGATGGTTGGGAAGGTTGTAGAGAATGCTATGGGTACAGGGGAAACTCAATCACGAGGTAACTTTATATGCTATCGTTGTCAGAAAAAAGGACATGTAGCTCGCAATTGCAGAACAATTATAACTGCTGATAAAAACTCTCCAAAGACTGTT
>NW_008238330.1:927040-927417 GCF_000691975.1 Corvus brachyrhynchos | reverse complement strand
GTAACAACAGACACATTAGATCACCTACTTCAAAATAATATAAATTTACAATTTGCATTAGATAGTTACTCAGGCCAAATCTACAATCATTACCCAAAACATGACATGTTTAATCTGACATTCTCTTTCATCCCTTGAGAGATTCAAAGTAGAAAACTCTTCAATGTGATTACCATTTTTACTGATGCTTCAAGAAAGAGTAAAAAATCAGTGATCACATGGAAAAACCCAAAGACACAAGAGTGGGACTCTGACATCAAAGTAATCCAGGGATCACCACAAGTAGCTGAACTAGCAGCCGTCGTTAGAGCATTTGAGAGGTTCAAAGAACCCTTTAATTTGGTCACAGACTCAGCATATGTAGCTGGAGTAACTGT
>NW_008238330.1:863585-926217 GCF_000691975.1 Corvus brachyrhynchos | reverse complement strand
GACTGAGGTGGATCCCAGGGAAATGGGTAAAACCTTATGTCACTTCCTCAAAAGTTAAGGAGGTTGAAACTGCCCCCTGGAGGAGACACAGTAAAAAGGATCCTGATTTTGCACCCTCATATAAACCCCCTACTCCAGATTTTGATGTTAATCCCTTAAGTCAAGTTTCATTGTTTTGCACTCACATTTTGCACTGTATTTTGTAAATCTTCCTCCTGATACCCCATACCATAGATGTCCTGACTAACCCCCTGAGTCTTAACTGGGGAACTAGTTTAAAGACATCCTAGGCACTGTCAAGTTGTAGGGACGATAGATTCCAATTATGTTTTGCACTGCTGTTTTGTTACTGTTCTATGCACTTTAAGTTACTAAGAGTTACAACCCAGCTTTAAAGAAAAAAAAATAGGGAATTGTTGCTGCCTGTTCCGAGCTTCCCCTCCCCCTCCCAAAGACACGTGCTCCTGCCCATGTGCTCCGAGCTCCTTTGTTCCAAGCGCGGGCAAAACCAAATTTAGCTCAAACTCTTTAGCAGTGTCTGATTGGCCAGTCACCCCAGGTCTGCCCCCAGTCCTCCCCTTTCCCCTTCTCCGAATAAAAGAAAGGGCCCGAGAGGGGGCCCACGCTCTTTGGCTTTGCAATCCTTCTGCGAACATCTGTGTGTTTCTGTCTCTGTTTGAAAGCTTCTAATTGCGGGAATTAGGCAAGCTGAAGACTATATTTCTCCCTCTTTGCTTCTACTGGTGGTATCAGTTTTGCAGCTGCTATTTGCTGCTTTTAGAGCTACTGAAATGCTGGATTGCCCATGCTACTTCTCTAGGCTGCCCGAGGCTTTCTAAGGCATTGAACTACGAGCCTAGCCGGTAAAAAGCTGAACGTATCTCCACATTTTTCTACAGTTCTGTCTGTGTCTTCTAGAAGGTGTGTTCTAGAGGTTTTTCATTGTTCTTGGAGGAAGGAGCTGAAGAACTACATGGCAAAGACAAGTTGCTGGGAGAATCCCTGCAAAACTCTAAAAGGAAAATCCTGCAGGCACAAGCCTAAACTACTGAAAATCCAAGCTAAAAAAATAATTTGTCTCAAGTCATCACCTAATCAATACAAAACTCAATACATGGTCCCACCACAGGATGCTGGTTAACCACAGGTTGTGTACCTAATGCAGAAATTACAGAGTGAGGCTGAACTTGTACTACACAGGAGGTCAGATAATAATATGATCACAGCGGTTATTTCCGAGTAAAAAACATGAATTTCTGAAATGCCCATAAGCAAAACTGTTTCCACACAGCAGGGCTGACATTAATATGGCCTATCTGAATCTCCTGTGATACTTAGAAGGTCAAGCCACATATTGTTTCGTGTTGCATCTTTACTGTAAGCCCAAAGGCTTTAACTACTGTATCTTATGGAGAGTAATTAGTGAGAAGTATGCTTACAGCATGGAACAAGAAAAATCAAAATGCTACCTGAAATGAGCTTCTTGTAAGGACAGAGCATTGCCTAGTTGCAACACACTCACATGATCTGGAAGGTGAATCATGCCCCCAGCTGAACAGGAAGGCAAGCAGCTCCTGGAGGCTCTCCTACTGAGCCTGGTAAAAACTATTTCCAAGTCCCATGCCTTGTGGTTAGTGTGAGCCTGCATGTTGGAGTAAGACACGCCAGCCAACCCAGAAAGTGTCTGTATCTCCTCAGTATACCAATTTGTCCTTTCCTGTGTCCTGTCTCCAGCTATAAGTTAGATTCTTTGGCTCTTCAGAGACCCAAAAAGTAATCCTCTTGGCCAGCTGTGCATCATCAAGAGTGGGAGCAGATGAGCTCTTCCTTGCAGATGAGCTTTTCCTTAGGCAACCAGCTGAAACCCAGATACATGAAGTTGATAATTCAGGGATGCAAGACAATGCACACTGAAGGACAAGCACAGCCTAATCCAAAGTCTGGGTATATTTTGTCTTGCTTACTCAAGGGGCACTTTTTCAGGATAGGAGGCTTTAAGCTTTCTCCAAACAACTGGTGAAAATGACTAAAAATTAAAAACATTTGGGCCTTTCATTAACACAAATTCAAAAGAATACTCAAAAAGCTCTCCTAAGCAACTTTTGAAAATGCATTTATTGCTCCCAAACGCCCTGACAAGGTTCACAAGCCTGATCTTACAGCTCCTAGGGAACATTTTTCTGTGGCCTGTCCTTTAAGTATTTCTCTAGTTATTTCTGTATCCTTCTGTAAGCCAGTGTGTGAACACAGCACAGATTATTGCACAGAAGATAAATCACTTTCCTATGTCCCCTTTTTATGCCTCTAAAAGACGAGCTCTCTTCGGTACACCTTGTAACGGGAATTTATGTTAAGATGATAATTTTTGATGGCTCCCATCATGCTTCTTTAAGTCTCTTTTCAAAACCAGAGGTATTTGTGCCACAGGTCTATTCTGTCATTCCTGTCTGATAGTATTAAATTCCACAGTAACAGCTCCTTTAACAGCAGTGGTTGGTAGCCAGAATAGAAAGAGAACTGGGTGGCAAATGGTTTGTGGCAGGAGCAGTCTACCAAATTGCTTTGTTTGAATTCCCTAACCTCACCACAACCCACTTGTATATTAGTACAGACTACTTATTCGTTAATATAGGATGATTAATGTCTTATAACATCCATCTTAGCCTGTCAAGCAAAAGAAACTGAGCAATGAAAGCCTTCTTCAGTCCATCTGTAGCAGAACTATTTTCAGGCATTCCTCAAGACTTTTACATTGATTAATTTTTCCTCAACAATCCCTTGTTTTAGCCAAAGGATTAACTCTCAGAAGGAGTATATTATTTTAAAAAAGCAAAGATTAGACATTTAGTTAGATGTCAAATCGCGTGTCTGTCATGTGCTGTATGGTTATTGCCATGCTCCTTTATTCTAAATGTCTTCAGATTTTTCCTCTGTGGCCACCACACACAGGCATATAAACCTCCACATTTGGAAAATTCAACAGGCGGTCGATACTTTCTTGCCTGGTTGGTGACCCACACAGAATAAGTATCTTCAGAATGAGTATTAAAACAATGGGAAAAGCCATCAGCTGCAGCACAGCCAAGGAAATTCTGTTGGTTGAAATTCTTCAGCACAGAGAAGAGCCAGGTAACTCTGTGTTTGAGCACCATGGAAATATTTGGAACTCAATTTTCAAGCAAAGCATCTGTGATTAAGTAGGGCTGAGCACTCTACACAGCCTGATCACTCTTCCAAAAGCTCTCCCACGCCACCCTCCATTTACTTCTGCTGTCCCCTGTGTAGCAGAATGAGGCCAGTTCTAGTGCACAGGGACTTTCCCTGGCAAAGGAAGATGGGAAGGGATTTGATACTTTGTTTTGGATTACTTGAAGAACTGCAAATTGCATTTTTAGCTCTTTTTGGGTAAGGTGCCCAGACTCTTTGAGGCATAGGCTACTAAAAATGCTGGCTGAGTTTTGAAAAGCTCTCTGCAATCTGGGATGACTCTTCGAGTGTCATACTCGAGACATCTTTAAAGGGGCCCAGTTTTCATTAAAGCTGAGGACATTTGAAAATCTTTCCCTTTCAGGATGCCTCAATTTGACTGTGCAGAGACATCTGCTATTCAAAGTAGACAAGAAGAGAGAGTATCCTTCATTGAGCAGAAGAAAGTAAAACTCTAGACATATAACTCCTTTCAGCCATTTCTTTTTTTTTTTTTTTTGCAATTTCATATTTAAAAGAAATAATCAGGTTAATCTAAAGTTCTTTAAAGGGAAGCAGTGTGCTTAAATTGGAGTCTGTAAGTGGGGCTAGAGAGAGAGCACACTGCAGATTATGCTGGGTTTTTCCATTGATTTGTAATTTGTGAGTGACAACTTGATCAATTCTGTCTCAGTGATGAGGGCTTGGAACAGTTTTTCTTGCTTTCCATTGTCTGCTGCCAATCCCTGACATGTGATATTCAACTCATCTTCTTGCAAATATCAAAGGAGTATGGGCAGGAGAAACAACCATGTCAAACCGAACAGCCTTCAGTATGGTTTTTGGTTCTGCGGGCATGCCAGTGCGAGCATGTGAATGTCACTAAAGTATGGGCTGGTTCTCTATCAAAGCTCTTGTGGTTTCTAATGTTTGCCAGCCTTTACTCCATCAGAAGGATTTCAGTTTTGTGTTCTACCCTACAGTGGGGAAAAGAGTCAGAAATCATCTCTCCTCCTCCGCAAAAACTAGAGTAGGATTAACAACCAGAAATTTAAATCAGACACACCCACGAAGAGGAATGAGGCACAAGGTTAGGAAGCCATCCAAAGAACGGTTGCCTACCCCCTTACTAAACTAAATTGAACTAAAGTCTCTTTGTGCTCAAGAAGACAACTGAAAAGCTGGGGAATAAAAATTAAAATCAAATTGAAACCAGTCATGCCTAACCAATACCCCACCTTAAATGTACGCAGATCAGTCTCATAAAATATTTGCCCATTCTCTCCTTTTCCTTCTCTTACTACTTTGACTATTTCCTTCTGTTGTCCCTTGAACTGCAAAGGAAAATGCTTTTACTGACATGGTTTGTAATTTTGAAGCCCAAATCTTAAGCAGCAGATGCTTAGTTTTAACGGAATTTTTCCGTCCCCAAATGTCTGGGATCATCAGTTGCACCTCCCTCCTACACAGCCTCTCACCTTTTATCCTTTGCCATTTGTTTTTGTGGATTTTCATTTAATGTATTTCTTCTTCTTTCGGCAATCTGCTTTTTCACTGCAAACCCTTCAACCACTCTTCTTTATTTTACCTCATACGATTGGCAAGTGCTGTCTCCTAAGAATCCATATAAAATAAGAAGGGCCTTGCTGCCCCTGGTCTTGCTATCGCTGACTGCATTTTCAGCAATGCTGTCTCCTTTACACTGCAGTGGCAATTTGAAAGGGCCTTAGATTGGTTGTAAATATTTGCACCACAAGAACAATTACATTTTAATTGCCAGAGGTCCTACGGCTTTTCTGCACACACACACACACAAGCCACACAAAAAAAAACCAAAAAAAAAAAACCCAACACAAAAACCCCAAACCCAAAAAAACCAGCAAACTAAGAAACAAAAAGACCAACAAAAAAATCAACCTGAACCAAAATAACAGTTGGGTTTACTTCATACAATTATTTTGAGCAAGTCCATGTGTGGGCACATTTGTTCCATTCTAACAGGTTTAGTTACCGTTTAATTTTAGCTTTTTGGTTGATTTTCCTTTAGTCAATTTGCTCTTATAATTTACTTTTCTTGAGGTAATGTAGATTATTTTTTAAAAGGCCTAATCTCAAGGAAGATCCAAGGAAAAAGCATCCATACTCAGATTGCAATATTTAATAGCATGGATTAAAAGTGGCTGTGTCAATGGCAGTTTGTTGAATAAATGGGATTCATATACTAACATTAGAACTAGAGATGCTGAAGTAAGTGAATGCCTCCTCTGCCATGGTGCTGGTAGGTTGCTCCTGAACACAGAACAATTTAACAAAGTCTAATCATCCGTCTAATCATCAGATTACTATTCCAGTATAAGGAACTGATTCCTTTTATCCAGAAATACCTTTCCAAAGTTTGTGTTTTAGTTAGTCTTCCAATTGTATTTTTATTTGACTAAACAGTTTCTTTTTTTTATTTGCCTTTCTATTGTCTATCAGATACATATCAGTATATAGCTCTTGCCCAAAAAGAAATTACATGCTGCAGAAACGACCAGAAACTTATTTGCTAATAACTTTGACATGAATCTGAAAACTCTGCCTTTTAAAATATGAATTTGCATTGTTCAGCAGTAAATTACAAGGGCTCACACAGCTTTCTCATTATTAAATTTTGACTGAGCTCTCCATTCTTAACAAGCAGCCCAATTTCAGAAAGCCATAGCCGCCACTTCCTTAATCCAAAAAGCTCAGAGGCTATCTTCTGCACTGAGCATACAAAAATGTTTAATGCTAACAGAAATACCTTTCATAGATTATTCTGATTCTCAGGCTGATTTCTAAGCCAGCTGTTTGCAGACTGATTCAATGTGCAGATTTCACTTTAAACCAGAGTAATTCCCTAGTTACCTGCCATATAACTAGATCTTACAGGTGTAGAGCATGTTTGTCATGCTTGTTCATCTACTTGCAGGGAAAAACAATCATAAAATCAAATAATCTGTGTAGGTTTCTTGGATTCTAATGTTTTCTCCCCAACTTTCAGATACTCTATCAACAGAAGAATGCCAGGAATTACTTCATGCTTTATACATGTACCTGTTACAGATTATATTTATTAATTTCAAAGCCAGATGCTATTTTTGTTTAAAGTAATCCTTCATGGTACACTTTTTAAACATATATACTATATATGTATTACATTCCAGTAACAAGAACTGCTTGCTATGAGATACAAAGATTTAAATCTACCTTGATTATAGATCTATTACATCTTTGTTCTTTTTCACATAAGTGGTACAACTAGCTTCCTGCTCCTCCCAGAGCTTATTCTCTGTAGAGCAATTTTGATAAAGAAACAACACCAAATACAAAGGAAAAGGATGAAAATATATGAAACTCATCAGAAGAAACTAATCGTCATCTAACAGTAAGGTCAACCGTAGTACAGACTGTTGAGCTGGGAATTCAAACAATTGGATTTTAACCAATCAACTTTGTGATCACAGGCAAATCATGTTTCATTGTCATATCTCTGTATTTCCTGTACAGTTGTGTTAGACTTGTCTATTTAGATTATGAAATGTTAGGAACTCCGGTCACTGCTCACTATTTGTTTATACAGTGACTGACAGAATGGGCCCCACTTTGTATTTGAATGAAATACAAATAACAATTTTCTGATATTCTGTCTCCATGAGATGCTTCAGAGCAGTATGAACCACTGTCACAAGTTATATCTGATAAATTGTGCATTACTCTGTGGTGGGAAAGATTTCTTTCTAATCCAAAATACATCTGTCTTGCCGTGCTGCAAGTGATAGTTTCTGGGCAGAGAGCATACTAATTGCAGGATTAAACTCTTAGCTAACTCTTGGATGGAAACAGTTTCCCATAACGTGGTAGAAAACACGTTGGCCTCTGTCTGCAAACTCTTGAACATCACAGCCCTGATCTTGACTGGGATATTTAGGTACTCTATTGAACTATGTCTGTGCAATATAATGCAATTAAAATTAAATAATAACTAGCTATCAGAAAGTATTTTAGTGGCTCCAGTACAGCTTAGCCTGGTTTAGTTACTCTTTGAAGGCAGAGGCAATTGTGCTGAATGTAATGAATTCTGCACCTCCTTCAAATAAGTAGCACACAAACTTAGAGCTGAAAAATTAACTGTGATTTCTCCTAAATATCCTAGGATCAGTTTAACTTTACAAAGACAGAGAGATTAAAAATTTTTTAAATCTAAAGTGTATCTTTGCTTATAATATTTTCCTGTAATATTTCTCATTTCTGTGGATGTACACATTATATCCTATTCTCAAAGGTGAATGACTGACACTGCTGATATGACACAGACCCCACTGGCAAGCTTCTAGAAACAGCTGGCCCTCAACATCTTTTCTTCCCATGGGTATGTACAGCAGGCAGATATCAGACTGCCAAACAGAAATGTGGAGGAAATATTTCAGAAATCACTCTGCGTACATCTCATCTTCTTAGGGCTCTCCAGTCAAAAGACATCTTGCTAACAAAATACTAAAATTCCCATATTGTTAAAATGTACTGAAAATGCTGGAGGCCACCACACTTTTCAAAAAAACTAGATTGTTTGATGAAGTTACTTATTGTTTCAATCTAATTTTTATGGTTGTGGTTGCAGTGCCAACACAAGTAGTTTCACTCAGTCAAGAGTTCTCTACTCTATTTTGCGATACTGAAGCCAATCCTCCTGCCAGAAAGCATTAGGAAACTTAATAGGAAAGTTAGCTGGGTGAAGTGGGTGAATGGAGTAGGATGAGGTATGCAGTGGGCTGTGACAAGAAATGTTCTTTATGCTCAGGAGATCATCAAAACAGATTTGTGTTTGGGAAAACACAATTCTTCTAGAGAATAGGATTAAGAAGTCTAGAGGAGAAGGTAATGACTCCCATCCTTAGCTTCTAATCCCAACATCTTCTAATTCCTCTTTGCCCTTATCCTAAGATGGCCTAACCAATCACCTGTTACTACAGAGAGGTCTGCCTTTCCAGCTAAGCCATTTCTGTTTTTCTCTGCTTGGCACTACTTTTGGGCTTCATTTGACAGCTATAACCACGTGTGGACAAACCTCCACCCTTTTGACAGACCATAAAAGCTAACATAAAAGCAGAAAAACATTCATAGTAGCTCAGTACATGAGACCACTCTCTGACAATGGTTAAAAGTAGATGCTCTTGAAGATGTATGAGAATACAGGAGGAACACCCGATATTTCCCCATGATATTTTTACAGCCTCTAGCAATTCACCATCTAGCTCCAGTATCCCACCCTCTTCTTATGCATACTGCCCTGTTCTTCCCAAATCCCTCTCCCTAGTCTCCTATTAACCAACGCCTACTTAAACATCCTGAGGTTAATCAACACAAGGAACTTAATACATCATGAGATAATCTATCCCACATAGCTCAATTCCTCATCAACTTTTAATGCTCTTTTTTGTTCCCAAAGCCCACAGCTCCCCACGGCATTTTCCACTGAAGCCTAAACCTTATTCTCACTCACTCCTTTTCCCACTCCTTCTCCAAAATGTCCTACTGACCTTAAATATAGAATACTCTGAATGCTTGATATTCCTCACTATTTACATTTTTCCAGTTTCTTCATTAATCAATGTACTCCCTCACCTATTCCATAAAGCTGACCAGTTGCACATTGTACAGTGAAAGCAATGCTTAATACAGAAAGATTAGCAAGTGTTTCTGACTAAATGACCATATTTGTTGAATTCTTCTTCTGGATTTGTTAGATCTCTGCAGCTGGGATTTATCCTTAATGATAAGCCAAGTAACCCCACTTTGCAGCATGCACTGCACCAACATGTTTTAAGCAGCTGTGGGAAAATTCAGCAATACACTGACTCCTAAAAGTGCTAACAGAACCTCAATTCATGCTGAAAGATGTAATGCCAATTTAATACATAGAGAGAATTTTTGTAATTCTCTCTGGGTCATCCTGTCTTCTTTAGAGGCCAACCACAAACCAAACTAAACCAGAATCAGATCAAGAAATCAAATAGGGTGGACTTGTTTCATTTTATATTATTTAGAACTTTAAGGGAAACTATATCATTTATGTACGTGCAACAGCAATCTTAGGATACCACAAACTTCTCTATCGGATATGAGAAACAGCCTTTCTTGTCAGGGAAATCCAAATGCTGTTTTCTTGAGCAACTCAAAGGAAGGACATGGCCATCACATCTTTAGTCACTCTCCAAGGTCAACCAACAGGAATGGACTCTTTTATGTAAAAAGTCTAGATACTCAACTTCATAAGCATGGCACTGCAACAGGCTAATCCAGGACAGCAAATGCTTCCTCTCCATCTTTATTCTCAACTAGCTTTGACTCATAACATGACTAGAGAGAAATAAGACCACAGTTTTCATAAACGACTGTGTAGGAGCTAGAGATGCTTTTACTATTAGATATGAGCTGCTTGTGGTAGCCCTAATTGAAAGAAAGTGCACTCTCTGAAGCTCAGTCCTTAATATAGCTTCAGCTGGGTAACCAAAATCAAAAAACCAAATCATTTATCAACTCTGAAAAGTTTGTTTCAATTAGTATTTTTGTGCTCTAGCTGTCCTCTTTTGTAATGAGTTATGAATCCTTTTGAAAATATTATACAATATCAGTCCAAATTCTATTAAAATAACTATGTTCTGCTTGGTTTATAGACACAGACCTGTATGTTCCACACACATGGAGAACACATCTGATTTATATGGCATACTTCCCATGACATGTGGAAAATGCTGTTGAAATCTATGGCAAATAATAGCATGCAAATAACCTGTATACAAGCAAACCCACAAGTTTCACAGAAGTTACTCACAGTGGATGTTTTTAGACTGAGAAAGACATAAAGGAATATCCTGATTTTTTTTCATTATTTTTAATGAAAGCAGTGATGATTTCCTTAATCCCACTCATACTAAATTATATTTTACAACTTGAACAGTTTTTAATAGTGTTCAGATCTGAGGTTTTAAATTAAGCTTTGACTCTCACTATCCACCACATTTAAAGACCATAAATAGTGATGCTTTGAAAAAAAATATTTAGAACCAAGATTCAAGAAATATTTAGTTTTTTAAGTATGGTGTAAAGGCAGTTGAAAGGATTGTAAAAATAACTTAGGAACCAACCCACTTTTGGTAAATCTGGGCTGTCTTTCAGATTTTCTGAGCACAGAAATAAGATCCCTTTTTGAGAGGCCACAAACTGATAATGTAGGGAAGGTAAATCAATGATGACTTAAAATCCTTTATTTTGTTATTTCTGGATAAAAATTATAATGAAGACATACAAATAATATGCTATTTTCATTACAAACTAATACCAAGTTGCAAATAACCTTTCAGGGAGAAACTACAGTTAAAGGAAAGTTCTTAAGAAAGGAAGGAAAAAGAAGGGGGGAAAAGAGAAAGCAACCGTAAATGTGGGAAAATAATAGAAGAAAATGCTATTATGATTTAGGAGAACTGCTTGTGTTCATCCACATCTGAATCCTTATCCAGATATGTCAAAATCAATGGTAATAATAGTAACATGACCATGTGGAAAAATTCCTTGATTGCACTATAGCACTGTAGCATAGGAATGGGAATACATTGAAATCAACATCTTTCCAAGATTTGGAAATTTTAAATTAAGTGGTAGAAACAGTGAAGGTCTGAGGTTTATTACCAGACTGACCTACAAAGTGTGGTGTTTCCCTTAAGTGCAAATCAAATACTGGCTGTGATATAGGAATAAGCTCTTCAGAACTGTTAAAAAAAGAGGTAAAAAAGGGTGGGAAACTCTGTAGAGTTGTAATACATTATGCATAAGAATGAATACACGTAAAAAAACCCAGTGTTCCTCATGTGATGAATTCAGTATAAGTTCTTGATCTTACACTCCAGTATAATCGTGAGTAATTTACATTAATTAGTGGTATAAAGAGTTTGGAGAAGAAATAAATTCCATACCAGAACATCTAGATTTCCATTTCAGCTGGTCACATGCAGATAAGCATCCTATTTACATACACAGATGTACTGGTATTATATAGATGCATGCACACTTGCATTCATACAATAAGATGATTACAAGATATATATATATATGGGTATATATATACTTACACAAAAAACATACAGTCACTTCCATTGCTAAGACGCTGAGATTTTCAGGTGCTTACTGTCCACATGGAGGATATTACCAGCAACAGGACGTGCATGGTTTCAGATTGCTTCATTCTCAAAATAGTCTGATCCTTATCAAATGACATCTTTGACATTCCCAGTACAAATCTGATGGGGAGCAACTACTGGATAGAAACATAAAATTCTAGCACTTGCACTCACTTGCTATACAGCTTTACATAAAGTAGTTACTCTGTGTGGTTGTGATCCAGCAAACCATTTCAGCATGTGCTTAAATGACCTGTCCTTTTCAGCTGCAATGAGTGATGATGCTATTTCCTGACTTAACTCTTCAGTTATTGTGAAGATCTCAGTAACACTCGCATGGAGAGGGGAAGTTTTTAGAGCAGCTACAGCATTGTAAGCACTATGACCAATAAACTTTCCTTAGAACAACAATAAACTTTTTCTATGACCTGTGCCAATCTGCCTGGCTGCAACAGGCTTTAGAACTTTATACTTAGTGAGCACCTTCCCTTCAAGGTGTATGTCCCACTTAGCTCTAATCTCCATACTGTCCACTGTCTGCCTAGGCATGCCATTGTCTCATTTGCACTGGTATATCCTCTTTTTGTTCCAAAAGAAACTAGGGCAGGTGAGAGCAAGGAACAATGAGAGTGCAGATCAACAGAGAATGGGGTTGTTCAGCCAGGTGCATCTGTAAGCTGTGAATGTCCCTGGGTTGCAGAGAACAGACTCTTAGAGATCAGCCATGAAGAAGAAGGAGAAGAGGCAGCGATAGACCAGAGCCTTTAACATGTCATTCCTCCTCTGCAGTGAGGAAAGAATGGCTCAGTGATGAGTAGGTGTTCAAGGATAAGAAACTCATTTATTGTGACCTTAGGGAAATTGCTCTTTGTCCCTGTGAAATGGGGATAACTGTTCTTAAGTGGTTCCCAAGATGAGGTTTATGATTTTATCCATTGCTTTGATGCAATGATAATAGATGCATTAAAGTATCTTAGGCAAAATGGAGCTGTATTTTCCAATTAAGTTTATGCAAAAAAAGGTTAACATTGGTACAAATGAAAAGCCAAACTTATTTTTAAATTTTGTATGAGTAAAAGTAATTAACTACTTGTGACAAAAATGAAATAGACTGCTGTGATTACTAAGGGCATACTGCAATACCAGAATGGACACTTCCTTCCTTATTTCAAAGAGAAAAGCAAGATTGCTTTCAGCATTCATGCCCAGGCATTAGCCTTCTCCTGTGGAGAACCAGTTCTAAGAAAAAACAGATCTTTATTACCAATACTGATGGAAAGTGCCAAATTATTTAGAGACAAGTGAAACTGCTATCTTTTTGATGCAGGTATCTAGTCAGGAACCTGCCTACTAACAGCCGTCTAGACTAGAACAGAGTCCTTGAGTGATTTTATGCAAGTAGCTTACAACTGCTTTTAGATGGATATTATTTAATAACTTTGAGAAAAGGCTTTTAGCAATTCAGATCTCAATGGCCATATTTTTGTCATACATGAAAATGGTCTAATCATCATGTTTCAATTAACACCTCTCACTGTCCTTGTCTCAGTTTCCTCTCAACATACAGATGACAGATTCTGGAAAGGATCAAATATTACAAAGTCTTCCAAAGGACACCCTTGTACAAAGGATGAGATACTGAAAGTAAAGAAAATGAACCTTCATTTTAGCAGTGTGCCTTTAAGGCATTAATAACAAAGGCTAAAACAGCAACAGGAAACTTTTCCAAACTGGTTATGATTAGCTGTTTTAATTCTGTATACCGACCCCAGGAATTTGAACACCCATTGAAACCAAGGATCTTCCTTTACACAAGGAGACATAAAACATAATCCCATAGACTTTAAGGCAAGTCACTTCCAAGGGATTTGCTAGAGCGATTTATTTGCAACAGGTTTGCTGCGATAATAACTTTTCACTACAAGTACACAATGTTTTTCTTTCACAAAATAGTTCCACTTAATTTTCTATCAGAGGGCCACCAATCCTTCGTGCCAGGGTTTCATAAAATTAATAAATCTACTTCCATAATCCTTGCTGCTTTTACTGACAAATGTAATAAATGACAGGATGCAAAACTCTGGAAGCCTACTGGGATTTATTTGCTTTTTTTTCTTGACAAGCTTTACAGAGTAGCACTTCTGAGACATGCTCATGTGCTGTAAACCTAATCCTTAGCAATTTCCTCTTTTCCCAAATAACCCAAATATTTTATGAATAGTGAAGGATTTCCTTTATCAGACAAGACTTTTTGTTTGTTTTGGGATTTTTACCTATGTGAGTTCTTTTCAAGGAAATACACTTTGAAACAATTGGATGTTCTCAGATATATTTTCACAAGATACACTCCTAAGGAAACAGGTAAAACTTGACTAAGAAGGAGGTGTCCTACACTTTAAAGGCAGTACAACTGGTGAGAGAACTGAAGCCAAACCTGATGGGACCTACAACCAAGGGAGTCTTTCTAACCCTCTCACAGAAAGCATTTCAGTGCAACTTTTTATGCTTCTCTCTACAAGATTTGACTTTTTTTTTGTTGCTAGAAATCATGCATAGATTGATTTTCAGTGTTGATGAGCCAGTGAGGTCACATAGGCTCCTAATATTTCCTGTTCCTAGTCCTCTCCAAAATGTGGGTGATGCCCACCACTCCATCTGTAACAGAAGGTGTTGCCCTATTCAGAGAACAACCATGCTTACGTGCTTGTCTTCTGCAGCTAGGCCTGCACCTCTGCCTCTGACCCCATCCTTTGGCTTCTGTAATTTTAGTTGGCACACACATAGGCCTACAGTGATATGATGTCAAGTAATGTTGTGGAAACAATGCCAACACAACGGAAATCAAAGTATAATATAGCATTGATCCATCTGCTAAAAAACTGATTTTTTGCTACAGAAAGAGCAGTCAGAAATACAGCTCTTCAGGAAAAAGCACACTAGTTTGTATCATCTTCCTGCTACCCCATATAATGGCTCTAGTCGCGACTCTACCTTATCCTTCTGCTGCTGAGAGACACCCTTGATTTGCCTGGGAAGTGGGGAATAGGGCATTGTAAGCACAACTACTCCATTATTTCTTGTTTATTCTGAAAGGACCAATAAAGGGATAAACACAAATCTTGGCTGGAATAACTGTAAAAAAAATGGTTGAGGTTTTTTTTGACGGTTACCTTCAGGAAGTCTTAAGATAGTCTAAAACTCCCTCTTCAGCAAGAAGAAAAACTGCTCAAAATTTCTTAAATTGACAAGCAACATTTAAGGAATCAATCAAATTGAAATAATTTTCATTTTGTTACACATCCAACTCCAAATTAAATATTACAGAAGCACTGAAAACTGAAGATAATGCCCCATGAGGCATAGAAAACAATTAGTGGGCAAAAAAAGGAGACATATTCAGTAAAATCCTCACCCTAGAAGTCCAAGCCAATCACAGTAGAAATAGTCAGTGATTCAGCACAAAGGTTCCTTGGCAAAGTAGTGAGGAAAAGGCACAACTCCAGCTGGGTCACTCAGAGAAAAAAAAATGCAATAGTGCATCATAAGGGCAGAATTTGAGTTTGCAGCCCTTTAAAAGGGGGCATTTAATTCAATTCATGTTATTTCTAAGAGGACCTTCTTCATTTATATTTGCTCCCAAAACATAAACCTAAAAGTCATATGTTATCGCAGGGTCGAAAAATCCTGACACCATCAAGGGTCCATACCTCAACTCAAGGAATGATGCATTTCTGGAGGGGCAGCCTCTGATACTTCTGGAAAGAACAGAGTGCAACCCAAAGTTTAACCATCAAGGATTCTGTGATGCTTTTTCCTGAAAAAAAAGACAGGGACCAAAAAGAGGAGCTTCAGGTAGTTGCTCTGAAGATGTGTTGAAGGAGCCTTGAACTTAACTGATGACAGAAATAATCAGAAAAGAAAACTTTGGGGTTGTTTGGGGGTTTTTTTATTTTTTTTTTCTGACAAGGTAGCCAAAATTTTGGTCATTGTCAGAGACAAGACAAGACGCAGACCTTCCATCTGCCATAGGCTGAGAACTCCAGTTCTTGAGTATGCATGAACCATTTGTAAAATTGATCTTGGAAGAGCTACAGATTAGAAAAATTATAAAGAAGAAGATAAAATAGAGGAAGGAATCACAAAAAGGGGAGAGAGTACACAGCTATGGAGCAAACAAAAAAAAAATAAAAGGAGTGAAGTATTTAGGGCCCAAAATATGAGAGAGAGCAGAAGGAGGAGAGGAGAGTTTGATGTTAAAAGTTATGAAAATATAACTGAGATGCTTACCATTGAGATTCAGAAAAAATACTGGAGCAAGAAGATAGGAGATATGAATCAGAGTCATTACCTGCAGTTGAGGAAGTTCTTATGATCACAAGAATTTTTCATAATGTGCTCAGCCAACTGTGGTTGGCTCGGTGAATAATGCAGTTAGGAACAGGAATGAAATAACTGAGCTAAGGGACGGTGTAGTAGAGGCCAACTGATTTGACAAAAGACAGCAAAAAGAAAAAAGCTAATTTGAATGGATTGTGTCTGAAAAAAGTCAACTGCATGGGCTTAAGCTTCACACAGAAAGAAAAGGAAAGCAACTTCAAGATACATTCTCAACTTCTGCAGTAGTCCAAGAAGTTCTTTTAGCAATGAATTTGTCTTAAAGATAAAGCTGCATACAGAAAAATATATATATCTTTTAGGAACATTTAAAAATCGTATGTATGTATGTATGATCTTATTTGCCTAAAAATAAAAAGATGAAGTTAAAATAAAAGCTTTTACTGTTTCAAAAAAACCCCCAAACAAACTCCATGTCTTCTTGCCCTTCTAATAATAGAACCACAAATTACCACAATACAAATACTGTTCTTGAAAAAGTATTGTCCTTACAGTGATACCAATGGTGCCAGAAGTGTGAAGTTCATAAATTTTACAGTCCAGCTGGAAGAGCATGTGCATGTGTTACTGTTCTACAGCACTCATATAAACATTTAGAACATAATCATTTTAAGGTGATACTGTAAAGTTTTAAATAATGCTAGATCTCTTATTTTTTTCAATACTATTGTGTCAGATAACACTTGGCAATTCTATAACTAAAAGAGAACAAGGGATTTATTCCCTACTGCTCCAACATGAACTGCCTCCAGAAAGCAGGTTTCACAAAAGTTTTCAGATGGGACTGTGGAATCTCCATCCTCAAGGTTTTCAAGGCTCAACAGACAAAACCCCAAGCAACCTGGTCTGAATTCAGCACTTAGCCTGCTCTGGTCAGCATGATTTTGGGATGGGGAACATCCAGTATGAACAATTTCAGTATTTATCTCCTGGCAGTCCATCTTGGTAATAGGCCCCTAGTTAAGTAGGGTGTTCATGATTCACTTGAGCAAATAAGATTAAAGAACATGCAGAGGTAAACCTGGTATTTGAACACCTTCATCTGATGAGGGAATGAGAGTGGTAAACTCAGTATCTGACACAAGGAAATGATAAATCTGACCAAAATATAGTAGGAATATCACAAGTAGCCTCCATCAATGTTGTCTTCTGTATTGCTCTGTACTGAACTTGTCTTTCACATAAAAGATTTTTTAAATGGTGTTACATCATTTTAATAAGATTCAGTTCTATCTGTGTCCTGGTTCTGGCCAGGACAGAATTAATTTTTGCAGTAGCCTGGAGAGGGCATGGCTAGGACCTGGAGGTTATTCTGTACCACCTCAGGCCATTGCCAGGGGCAGGAGAAAGGGACTATATTCCAGGGAGAAGGGGTTCCTTCCAGGTCAGAGAATGCGGCAGAGGGAGCGGTCTGGTATTGTCTATTATTGGGGGGTTTTTATATGTGAATAATTTCTTTTCTTATACCCTCTGCCATTATTATTGTTGCTGTTAGTGTTCGTTTTCTTACCTCATTGTTTCCAGTAAAATTGTTCTAAATCTCAACCTGTGGTCTTTACCTTTTGTGCCTCAAATTGGAAGGAGAGAACATGGTTTTAGTGGGAGTACTAAAGCACCATTCCTAAACCACAACAACCTGCAATGTATGAGATTAACTGACTAGGCTTCAAATTGATTTTTTCAATCAAATCTCTCATAAGGCTCTTCCTGCTTTCACTGTGGGAAAATGTGAAATATGGCTTAAGGTTTTTCAAGGTGTCACGCAAAGCTGGTATATTGAATCTCAGAAGGCTTATGGCCTGCAGTCCTTTACCTTTTGCATGGGGGAAATCAGAGTGGGTGAAGCATCTTGTTAGCAGCAAACTCTGTGATTCTGAAGACCTCCTTGGTGTCCCTGTCTCATCCTTCATTGTATGGTTTAGGCCTGCTCCAACAGACTTGGTTTTAATCAGGCCAGTAAGCAACGTCTAAACATCAATACACTTCTTAGAAGCACCTCAACCATGGCATGCAAAAATCACTTATTAAAAACTCACGTGTTTTATATATACTAAATACTTGCAAACCAGAGAAAACAGAAACACATAACCCTTAAAAAATGATATTTTTTCAGATTTTCTCTCTGCCTATGGATATACATTGACCCTGCAATATGCCACAAGCATTAAAATTTCAATTGGAAGAACAATTCTCAGCCACCTCTTTCATAAAAACCCTTCAATCATTTGTAATGTTTTTTGACCAGTAAATAATAGAGCTGCTTCACTGAGCTATTTAAGTCATATTATTTACAGCTGGAGAAAAATGAGGAACAGTCATTTTCTAGGGAGGCCAAAAAATATGATACATTCATACAAACTAAATTAGATTTGGATTTTTTTGCCATTAGTTTAAGAAGATAAAGGATAACCTTTTCAAGTTTTACTTTGCTTGGCATTGCATTTATATTTTCAAATGAAAGGTCTTGAACACGGAATTTCACGAGTGTTAATAAGTTTCAGTGCTATTGCTGATGTGCTGAGACTGAATCCAGATGGAACTACTGAAGTATTGCTGTAGTTGGAATGCCTATGCAGGGCCTTTTAAAACAGCGTTCAGTGGCACTTAATTTTTTTTAATCATGTGATGTCAAATTATACACCCCTGTGCAAAAACTTGTTAAGCAGACTCTTGAGAAAGCATCTTTGCAGGTTTTGGGGTGTTTTTGTTCTGTTTGGTTTGTTTGTTGTTGTTGGTTTTTTTTTTACGAGGGATTGGTGGGAAGAAGGTAAATCTGTAACTCTGAAATTTTCCTCTACAGTCTCACTTCTGTCCTACTGTGTGCACCAAGTACCTTTGCAGTCTCAGTGACTGCAATAATGACAGTACAGAGGCATGTGGAGAGGAGCTGGCAGCTAGGACTAGGCAAAAGACCATTCCTCATGTTGGTCCTGCACATATAGCTCTTCTCAGAGAGCACAAGGCAGAGAGATATTTCAGCTACCTGTTTGTACAATTATAATTGTTTTTAAAATCCTGCATTTTGACCTGACACTTACATTGGGTGAAATCCAGCCACTGCATAGCATGTCTCTGCAAAGCTTCCCCACAGGCGGCGGAGCCCTTCTAATGAACAAACAGGGCTACTCTCCAGTAGCGGTCTATTCCTATGCTGCAATGCTTCCAGAATCACCACCAAGGGGTTCAGGAAGAAAAAAAGTTAAATAAGGGAAGCATAGTGGATCCATTGTATTCTAAACCTCCTGCCATTTTCCATCACTTTCTCATTAAAAAAATGGAACATTTGAAGGCATCTTCAGAGTACATACTTATTTTGAGTTATTGCTATTGTTTTTAAACTAGACAGAGGCACAGCTGAACCAAGAAGTGCGCAGACAATTGGAGAAAACTACCCTTAATCCAAAGAGTTTACGGACGGAACATACACTACTGAACCGGGCAGCAGTAGAGTCTCAAAAATATGGTAAGAGATATCAAAATACATGTATTAAAATGAAAGGTGAAATAAATAGATAGAAAATGCTCAGGTTTTCTGCATAATCCAAGGTTTATGTTAAACTCCTAGCAGACAACCTGCTCTTTTGCACTTCACACTGTTCTTTAGGAGATAGTTTTATGGGAGAAAAATATATCGTCAAATCACCCATGAGGTAATCTCTCCTGTACCTTTTACCTTCAATACCAGAAGCAACTCAAGAGTTTCTCAAAAAACTAATCTTCAGTGAGGAACTAAAATGTTCATAACAGCTGCAACCTTTTCCTGCATGCTGACTTGTACTGTTTCAACATTTCTTCATGATCATTCATTTGAGATTACAGACTTCATGGGGAAGAGGCCACTTTTTCATTTTATTTTATGTGTGCTGAGGGAACAGCACATATGGGGATCTGTTCTCCAAACTTGTATGTTATAGTAAATAGATTAGGAACTTCACTACCACCACTAATTTGTTCTATACAGAATTCCGATTTCTATGTTAACTTCCTCACCAATTTCACATCAATAAATTAAACAGAAAGGTTTCATCTAATTGTATTTAAGAAAAGCCAGAAACTTTGAAGGGTTTAAGAAATGACCAAAAATAATCAGAGAGGCTACTTATTGCATTGTACAAATAAGCGGACACATTACAAGAACCATCTATTTTGCATTAACAATAGATACTTAGATCTTCTCTTCTGAGCCTTCTACCTTTTAGGAACTCATAGCAAATTAAAAGTATAAATTCATTAAACATCTATGCATTGCAGTACATTAAAGAAGTAATGCTTGCCCCATTATACCTTGAACTAAATATTATGGTGTTTTTCCAAGAGCAGGAGAAGCCAAAAGTACCAATTATGGTCCTCTCATTTAAACAAGATACCATCTTCCTCTGATCAGACAACCCAAATGTATGCATGGAACCACTCTGTAACCGTTACAGAGAGTGTCAGTAATTCTGATTTCCATGTATGAACAATGTATGTAACTTAGTTAACAATCCATATTGTTATATGCAACCTCAATTAATTGTTTGCCTAGTAAAAATTTGGAATATGAAGGAAAAATAATATTTCTCAGCTGTGGTGCTGGCTGTGGTTTTAGTTTGTTTTGCTTTTCCATTAGGAATCTGGTATCTGTGGTTGACATTTTTATTGCATTAATGGCAGGAAACAATATGAAAAGAATGCAGACAGAAGTGGAAAACATCAGCAGAAACATTTAGACCCATTGCAGGGACTTTCTAATTATGATGGTGAGTAATAGACATGTAGAAGAAATGGCAAGGTACAGTAAAGGTTTGTGGAATGACCTTTGTATTTTAAGTTTGAAGTCTAAAAAGCTGAAGACTTGCAAAATGTTAGAGAACCTTTGTTCTTCATTTTACTAAATATGGATCCCTTCAGTTCTGCAAACCACAAAGTACAATAGCATGAGACAGTAAAAGTTTAAAGCCATAATCTAAGTTGTATCATCACACAGCTTCCATGAAAGTCTGATTATTAAAAAACATCTAGGATTTAGTCTCCAATTTAAGGTGCTCTTGGCTGGTTTAAGTTGTTTGTCTTTGAAAAAACAGTCTCAGTTTCTGGCATCTGCAGTTAAAGTCTGAGGCATGATCAAAATATGGGGTCAATGTGTCATGCTTAATTTGTAGTTATAAGAAGCACAGTATATTCTGCACTAATTGCATTTACTCACTTCCATATTTATTTACTTTCATTAAAAGGCAATAACAAAAACCACATCACTGTTTAGTTTTACTCGACGATGAAACGGATTTTGCCATTTGCTGAGAAACTGAACACACAATAAAAACCCTTATCACATAATTTATGTACAATTGGAGATGCATCTAGCTTTGTCTTATTAAATGAGGACCAGATCTAACCACCAGTGAAGTTAACAGAAGACTTCCCCTTACATTTCAGCAGGCATTGGATTAAAGCATTGTTTTTTGGTGAGTCACAATTTGCTACAGCTGTCATTTTATCAGTGTTGTTGCCGACCTTATTTGTGTGTTTCAGTGCATGCTTTCTTCTTATTTTGAGCTTTGGATGTTTTCTTGTGGGCTAGGAAGGATGGCTTTTTCAGGAACTCATGTATTTATTTTTAGAAGACAAATGAATGTGAAATGTATTGAACTAAATATAAGTTAGTTCAGCTGCAAAGATTAGCAGCTAAACTGTACAGTAGCTGCAGTAGGGTCCTACAAACACATAGAAATTATTAACTGTACCTATTGACCAGTCCCATAGGTTCAGTGGGACTACTCACTTCAGGAGTTACTGATGTGTGTGGCTGTTTGCAGGCTCAAAGCCCCACTACAAAGCAGAAAGAAAACATCTCCTTGGAGGGAGCTACCAAACAGAAAATACATGAGGGATAAGGAACAAAGAGAGATTTCAAGATGAGGTACTGCACTGAGAATAGATGAGTCATGGAAAAGATGGTAAGTGATTCATTAATAACAGAAGCTTAGCCAATAAGGAATGTACAAGTATGAAACTAATGACTGTGCTTTTACAATACTACCAAACTATTTGCTTTTGTAAACTTAACATAGGAATAATTTTCTCCCATTGTGAAAATTTATTATGCAATTAGTTGTCACTTTAATAAACTATATGCATGGCTGTGATAACGGTTGCTCAAAATACTAAGGACTTTGCAGTTTTTGTTTGAAAAAAGAAAAACACTAGGAACTTCAAGTCCTGCCAGTTTTTCCTCCCTGCCAAGTCCTATTAGCATAAATGAACGGTTTATTTTAAGAAATGCCTGATAAATTACTCTACACAATCGGTAATGAGGGTACTGTCAGCAAAGGAGAATCATTTCCAAAATTTACTTGGCACAAATGAGTGGTTGACTAGCTCACAATCATGTTACATGGCTTGAGGCCCCGTTTTATTCCATAAATCTGCCTGACCTCTTCAGGGTGAAAATTAGTGATTCTATAGAAAAGGTAGCTGGGCAAACCTGTTCTATTTGTGCATTTTCTCCTTTTTAAGAAAAATAAACACATTCAAACTATCTATAGTACTATTTCTGTAGCTTCCTCTTTTTTGGCATACTGAAGCTCCAACTTAAAGTTACTGTCATAGGTTGTAAGGTAAAATTGCACATCTTTTTTATCACAAATTACAAGAAGCAAACACATAAAGACAAGAATTATACCATTACTTAAGAAAAAATGAGAGGCATGAGTCTCCATTATGCTTCAATTAATCTCAACATCACTGTGTTATCTAAAAAATCAATTCTCTTTTCTTTTTAGAATATAGTTTCAAAACTAGAGAGGAATCCCTTGGCATGGATTATTGTGTCAATCAGCAACTGTAGCCAATAATCATTCATCATCTCTTCTAAAGAATCCTCGGTAAAAGCCCCTAAATACTTAATCATCATTGCTATGGAATTCATTACATTAGAGCAGGGAGAAAACCTTTCAAAGAAATAATTTAAGATAATAAAGTTTAAAAAAAAAAGTCTAAGAAATCATTTATGTTCCGCTCTCCCACCACTGAAAATTACTTCCAATTGTTATTCCTTTTTTAAAAAAATTTGATTGTTAATGCTTTGTCCAGTCTATTCTTCCAAGTCCCAAACAATAGCTTTCCCACACTCCCTTGCAGACTGCTTGACTAGTTCAATTTTTTTTTATTCCAATTTTCAGAATATTTTAAATATAATTTAATCTGCACATACTTTGTGTATCATCTGCCAATTTCTTCACATCTAACAATATGTTATATATGTAGTTAAACATTCATATCCAAATACAACGTCTAACACAATATGAATACACAAGCAGTCTACATAAAGTACAGATGAAGATAAAAGGTCCCACAAGTCTTGTGAAGTTGCATAGGAAAAGAATACACACCAACAGCCTCCCAAGAGGTCTGATGTCACTCTTCTTGTCAGTGTACAGCTGTGGTGCTGTTAGTGAGATGTTGCATTACCTACCATTTGACAAGGCAGCAAAGGGTCTGGAGAGCTGAGGAAATCACCCTGAGTGCAGGAGAGTGCTGTGCAAACTCACTTCTGGGGCTGAACCCACACACTGGCAGACAGATCTAGAGTAAAAATTCTCCATGACATATCCAAAGGTATCCAAAACTACTATTAAATCCAGAGTGGACTAACAGTCATGGCACTTCGAGGCCTTTGTTCAACAAGGAGTTTCAGTCCTGAGATGACTGTGACTAAACCACTCTCTAGCAAGGTTTGCAAGGATGGTTTCTCTTCTCTGGGAGAAGGATTTTAGCCATGGTAAAGTTGTCATTCCAAGAAACATATGCAAGTTAAAATGTAGCCTGAAATTTCAGGAAAGTTTATTTCTGCATAAGTGTAACTGTGTGAAACAGCAAGAAATTATGTACTCAGAGACTCTAAAATCTCTCAAGCTTTCTCACTTTTCCATATTGAGTTGTTTCCAGGCAGCTGCCTAATGAAATGCTTCTTTCTCCAGAGTGAGGTTCAGAACACAAAACTTTACTTAACCTGTGTAGAGCACATACCACACACTTTCTCAGAGCACTGAGGAGCAACAGAACAAACCTGCCAGGTCAGACACCTTCCTGGAAGGCTGCATCTCCTCTCTCAACCCCAGGATTTGACATCAAAAGGGAGCAATGTTTTTCACTTTTTGGGTTTTATCCTGATGTTGCAAACGGTACAGGGGATAAGCAGAAACAAATCTGCAGTGTTTTTAAAGATTTTTTTCGCAGTGTTATGTAAGACTCTATAAACAGCTTACAGGTACACTGTAATGGAATGGTGGGAACACCTACACCAGTGCTGCATTCTCATGCAGCTACAGCTGTACAGTCAACAGTTCTGACCACAGAACACCTTCAGAATAGCCTGCAGAACAGTTCTGCTGAAACTCAATGAATCAAGAGTCTAACTCAATATTGCCATTGCCATGGCCGTATGTAATTTTATTTTACTTTTCCTTCAAGCAAACTGTAACAATTTTTGAAAGAAATGAGATTTTGAGCTTCTGTTGGCATCAAGTTCATACTAACTTCTTTTTTTTACTTCCCTTTATAATGCTTATTTACTTTTATTTGGATTTTGATTTTGTGTGGGTACTATCTTCAGATTTCCCTCTGCTAGTAACATCAGCCCTTAGTTTCTATTACTGCTGCAAGTGGATTTTTGATGGCTGAACCAGACCCGTTCATCTACATGATGGTATCAAATCATCGACTTTTTTTACTGATTTTTTACTAGTTCATTTCACTGTATATTGTTTCCTTTTTTGCAAGGAAGACTTGGTTTATCTGTGTCAAGGTAAAAATTGGAAAGGGAGAAGGTAGAGGGAAGGGAAAGGGAGGAAGGAAGGTGAAACTGCACCAATTTTTTTTGAATGTGAAAACTGAACAATGCAAAGTGAGAACTCACCAGTACTGTTCTTGTTTACAAGCTCTTCATTGCCAGATTGACTCTCCTGTTGCCCTTTGAGCATCCAGGATAACGTGACATATTTTGTGCTAAGTTTGAAGTCTACTGCTAGGCATCTTAAGTTTTCAGACACTCTGGTACTTCAGACTTTGCAAAATATGCTTTCAGATATGCCCTAGCTCCTGTTACCGTCTTTGTTCACATGTCCTCCAACAAGCCTTACAGCAGCTGCAGCAGAAAACTTGTCTATTGGTTTTATTCTTTTATTTTTCTTTGTTTTCTTCTTTGGATTTTTACCAGGGCTGATATTTCATGAAGCTTTGCAATCTCCTCTAATCAGTCAGAAGTCTGAGCACCTCAGATTGCTATTTCTTTGCTCCTATTTGGGCACACATTCTTGGTTGACATTTCATTCAGATCTATATCAGTAGGTCTGAAGTATATTTCAGGCACACTGTAGGCACCTTCGAAGTCTTCTAGGATTGCTGTTAGGTCTCCTTCAAAAAAAAGTATTTTGCATGTACAGTTCATCTCTCACAGACTAAAACAGGGTAACTTCCTGTGGTAAGTGGCCCTTCAGTCTGCCATGGTTGGTACAAAAGCTGATTTACTACTGCCTACTCTTCAGGGGTCTGTGTGAAGCCCACCACTGGAGATGCAGTTTTTGTCTTATAAAATCATGTCTAGTATTCTGGACAGCATGTCCTGTCGAGTGCATCTACCATATACAGGGATTTTCTTGGGAAGTACCTTATTTTCATATTATACTGCTAAAATTTTGCAAAGAAAAAACCCCAGTACAAACCCACAGTTTTTTCCGAGTTCTGTATAGCAGATTTTGAGCTAGTGCTGAAAGGTGAATTAAGGGAACTGCATTTCAGAAAGCACGGCTCTGTTTCCTTTTTATTTCCTGTCTTTAAGTAAATGTTCTGGGCTGCTTGGTGTGCATTAGCACTGCTCCTAACCTTCTTCAGAACAAAATAATTTTGTTTTAGCTACCCTATAGAATCTTAGGAGCAGTATCTCCTCATTGTTTTAAGTACCTTGGGTAATTCCAGAAAAAAATCACCACGTCTAATAGACATTGGACTGCTTTCATTTTGAGTGCTTTCCTAATTGCACTGACTTTTCCAGGGTCTTGCTGACATCTCTCCAGATGTCAACTAACAGAGAAAACATAGTTTTACTCAAGTTCTACATGTCTACATTCAACTTCATATTTTGCTTATTACATAGTGACATTGACTGTCTCTTTTGTCAGACCATTAACTTTTAATAGCTCTGTCATCAGCTTCAAGCCACATGTCTGGGAATCCTTCCCAGCTTCATTTTACATTGCAACACCTTAGAAGTTGGGTGCAGGTCAAAAGCATTTACACCAGGCCATTATCTTCGAAAAGGTGTAGACGCTGTTGTCACATGGCTCAAATCACAGAGTGGTAAAAGTCTTAGCCTGACAAACAGAGGTGTTAAACCGATGATAGTTTATACAATCTATTTATTGTCTATTAGTGCTGACATACATACATACAATATGTTCTGAGGTTTGGCTAAATGAAGATCCTCAGTTTATTCCAAATTTTCCTCAGGAACAATTAGGCATCTGAGTCATTCTCTGAAAGATTCAATAGACATAATAATGTAATTTCTTGTAGAGTTATCAACTATTTGTTATTACTCTGCCATTATGAAAAACTGAATTTTAGTCATCTCACTGTATTGAGGCTGATTTCTGACTTCCACTTCATTTTTGTGTGTCTCCTTCCCTAAAGTATGATCTTACATTTTCTGAAAAGGAGAACGCACACAGAGAACACTCTCTCCTCTACCATGCTCAGGAAATTAATACCTTGTGTATGTAACATCTCTTGATTGTCAAACTTCTTCTCCACAGGCTGCATTTGCTCTTTGGCTTCAAATACCTGCATCATGAATTCTAATTCTCCAGATTAAAGTTGTCACTAACCATCTTGGTAGGATTAGGCTGCTGATGGCTTCACTATCCAATTGGAGTCAACTGATTAAGACCTGAAAGAACAGTTCTGAAAATAAACAGGCTGACATTGTTCTTCTGTATCCTTCTGTGCAACAGATTTATCTGGACTTATGGAAGACAACCAGAGGACACCTTTCTTTTAACTGTAATCTCTATGTCCTCCATACATCTTACCTCTTTCTCTATTTCCTGAGCCACAACACACTGGACAGAAAGTCTTGTTATGCTCTCTACTTTTTTACATGTTTTTGCTGGGAACCAGACAGGGTTTTAGTGTCTTGCATATTGTTTCACTCAATACATGCCGTGCGACACAACACTTTCATTCCCATCCAGTCTGTCTTTATCCTGATTCCCAATTTCCTTTAATTTGTCCCTGTTCTGCACTGATAACACTGTTTTGGTAATTTTGCTAGACACTTCAGCTGCCCTTGCCATTTGAAGAAATTTCTCTGTTTCTTTCAGCATCATCTCCTATATGCTGGAATCATTTGCCCCATATATGTTTCTGTCTCTCATTAAATAATCTTTTATATCTCCAAAAGTACATGTGGATGCCAGATTATGTGACTGTGAGACAGGCATATATTGGCCCTTCTGTTTCTTGGGTTCAGATAAAAACACAGTCACATTCCTTCTAGGGTCACAGTATATCAAATACTTTCATTGGCTGCTACAATATTTTAGGTATTATTTGTACCAACTCTGTCTCCTTCACTTCTCTTTTCACCATAAGTGATAGTATAAATGTTTTATTACACTTTTCTCATCATTACAGTCCCCAGTCAATGCTTTATTCACTATGTATTAGTACTTTTATGCTTAAGTAAGGATTTTTTATATGGGAATTCAGCTTTGTTAGTGGCCTTGAAATCTCATGACTGTTCATTGCCTCATGGCTGCTTCTTTTCTCTCTTTAAAGCTCTTGCTTTGTCTTTCAGTAATGCTTTATTCTTGTTAGTCTCACCTGACTGACTGTAGTATCACACTGTTCTTTACTGCATAAGGCAGGCAGAGAGTGCCCCACATCTGAAAAGTCCAGTATACTCTATTAAATTACCTGCAGAGATCATTCAATTGCCATTAACATCCCAGCCACAAAGCACACAAACTAGCTCTCTGGTGACTTCTCCATATCCGTTTTTCCTCTTAAGGTCGGTGCTTCTCTCCACCAGCTCCATGTCTTGTTTGGCAAGGATAAACTTTTGAGAAGACTAGAAAATAAGAATCTAATGAGTTTCTCTATACTGGTAAAGTAACAGATGACTGCTCTACACTACATGGTGCCTCACAATAACTGCTATCTATTCCGTGGCGGCTGCCCATTCTCTCTTAACAAGTATTCCAACAACTTATTTTAAACTAGTTGCTGAGAAGAACATTTAAATACTTAGACAAAGCACTGAAGCCGAGTGTAGAAGAATATATCCCTTGAAAGAATAAAACAGAGATCGTGCCATTCAGGACCTTGAACACTTCAGCCAGAACCAAGGGTTGAAGCCAATGCACAATGTCACTGACTGATGACCACCCCTAGGACAAGCAGAATAAAAGGGGTGGGTGGGAATCCCCAAAAGATCGCTTTCTTTTTTAGCTATTTGTGCATGAGCTATTCTGCCTGCCCTGTAATTTCTATGACCTCCAAGTCTCCCCAGGATTATGAATACCTATTGTTGACTTAATTGGCAGAATAACAAGAAACATCTGCCAAACAAACCCAGTTTCTTAACCTCTGATGGTCTTGGGCACACTGTGACTGTGAGAGAGAATAATGCATTTTTTGTCTATGAAAAAACCTGGAATAGATCCTTCCATAATTCAGGGAGACATTCCCAGTGTACATCAGAGAACAAATATACAACAGAAACATCATAAAGGCTGTCTTGTTGTCAGGTGCCCATCTAATATGGCCTGTGGAACAGATCCATAATACTAATGCTAGACTGAAAGGGAACGGTAAAATTAAATTGATGAAATAAAAAGGTCTTTCTTGCTAGAAAATAAGTTTTGAGGGAGGTGGGTAGACACACAGGTGGACAGAAGGTCTAAGGAAGATGTAAATGAAGAGGTTTTAAAAACAGAATAGAAAAAAACGGGATAGTTGAGTTGGAAGGGACCTATAGGTATCATCTAGTCTAACTGCCTCACCTCACCACTTTAGCTGTCTAGTGGAGGGCTGGGTCTGCTGGTTGTGACTGCTTGGAGCTGACTCCAGCAAGCTACTGATGGGTAGAAGCCTCGTTAAAACATCTCTTAGGCTCCACCTTTCTTGCTTTGCTGTCATCAAATGTAGGAAACGGGGAAGTTCACGGTCAGAGCTTTTGAATTTAGATTGCAGAAAACCATGAAGAAGTGTAGGTTTCATTGTCCATATCATATTCTGGCTTCCAGGCCAGAAGAGGTCTGGTAATGAGGCCGAAGAAGCTCTGGTAATGGTTACATTATTCAAATATAAAACTAAATCTTGAACTACTAAAAACTCTTCTGGTAAAGACATTAAGCACTAGAAGACACAGATTTACTAAATTATGATTGAGCTTTCAATCTTATCTCTTGGTTTTTTAAAGAGCCTCTACAGATGGATCCTTTTAATATTTCTGTGTAATTATCAGTCAGTATATTACAAAGTGTATTGTGGATTGGAATGCTTTGTTTTGCATATATTAGGTTCCATATTTTACAAAACATTTTAGTTGACTATTTAAAGTAAGTTTTAAAAAATCATATGGCAAAGCTCCAAATAGAGTCTTCAAAAAATAGCAGAGAACTTTACTGAGGACATGTTTTACTGTAAATAAGACAACATTTGTTTAATTCATTCATCCTGAGTTTAAAAATTATCCACAATTTACTAAGGCATTTAACATCAACAGTGAATTCACAGTAAATCATCAGGGTATGTAAATTCCCTGAGTGTACCCAATATTTGAAATCTGGTTTATAAATAAATAATTTTTTTTCCTGGCTTTTAAATTATTTTTCTTGGATATCAAAGATTAGTGAAATTACACATTAGTACTGTTCAAAGACAAGCAGGTAAAAATTCAGTATGATATCGGGGATTAACTTAGTTTTCAATTACAATAATTTTCCTTATACGAGATTTTGTTTAAAAAAAAAAAAAGGAAAAAGAAAAACATTTATATCCTAAAAAAATATTTCTGAATTTTCTGAATCACCTCTACTTATAAATTATATGCACCATAATTACCTAATCCTTCTCTCTCTACAGATTAACACCAAACAACCTCCTTGGGTTGTCAAGTGTAGAAGAGTTTATAACATAGTCACATGTGATATACAAGTGTAATGGATAATTATGTTATTGAAGTACATGATTATATTTTATTGTAACTGGTGCCCAGTACAAGATTAAATTCCAAGAGTAAGATAAGATTTTAGACCTATAGCTTCTAAACACAATCAATGAAGGATCTTGATTCATGTCTGTGTATGCTTGGGAAAAAGAATATCAATCTATGAAAATACCTGTATATGTTATGCCTCAAAATATAGCAACTGAGTGAAAACTTCCTACATTAAAAAAACCCAAAACCAAAACAACAAACATTAAAAATGTAAAAGTAAAAAAAGTAAAGGCAAATTCGTGGAAATGGTAGCATCACCTCATGGACATTGTTGATGGGTGATGTTGCTTTGAGTGGTGAGCTTTCTAGCAGTGAGAATCTGAAAGACATATTAAAGTAGTAAACAAGGTATTGCTTTCTTTCTTGAAGTCAACTGAAAGGAAGATTCCAAGGTATCACCACACTAGCTAACATGTTGAAAAGCTTAAAATCTGTCAGAATAATAACCCTTAGAAAGTGAATTACTTAACTGGAAGACACCAAGGGTTTTCTTTTAAATTCTAAGCTACTCCCCCAATTTATCTTGTTTTCCTCCAGTAGATTTCTCTACACTGTCATTCTTACAAAAGTGCTTAAAGGATATGTTAAAGTGTCCTCTTGCAATCTAACATTGCCATGCAGCCACATCAAATCTACATTTTACCCATGTATTCTCACAACACTTTTAGAGGCAGTAAAAGCTAGAGCATGGTACCTGAATCTAAAAGAAGCAGAAGCACAGGTCAGCATTTTCTGATGGTTTTTTTTTCTCAGGAAATCCAAGCAAAAATGAGGAGCAGAAAAGTAAGCTATTAAACTCGACATTCAGTTTTGAGATACAACAACTACTAAATCATAGAGTGGGGATATTGATTTATGAGTAGTGAGGAAGTCAGAAAGTAAAACTTCCCTCTCAGGAACTACAACACAAGTCCTTATTCCAGCCTTTTAAGGTACCAAAGGTAAATACTACCAACACAAAGATCTATGGCCCTTTTTTATCTTTTCTATCCCCCTTCTGTATGAACAAATGTGAAAACTAGAATGTTTCAAATTACAGGAGAGTTTTTGTCATAGATTCACTCATATAGGGATCTAAATCTCATAATCAAAGCACTGCAGCTTTAATTTTTTAGCACTAACCTTGTGATTTCTTTAGAATACTATTAAATTGCTATGAGTCTGTACAAGCTTGTATGTCTGTGTTCCTGGGCTTGAAATAGCAGATGTGTGCATGAAGTTGTGCTTTCAATATGTATAAACTGGATGACTGGAATTTGGTATTTGTGCATCATCAGCTTTAAAATTTTGTTTGCCTCACACGTTTATAAATTGTACTGCCTCTCTTCACAAATGGGCCTGATTTTCTGTTCCTTGTGATGTTTCTAAAAACAGCCTGCAAAGAATATTAAAAAGCTTTTTCTAATCTGCGAATTTCTGCCTCATTTCATCTCTGCATCTATTTCAAAACCCAGGAGGAGCACTCCACTTACACACAAATCAAAATACTTTTTTTATTGTCCTGCCAGAGGCACAATCTCTAAATTACTAATTTAAAGCAATGAACTCACATTACATTTTAAAATTCATTATCAATTCCATTTAATAGAGCATTTATTTGCTTTTTATACAGGTAACCTGCTTTAATTTTCTATGTTCAGTCTAGTTTCAGAGAACCAAAGAAACAGGGATTCTGTGTTTTCTTAGGGAATTCTGTTCTGTACCTTAACAGACTCTGTATCAGGAGGATTTTTCTGATCAGGTCTTGACCCAATGCCTAATGTTTCAACAGATCCTGGATTAAACTAGTTCACATCTATTCTGTCTTGTTTTATACCTTTTGCACAGTGTTAGGATGAACAAGCTAGTTTTACTTGCCTAAAAAGAAGTTTATGTTTAACAAAAGAAATTTCAACATTTGGATCAAATTTGGTGAGCAATAGCAGATAAATAAAATCTGGTCAAAGAATAAAAGGAACGTCTAGTCACAAAACATTTGGAAAAATTCTTGGGAATTTCCTTCTTGCCCAGAATCACAAAAGAGCTCTAGAATAGTTAGCAAAATGGAAGAGGGCAAAAGAGGTGGCAGCAATGCTTTATTTTTGATAGCCCCAATTATTAAGGCATCATTTAGAATATTCAAGACTTGGGTCAAAATCACCATTCTGGTTTTTGATTCTGATGCAACATGGCATTACTTTCTTGGCTGGGCTTTGCTAGAAAGAGTGGTAAGTACAAGAAAGAGGGACAAAAATAATTTCAAGTTCACAGTGACTAAAAGAACTTAAATATTCTCTACTTCAGGAGTTATAGATAAATTTACTAGCCTACAACAGGTGCATGCTATCTACTGTTGGTTGGCTCTTAATCAAATGAACAAATAAGTTAACTGTATAAGCCTTATTTTGCCCCTTATTTCTATCCAATGATTCTTTTCATAAACTACAAGGAAAAATATCATCAAATTTCACCTATTATAATCATAATTTGCAAAAACATGTAGCTAATTGTGAGTTCTATTTTCTCAATCTATTGCAGGAAGAAGTGAGAAATGTAACTTCGTGGGCTAAGAGACTTGCCCAGTGTCAGGCAGGAAGTTTGTGATGCACTCTATACAACTGCAGTTTTTCCTGTATACATACAGTACACAGACTGCAATGAAAAAGACAGAGTTACAAAACTGTACTGCACTGTACTTACACAAAGGACCTGAAAAGATCTGGGCAATTCACCCTACATAGTTTGTCAAAAAGTTATCTAGATGAAATTTTGGTCAGGTAAGTACTTTCATGGGCACAAAAAGTACTTAAACCTCATGAAAGACACACAAAAAAAAGGTTCTCTGTTAAATTGGAGACCATGAGTTTTTTAACAATTAAATTGATCAGGCCTTTAAAGACAGATGTGGATATTTGAGGAATTTTCCATCTCTTGAGGATTTTTGAAAAAGAAAAACGACAGTCAAACATACGTGAAAGAGTTAAATTGATGATATTCTATGGTCAATGTGATAAAAAGGCAAAGCACATGACTCAATGGCCAGTGCTGACCACAAAATTGTTCATTCTAGGTTCACAGAAAACAGCATAAGTCCAATCACTCTTACTGTTGATGGGAAGGCAAGGCTTGGGTCAAGACAATATGGAGGAAACACAAATGAGGATTAGTCTACTCAGTGTCCTAGGGATTAAGTAAAATTGTCTAAATGTTTAAAACATATTTTTACATTTAATGAAACCAAAATTTTTTTAACTGACAGTAGATTCCTTTTCTTATCCAATAACTATTAAAGATCATAAAGATATATGAAAAATTTATGGGTGTTGGAGTAAGTTGGCTGTTTTACAACACACCCGAGGCATGCAGACGTATCTTTATAATCTCACAGTTCATCTTTATAATCTCACACCCTGAACTGTGTGAGCACCTGGCTGTGCTTGTTACAGAGTGAGGGTTAAGAAACTACTTTCAAAGTTACTGTTATTTATAAAGAAAGAAGTGATAAACACATTCAAACAGAAGAAAATACCACATCATTTTAAACAAAGTTGAATTCTAGCACAATAACATTGGTGAGAAACTCATTAGTTTATTTGGTTATTCAGTCAATACTGCAGCTTTCTCCCCCTCCCTCCCCCCATCATGTGACAGCAAGGTGATACTCTTGAGTTAACTCTCCATCACAACTATGTCCAGTTAAAAGAAAATCCTAGTACATCTTAGGACACATGGAGGAAAATATAAAGAAAATATTCTCCTGTAACTAGAAGTATATTTACCAACCAACATTCAGCAATACTTCAATCACAACTTTACTTGACTTATTATGTACAGAGCAGGAAAATCGCCCCACTTGTCCTCTGAAAAATATTCATTTTTCCTCCCTATATGGAAGTTCCAGATTCTGGGAAAAAATACGTGATGCAAGAAAAACAACTTTGATTGCCAGATCCTAAGGACCGACAGAGAAACCTAGGGTCTGATGAGAGAAGAGTCTGGCTCAGAGACTTTGAACAGCAGTCCTGGAGAGCCATTGCTTGAGTGACAGTCAATACTGGGCCCAGTCAGTACTGCTACTCAGTTAGTTTGAGACTTCCACTATTTCTTAATTCCCTTCAGCAACTGAAGTCCCAGAACTAGGTAAGAAACAGCAGCCTTTTCTTTCTAGAAACAACTTTAAAAGTATTAACTGTGGCACTTAGATCATTCTGGGAGGTATAACAAATTTTAAAATCTGTGGTAGAGAAATACTGTGGAAACATATGACAGAGGAGTAAAAATATTAAAAATTTTTATTTATGTTTTACTTTAAAAGGAATCTTGAAAGATTCCAAATTAAAGCATCATTCATTAAAAATATGTACTTGCCTTTCTACCTAATCCTGAAGCCAATAACATATTCCTTGCCATTCCCACCATCTCTTTTCTGTTTTTGCAATCAGTATGAATATACTGTTTGTATATTTATTATTTTTTTTTTAATTATTTTGAGGATAGCTAGGTGAGCTGTCATACATTATTTGTGTAAGTTCCTGTAATGGTCATGGACTCCTCAAAACTGAAATCAGCTCTGTGAATGTAAAAGACATAAACAGTCAGCCCTGATGACTAAAAAAGGTGGATGAGGTAACGGTAATGCTAGTGAAGCTGTTTGTCTCCAATGTACCATAAGTAGTGAAGTGAAATTAAAATTTTTCAATCAACATTGGTTATGCACATGCATGCATGCACACACACATACAGACATACATAGACACATATTAAAACAACACCCGAAGAGAAGCAGGCAGGATCAGAAGTTCAAGCAAAGGATCTTGAAAAAATTTTTGGGATTTTTTATGTTGTTGTTGTTATTATATTGAAGGATCTCCTAGCTGCAGGAAACAATGGATTGGAGTACAGACTTCCTTCATTTCCTGCAAACTTCCTCTACTACACTTACATTAAATGGTCAAAAAAAGATAGTATGTATCACTAACAGCCATATTTGCTCCCTGTATTGAAATGCACTGATCAAATACATGGACACACCAGTATTGTTTCCTTAACTATAACTAGTCTTCCACATACATGAAGAAAACAGGTATAAATACATGCATAACAAATAGAAATAAATATTTAAATTAACAAATTTCCCAAGAAATTCCTTCCCTGAGGAATCAAAGTAGTTTTCAGCTATTAACAGAGATCTGAAAAACTGCAAACAATTAGTTTGGTAAGACACAAAGTGGTTTGTCCAAGGTTAAGGAAGAAATCTGTGGCATAATAAGGAAGTCCTATTAGACTTTTTGCCTCTTCTTCTAAGAGATTGATAGCAATTAGTCTCCATGGAACCATGACACCATTTAATGAATCATACAACAGGAAAAGCCTACCTCTGAAAAAAAAATTCTTTCCTGTTTCAGTAGTATATTCGTAATTCACAGTGACAGGAGAAGACCGGAAAAAGGGATATTTCTCCTGAGTGGGTTGATTAATTAACATAAGTTGCCTGAATTCAGTCCAAGAAATCTATGTCAAGGAGGAATCCTGCACTATTTTTCCTAACTGAGCTTGGAATAGTCCCCCAAACACTTTATCTCAAGAGCACGGAAGGAAATTATGAAGCCAGGTATGAAATTGGCCTTTCTGAGCAATAAAGTCATCCTTGATGCAGATCATGGACCAAAGGACAGACATAGTGTTTATCAACTCAGGAAATGGGGATGAGAAGAACATACAACATAAACATTATCAAAACTAAGAATAGTTGTTTTGTCCAAAAGAGGTGATTTACACAATTTCTACAGTTATATTGTTTCCTGTTTGATCAGAGATGGTTCCAGAGTCTAGGCTTATATCCAAATCCCCAGTTTACTAAGGCTTAGAAGGGGTCAGAAATTAAACAAAGGTTCCTGCTAGTTAATAAATTCTAAAAACGTTAGTTTGTTTGGGACAACTGAACACATCATGTTCTCTTCATTATAAAAATAATATTACAAACACCATTTTGACTTTAAAAAACAACTGGCAGCCTTTAAAAGTCAACATTAGAGACTAGATAATGCAGAAGTTGGGCGTATTATTATCTGAGTTTCCTAAACCATATAAGTTTGAAAGGTTTGAAAAGATTTGGGAAAGATTGTATTGCATCCATTATTTTTCCCTTTGTGATCAGTGTGGGTTGGGAGCATCCATTATGCTCCATATTGGCACTCAGAATACTCAGTGGCTTCCAGAAACCCACATGCCTTGTAAAAGTCCATTACTCGTTGGCAAAGTAGTTCAAGACTAACCCAGATGCTAAAACTTCTCAAAATTTTGTCCCTTCACTTACCTGTAGCGTCTCTGTGCCATCCAGTGCCATCTGCAATATGGCACTGTATAAAACATGATTTTTTTGTCCCCAAGTGTACTTTCTGTGCTCTACATTTCCCATTTGATTAAATTGTGTCATATCTTCTTCAGATTTTTGTGGGGATGGCTAAGCACAACAGAGCTGAGGAAGAGATACTGATGTTAATCACAGAGTTAGAACATAATCCAAGTTGGAAAGGACTTCAGGAGGACTCCACTCTTATTTGGGTCGGATCAGAGTCATGTCTTAGGTCAAATCAGGTTGTCCCTGGCTTTAGCTGGCTGTTCTCTGAAAACTTCTAAGAACAGAGTATGCATGACCTCTCTGGGCAACCTGCTCCACCACCTGGCTGTTGTCATGATGAAAAAGATTTTTGTGATATACAGGCTGAATTTCTCTTGTCTGTCATCCTCCCACCATGCACTGCTGTGAAGAGCCCAGCTCTTCACATTGATAACCTTCCTATAGGTGCTGGAGAGATTCTGACAGGCCCCCCCTAAGACTGCCTTTTCCCCTGGCTCTACCTCTCCAGCTGAGGTGCTCCAGCTCCTGATCATCTTTGGAGCACTGCCCTAAACTAAAGATGATTGAGTTGCCTTCAGGTATAGAAACAGAAGAGATTCATTAGTTCAGCCCTACAATCAGATGAACCAGTTCTGGCAAGAATGACTCAAGCAGGGCTCTCTCACAGTGTTGCACATTCTATATAGGATACGTCAAGTGTATGTATATGTCAGTTCTAGAATAACATCATGACATGAATATACAGAATTATCTTGTGAAACATTATCCTAATGAAACTACTGAACTACCACAGAACCACTTTTTTTTTCAGAACGTTCTCACAATCTTTTATAGAGTCACTCTAAGTCAGACACAATGAATTCTCTTTTTCACCTCTGTTCTTGAATCTGAGATATCTTGATACTAGTAACAACAGTGTAATGTATATGTGCATAGACATTTTTCATGAATACTTGAAACAAGAGATATCAAAATGCAAGATCTCTTTCTTTTGTACCATAAAGATATATTCTGAAAAGAAAAATTACTAGAAATATGTTTTTTGTAGTACTTCTCCCACTCCCTTTTCACCACCGCCCTGTAATACACTTATCAGCACACAGTATACCTTAGGCTGGAAATCACAAAAATGGCAAGGGAGAAACATTGACTAGGTGAGGAAAGAACCAAATTCAATAACCATAACAAAAGATATTTAAGCAAAGGAGGAGTATGAGTTACCAAGTCCAACATTAAAAATGTAGCCTACACTAATGTCAATGGCAAAATCTCTCAGAATTTCAAGTTACAAGATCTACAATGGAGGATTCATACACAGATTTGAACCAACTCTCAAACTGAGGACAGGCATGGAGAAGGACTACTGCGAATCAATATGCTAGACACAGAGGCCACCTGTGATACTTGGAGCTAAAATCTGCCAGTACGCTTCACTTAATAAATGCATGTCACTGCACTCACAGCTTTACTTGGCCGCAAAAGTTGCACCTCTGTCAAGAGCCTCAAGTGTGATGTCCAATTCAATTACTAAAGGACACATTAAAATCTGGCTTATATGCTTAAGAAACAACAGCAACCTATTTTTATTTTGGGATCAGAATCTCCCCAGTCTCTTTAAAGAAAAACATTTTCAGTCTATTCAGTTTCAACATTCACATTAATAACTTAATTTTCCTTAATTTTCCTAATAAGCAATCCTGAGACAGAAACTGAGAGCTTAGTAAACTTGTTCTCTACCAAATACAAGATACTAAATATAACCACATTGGAAAAAAACCCCAAACTTCTATTTTTAACTTTCATTGAGAGGAAGTTGTCTACTGTAGGCTTTCTTTTGCACACTCTTCCCTCTACTCTTCAGATATAGTATTGAGCAGGACAAATCCAGGGTACTTCTGTTACCTATCATCAACAGTGGCCAAACACACTTTAGTTTTGGGACAGAGTAATGCACTGTCTTTCCAGTGATATCAATAGGTCCATTCTGCTCACACTGAATGAGTGTTCTTCCCCCTTTCCTCCCCTGTCTCTCCCCTCCTTATCCTTCCATGCCAGGAAAGGAAGGAATTCTACTTTTCCTGCTCAAATATCCAATAATCATTTCAGCCATCTGTTTCAATACAAGAAACTCTTCATAGAAGTCCATCTAAATGGCAAACCATTAGAGACTAAGATGATTTATTTTAGTTTAGTGCAGTGTCACTAGTTTAATAAAATAAAAAATAACTAAGGATTTGGGAAGTACTATGGCTTACCTATGTAAAAACTCACTCTCTTGCCAATACATTCTATCGCTGCTGACAGACATTAGAACATTCCTTTCATCTCTTTCCTCTTCTTGCAGTTTAAGCTATCCCCTTAAGGAGTATTTGCTTTCTCTAAGATAGATTATAAATTGTATGCAACATGAAAACCTTACACACTTCCTCTACCATCTGTAAGGCTTTTATTTCTACTTCTACTAAGTCAAAACCTTTTATTTTTATTTTCATTTTGGGTAAATTAACCAGGATTACTTTTCTGTAAGAAAATTTAAAAAAAAAAAAAAAAGGATTGCTGTTTCCAGATATGTGCCTCTAAATTAGAGATGCATTTTTTAATACAGTCAACCAAAGATCCAAGTCTAGTGAGACCAAATGTGGAACGCAAACTGTGATAAAGAGCAAATATGGAGCATACACATCCACACACACAAAAACCCCCTCTGTTCATGAAGAAAACATGATCTAATACAGGATTGGTTTCTTTCAAATAATTCTTTCTGCATCCCAGTGGGATTCCGGGATGTGCAAATTAAGAAAAATTTTATGGGTCAAATTCTTCTTAACACTACATATGCTCAAGGCAACCAAAATTGATGACAACTGGATGCTGTGTCAGAGGGTGGAACTGGCAAAGAAAATGACAATGTAAGGAGAAGTTCTTGTAAAAATAGACAGGACTTAGTACTTTGAATGAAGGAGGAAGCAGGTCTCACTGTGGCCTGGGAGAGAGATAAACAGAGAGAAGTAGAAAAATTGACCCAATAGCTAATAGATTATCAGATAAGGATCAATTATCAAAACCAAGACAACTGCAAGGATCTGTATGTTCATAATGGCTCTGGTTGAACCTAACCCAATTACATAACTAACTCTGATGGAAGGAAAGCTACACCAGTTCCTGATCCATTCAGAGCTTTAAAGAGGAGAGACTAGTTTATTACTTCTGTATATACTTCTGTGTTCTTTGGAAGTACAAAATATCTATTTAAGACTTCATTATTGCAGAGCTTCATTAAGTCTTCAGTACAAATTTCCTTCCTCTTTTGTCTTCTTTTTTTTTGTTGTTTGTTTTGGTTTTTTTAGTTTTTGAATTTTTTTTGTTTTTAAAACAGAAATGTCTCTAAAAGAAGCCTGGGTAACTTGCAAAATTGAACGAAATCAAAAACAGATTCACATATTCATGTAGATGATTCAGCAGTAACATTTCTAGCAGTGGGAGTTTGCAACTATTATCAAATCCAGGTTCATGTTTTGTGACAACTGACCGATGGGAACCAGAAGATATTCTGACACATGCTTTAACCCATTTTTCTGCTACTGTAATCACTACAAGCACAAATGTCGGCCTGGTTAAACTTTTATTCATTTGAGTGAAATGTGAAGATGTGTCATGTCCTCAGCTGAGTTCCGGAACCACTCAGGATGTCATGTAGCATTTAATTTAGCAAAAAGGATTAAATATCTAACCTGGAACTGCTATTCTCCCAGCTGTTGGATGATTCATTTCCATCACAAGTCCATTGTGCAGTACCTAGGAAAACAAAACAAAACAAAACAAAACAAACCATGTATGTAATATAAAATACAATCAGTTCCTAAACTCATGAGGAAAAAAAGAGATAAACATTATCATGCTCTTTGACAGATTCTCTGAAAATACAAGGAGCTACAACACAAGTAGTTTGCTTAATGTGTAAAATGAAAACTCTGATGTTTGACACTACTTTTTATTTATGCAGCTAAATAAATGCTTCACTAAGACTGCACATGCCTAACATATCTTTAAGCTCTTATAGTCGTCATCAAACATAAGAAACTGAGCTGCGAGCAAGTTACACTTTCAACCACCAACAGAGAACTGGTACCAACACAGAATGACTATTAAAACCTTCACACCCTTTCATATTAACCTGCAATATGTACTAAAGGCCTACACATAAACTATGTTCTCTTGTTTGTTCTGTTAGTTAGTATTGAGCTTGCGACAGATCATACTGCACAATACTGTCTTAAGAGCTTTTACAAACATTTTGGAAAGATTAAATAATTTTGATGTTTTTTCTGTTCTTTTCAGCAGGTATGCCATGCTTCAGCCCTGTGTATATCTATATGGGATGATTATTCATCACAATTTTCAGGTCCTTGTTATTAACCTCAGCCAGAAAACAATGTGTGATATGAAAATTGTCAAGTAACAGAGAAAAAGATATTCATACTAGCAAACTCACTGCTCTTGTTTATATAATTCTTCACCCAAAGCCAATAAACAATATTTGTAATTTCCTTACCTATTATTCTTCCATCCTTGTAACACTGTTACTTTAATCATATAATCAGAATTAAAAAAAAAAAAGAATAACCACCCACTAGGCAATTATTTTCATATCCAATGTGACAAGTCTAGAATGTCTTGTATCCAATGTATCAGCTATAGAAAATGAAACACGGGAAAAGCCTTTTAAGTGATCATGTAATACATCTACCTAGTCACCTCACACCACGAACAACACTAGCAACCTTGACTATTAATGACAAGTGTTGGTCCAATTAATCTTTAAAACTTCCAGTTAATGAGATGAGAATTTTCTTATGTAGTCTGCACCTTATTCTCTATTTTTATTATTAGAAATTTTTCTCCTGATACACAATCTAAGTATCTGTCTATTTAACATCTTTATTCTTGTCTTTTCCCCAACTGGACACAGAAAACCAATCACTAGCATCTTTATAACATTCTTTTATGTACTGGAAGATTGTAATCACATCCTCCCTCAGTCTGCTCTTTTCTAGACTAAACAAAACTAATTCCTTTAACCAATCTTTCCAGGTCAAATTTTGTGAACCCTTTATCTGTGTAGAATAGCCTGCTTTAAAAATTCCCATTCCTGAACAGGTGGTGTCAAAAGGTCAGCTCTTAGCTTGTGGGGTAAACCTATTTAGCTGACATTTAGAAATCCAGATACTTCCGATAATAGATGCTGGTGGAACAATGTCTGTTCACTGGTCTAATTGTTTGGCAGTATACCAAGTCATTAGTTCTATTTCTCTTTCAGAAGGTTAAAGGCAATTTTGGTAGACTTTCAAGTGAGACATCCAGAATTTTTTTCCAAATAACAGAATTAGAAAATATAATTGCTTGTTTTAATTCATATTTAGAACCTTTCCAGCCATGCCCTTAGGCAAACAGAATTGTAAGTTTCCTTTCTCCACAACTTACACGAGCTTGCTTTATGCATTTAATTGGTTATTTGAGGCCTGAATGCAAGAAAACACACTAATTTGAACTTGAAATCCACAGCATGCTCAGGTGAATAAGCAGTTCTTTAGACGGCAAATTAAAGGATGTACCTAAAAGTGGCTCCACTTGGTTAAAGAAAAACATACAAATTATCTAGCAGCTACTCAGGGCTCCACAAAAATCATGTTTTTCTCTGTTCTGGGTCTCTGAATTCTTATTCTCATAAGACAGACCTAAATTGCTTTTAAAAGATTTTTTTTTAAATCTTTTTTTGTTAGACTCAAATTCCAGGTCCCTTTTCTTTACAGAATGAACTACAAAACCCCCAAAATATGTTTGAGGATCATTGCTACTCCTTTTAAAAGAATTGCTTAAGATGCAGTCAAGCTTCATTACTATTTTCATTATTAGTACAGAGTTGAATTTAACTCTCAGATGTATTCTTTACTCAAAAACACTCAAATATCTATTATTTTTACTTTCTACAGCGATTAAGACTATATTGATATATTCAGTTCTAACTTTTCTTTTGAAGAAAACAATTACCAAGCAATGACTGGTCAACAACTGTGGATTTTTTTTCCCCTGCATCAGCAACACTGTTTAAAATAACTGTGAAATTTCCCATTCCATGCATTCCCAAAGGATTCCCAAAAAGAAATTGAAAAAAAAAAACTTCACCAATTTCTTACGCGCATTCTTAAAAACCATGAAGAAAACATATAAGATTACTGCATTCTAGCCTTGGGAGAATGCTACATTCACATCCTTTATCATCAAAGACAAGGAAAATCAGAGGAAAATTTAAGACATGACTCAAAGGCTTTCTCCTCCATTGTCTTGTACTCCTGAAATGGTCATGATCTTTCTGATGTGGTAGAGCCCTCTATTTCATCTGTATTGACCTGAGCTCATAATAAGGAACTGATGACCCAAGAGAATCGTGTAAAAGATGATGGCTATCAGTAGATAAAATTTTTAGGTTTTTTTCCACATGGCTTATTTTTCAGGGTAGAAATATTATATTATCTGTTACCATCTGAGATTTTCTGAATCAAATAATGTTTGAGAGGAATTTTACAGTGAGATCACTGGAAAAAATCAGAAGCACAGTCTTCAGTCTTTCAGTAAAAATCTTTTAATATGTATCAGGAACAGTGTGGTCAGCAGGACCAGGGAAGTGATTCTTCCCCTGTACTCAGCACTGGTGAAGTCAAACCTTGAGTACTGTGTCCAGTTCTGGGCCCCTCAATTTAGGAAGGACATTGAGTTACTGGAATGAGTCTAGAGAAGGGCAACAAGGCTGGTGAATGGTCTGGAGCACAAGCCTTGTGAGGAGCAGCTGAGGGAGCTGAGGTTGTTAACCCTGGAGAAAAGGAGGCTCAGGGGAGACCTTGTCATTCTCTACAACCGCCTGAAAGGAGGCTGCAGCCAGATGAGGGTTGGCCTCTTCTCCCAGGCAACCAGTGACAGGAAAAGAGGACAGTCTCGAGATGCTCCAGTGGAGGTTTAGGTTTTACATTAGGAGGAATTTCTTCAAAGAAAGGGTGATTAGATATTGGAATGGGCTGCCCAGGGAGGTGATGGAGTCACTGTCCCTGGAGGTGCGTAAGGAAAGGCTGAACCTGATCTAGTTGACATGGCGGTCTTCAGTCATAGATTGGACTTATGATCTCAGAGGTCTTTCCCAACCTAATTGATTGATTCTGTGATACCATTTTATTTTATTCCAAATACAGACATAATTTCAACTGTGATGACACGTGTAACTAACCACCCATGACAATACAGTTGCCTGCAGAACTGCCAGCAAGGTTTCAAGTCCATTTTACCCAAGCTAAGCTTCTCAAACTGGGACAATCCCTATCAAAGGAGATGCTGGAATCAGAAACATATCAAACCTCCCACCTCCCTCCTTCCCTGATCCATATTTTAAAAGTTCTATTTAATGTGGAGCTATGCACTCAAAATTTGCGTTTTTACAGGTACCACTCTTTCGCAGATTGATCTAAAGATTAGTGAAAAGGATTTTTAGGGCCAAAAAGGAAATGATGTAACCATTTTCTCCATATTTTTGTAGCCACAAGACAGCTGGCTGTTGGTAAATGTAATTACTACTCATGCCTCCAAACCACAGAAAAGTAGTAATAGTTTTCCCTGTACATGCTGAACATAGAGCAAAGGCCATAATCACCCCCTGAAGAAGTAACAGCACTTGTTGTGAAGAAAATGCCATATTGGAATTGCATCCCACATCCTAAAAGAACTTATTTTTATTTGAAAAGGGGTAAAGTCATTTGAAATTTGGAAAAGATATTAAACATATACCCATCTGATGCCTGGTTCTGCTTGGTCTTGTATTTCTAGAATGTTGTTGCACAACAGAATGGTTTGCCTGTCAGCATGTTTCCCCTCCACCTTTTCTCCAATGCAGTAATCCCAATATTTTCAAGTTCTGTTGCAAAGTTTGTCTTTTATCACTAATAATTTTACTATTCTTCTTTCCAAACACAGTTTATAATATGCAGGCATCACTTGGAGAAGGCATTAGCTCTCTACTGTATCTAAGTATTGCATTAATGAATCACATATATCTCTACTTACCTGCATCTACCTCTCATATTTGAAGTTTCTCACCATTTCATGAGACAGGACATAATTTAAAGAAAAGTTGCTCTCGTTACAAATTTTTGAATGAATAAAATCTGGCTTTGGTGTTTCTGATTGCCTATAAATGTGCCTCTTTTCTCCCAGTCTCTTATTCTGACACAGTGAACGCTGTATGTTATACTCTCTTAGGTCCCTAGCACCACATCTGTGATACTGTATGAATATACACAGGAAAACCACAGTTCATTGGAATGTCCCTATTCTCTACTGCTGCTTTCTTCTAGGCCAGTGTCTTACAGACTGTTTCCTTTACCAAACTTGTTCTTTTTTTTGTGCATGTGAGTTGATGGCTTTGACAAAGTCCTTCTTATGTCACAGCTACATAGCTATTTGCTACTATATGCTGTAGACAAAATTACTTTTTATTGACATCGCTGGGGATGGGGTTTTGAGGCCTGAAGCATATATCTTTATCCTAATCCATGTCACATTATTCAAATACTTCATGCTTTTCTGCTTCGTCTCTTGTTCTGCTACAGAACACCTCACCTAGATTCTCTCTTGATTCTCAGAATTTATTTTCCTTACTTTTTTATCTTTTATCCAAAGAGTTTTTATATCCTCTAGCCTAATACTGGTTCTACAAACTAGCTATTGGATCTTCAACATTGAATTTAAGTTTTACAGTAGCCATGACTTTAATCCAAAAAGGTGCATTCTGACACAGGAGTTAAGAGCTTCTTACCTGCATTCCGCTATGTCACTTAAGTAAAGAATTTCCATTTGCATGCTCTAGAACTAAGTGTTTCAAAAGGCAATCACTGAGAGTGACAAGAAATTGCTCCGCTTATGCTCTAACCCAATGTGACATTTGACCGCCTGAAGGCAGTTGAATTCACCCATTATTGCTACCTCATTAGGCTGAGAGGATTCTTTTATCTCCTTCAACATTTTGGACTCAATATCTGTTTCCTGATCAGAAGGCTCAACAGTGTAGCCCTAATATAGTTCCCCCAGCTCTATGACCTAATTTGTCCTTCCTGTTCAGTTGATAGCAAGTACTACACTTTCCTATTGATTTTTGTCATTCCAACGTTCTTCAGTAATGGCTATTATGTCAAGATCCTTCTTCTTTGCCAAGAATTTCAAGCAACCTTTTTTAATCTTACACAGCTCATGTTGGTATAGAGATATGTACAGGTTTTGTATACATTTGGGGAAGCAGAGAGTTGGCCATGTCATTTTTTATTTAACTTTAAAATTTGACACTGTATTACCTTTCCAGATTTTCTCCTCTTTCAGTTTTCCTGCACATTTGATTCTTGTCCTTTACACCTTTTGTATGACTAACATCACTAACAGATGTCTTAAAATGGTGTGAGCCCTCATATATCAGCTTTTTCTCAACTCCTCCATGAGACCACACTCATTAGTTTCCTGCACCAGCAATGTATTCTTACTACTGTTCTAGACAACTCCTTCCACTGAGGTTCTTTCTCTGCAAAGCTCTGTGTAAGTATCCCAGTGGAGATCCTTCTTGTCATCCATTAACTGAAATACCAAAAGTCTGAAATTTTGACACCTGCACATTAGACTAAAATTAGACCTCAGTTCAGAAGGGAGCATAAAGTTGGTGAAATTGGTAAGTTTCCAGGATTTTTTAGTGGTTAGTAATACTGGCACAGAATATACCCATAACAGTGACCTCTTCTCAGGCACCCTATGAAAGTCTGTTCTTCACAGACTCACCTTCTTCCACCTGAGAATCTACTCAGTAGACTGTTTCTGGGGGCAATATGACCAGGCAATTAATGTTTTTAGTAATTCAATTTCCTAAATCATCTTTCAAATTCATAATCAAAGTAAGATATGACCTTGATATTGAGAATAGTTCTCATATTAATGTTTTACTTCCCCTAGCACCTCCTGCTACAAAATTAAAAAGTCCTTAGTGCTAAATCAGCCACAGTATAATGCACAAAAGAGACATTAAACAATCCAAAAAGTATTAAACAATGAAAACCATTTCTGACAGAGCAGAAACACCTTTGCCATTGTCTTATCATCAACACATACTTATTTCTGAGAAAAAATACTAAATTTGATTTATACCTCACATTCTAAGTAAATATGAGACAGCTGCTAAATAAGTCTATATAAATCTCCTATGTTTTCATCAGATGTATTGAAAAGTAATGAGAGTAAAAGAAGGTACTTTTCTTCTAATAGCAGACCATATTACAGTAAAGAATCAGGTTTTTAACTCTTTTGGAGAAGGAAGTATTCCCGAGGGGTTTATTAGCATATGATATGTTTAATACTTGTAACAAATAGCAGGGAGATTAAGAGAATATTTATAACTCAGGCCAAAATATACAAAAATGCATGGATTCAAGTCTGTATTTAATCTCATAAATACTCTGATTTTCAAGGTTGCAGACCTGACCTTGATTTCAAGAGGCTGTCTGGGTGTTTAAAAATCAAGTTGCTTCCCTCAGAACTATAGTTCCCTGACAACTTCTTGCACCATCAGTCTGGAGACGTGGCAGAGGAAAGAATCTGTCCTAATTTGTAAAAAATACATATATTTTTCAGATGTGCTTTTTCCCTGAGAACTGATGTGATTGTAAAACCATATTTTGGTGGGTTTGAATGTGTAAACTCACAGAAATATTTTAGCAAAGATGGTTGGCTGTACTGCTATTTGGATACAAGACCTGGCTCATGATGGTAGCAAGATGGGGTGTGGCTGTATTCAAAGCATTGGCTCTGGGATCAAAGAGTCTGTCTCCAGCTGCTGCATAGCTTTCCTAACACTGATAACTCCGTGCTGATCACCTGGTGCTACAGAAACAGATTGATTTTATTATTGCAACAGCCTGAAATACTGACTGGTTTTTTTCCTTCTTTCAGTCAGAATGGCCAGTAATTTTCTGCCAGCAATGGTGTTACAAATCACTGGCTTTTGATAATATTTTTCTTCTTTGGATTTTTACAAATACTATATTCAACATTTAAATATTATGTTTGTAGTTTCTCTGAACAAAAAGCATGAGCAAACCTAATTACAAATAATTTTAAAAGATTGAATTGAATGTAAAAATTAAGAAGAGTATTCTGGATTGTACATAGGTTGTATTATTTTGGTGTCCACAATGTCACATTAAAGGCTTTAATTCTATTTTATTTCGTTGTGATTTATCTCTTATATCAAACAACAACAAAATAAGTTTCCAGATGTTTTCTTTGTGGAAACTGACTTGTTAATGAAATGCAAGTGTGTTTCCTAACTTATTACAGTGTTAATAATCTAGGACTGCCACGCCTTCAAGCACTGGGTGCCATAAATGGGAGACTGGTGGGGTAAAAATACCAAGAACCTTTCCACTGCCATTGTTTTCATAACAACTCTGAGGATGTTTGTTACGTCATCAGGGATCATATACAGACCTGTCTATGGAGCTGGAGATGATGAAGAGAAAATTCTGATAGGGCACTGGACAACTTAGATTTTTCAGAAGTCACTTTTTGCCATGTGGTATTGAAATAAGTCACATGCAAATGCAACTCTGGATTGAAAAATGACAGAGGTGTTTGTCCATCATGTAAGGGAACTGTTATTGTAAAATGTACAATTTTCAACCAAACTGCACAGTGAACACTACTAAGAGGTGTTACAGAAATAATGTGTTTTCACAGATAGGCATGCATGTTATGGCAAGAATACACTTACAGACAGAAAAGATACCTCAATAGTCAGAAGGCCTCAAAGCTTCACAAATTTTATATCAGGCTAATAGTGAGCATAGGAACCATTAAAAAACAGCATCGTACACTACACTAAAATATCACTTTATTTCTGATGGTCTTTGGGAGTCTCACTTGTTTCACCAAATACGATGTACATAATCAGTATATATATTCTAACCTTGCACACCACACTAAGTTTCCAAGAGCCTTCTTTTAAGTACTCCATCCATCTTTCCCCTGCCATGTAAGTGTTATGGTTTATTTATACATCATTGTTTCATTAGAGCTGGTCTGTCAGCTCAGAGTACTTAACCCTTCCCAGGACTGCAAAACTTGCTCATCTGCAGAGGAATGCCACTTAACATTGGCACCTGATTGGTATTGTAAAGTACATTCAGATGAGACCATCTCCCTGCAGACCTTCAGTCTACTGCAGGCAGGAATTCACCACACCTCTCCTAAGTGGTTTTTCCTTGCATACTCTTGCACTGACCTTTGTAGCCCTTTAGAAAAGGAACTGTGACTATGGTTTGAAACACAGCATTTTGAATTAAGTCAAAGGAATTCTGTATAGCAACATGTGCAGAAAACACTGACAAACTGTATAGATGCTGTTGAGTGTTGCTAGATGTCCTGGGCAGTCAAAGAAACTTTCATCAACAGAAACTCTGGCACATTGAGATTTTTCCTGATTTATACTCTGCCCTGTTAATATTAGCCTTTGCAACAAACCCATTTAAGATAGAAAACTCCTAACTGTGCCTACACCAAGAAATTGGGATTCAAGAGTGCTAGATGCAAGATGTATATGGAGAAGGTGAAGAGTAAGTTCCCACTTCATATCAGTATCTTCAACTCCTTTCCAGCAGTTCAGTGCTTAACTACTGTTATCCACTTTTCCATCATTAGCATTTAGTTATGAATTTTATTACACAACCATAATATTTCTCTCCAAGCTGTAGTAAAGCAAAAAGAAAGCAAAGCCAGGAAGATATTTCAGGGCTATGAGTGTTCACCCAAAAGAGGTGATTTCTTTCAGAAACAATCCTCGTTAAAAAAAAAACCAAAACATAGTTTAGAAAATACTACATTTCACAGTTATTTAGTCATTGATGTGCATTAGATGCTCTGTAAGAATTTAGCGTGGAAAGCAATTAGTGTGTGAATACTATATGTACAACTGTGAGCAAAAATACAACTCTAGTTTTAAAATATGATGCTTCCAATGAACTTTGCAATACAAGTTGCTAGAGAAGCTGAGGGACCAAGGATGGAAAGGGAAAAAGGAAGATACCAAGGACAGATTTTTCCACTTAAAATCTGACACAAATTTGCACAAACACAGGCACTAAATAGTTCACCTGGGTAAATTCGTATCTTCAAACATTGTAATATATTTTGGAAGTTATATTCAACTTTGTCTCTTCAGCGTTGTGTTGAGGATTTCTTCTCTACCTCAGCAGTGACACCTGTTGCATAATATTACATAAGACTAGGATGTGAAAGCATTAGAAGTGGCACTGACAGTAATGATGGAAGAGCATTTTCCTAAACATGCAAATGTAAGCAGATGAGCAATGTAATTGGAAAAGCATTTTATACATGTCTACATTCTGAACCATTTCAGGGCCTTCATAATATCATCAATTTGCAACACGTCACTGTATCTGAGTTTAGTTGAACAACCAGAAGAACTCTCTCATGGCAAGCCATAAGCACTATTCTGAAAATTTGCTTTATATGACTTCATATTCTATCTAAGGCTATTCAAGCAGACAATTAAAATGAAGGGCAATCAAACTATAAAAATGTACAGAGGGGTGACATCTAATAAAATGAAATAAAAATATTTTAATAAAAGGAATTTTCATCAGCTTGTAGCTGCTTTGTGAGACTAGCTCCAAGCTTGGTTAAATTTAAGTATAATACAAAAGCATCAAAATTTTATTTTTTGACTCTTCTGATTAAAATGCTACTAGCTTATTATACAGTATGTATTTCCTACAAATGAAAAAATTATTTAATAAACTCCAGTCCTGCAAAAGGGCTCTTCTTCCAGAACTACTTTTGGACACCAAATGTCTTCAAGACCATACTATTCCATGAAGGTCACAAGAAGTTTGTGTAGATAATCCCACTTGAGTATCAAAGCAAGTATCTTCCATACTTTCCAGAAAAAAAAAAAATTCATTGAATAATCCTGTAGCAACAAAATTAAATACAATTTTGCTGGTGAATGAAACCAGACCATTACTATCACCGTGTGAGATATCCTGAAGTTATTGTCATTTTTCCAGTTGACCACCTGCTGTTCAAGAAAATGGTTGGGAGAGATTAACATTGAAAAATGCTTAATGTTTCAGAACAAAACGGAAAGTAGTGTAATGTTTGATATTTTAAGCTAGTTTGAAAACAGTATTGTACAACAAATCAAGTGTCACATAACTGTAAGTCATATATTTTAGGTGAACATCACAGGATACTTTAAAAAAAAAGAAAGCATTATTTCTCTGTATCTCATTTATATATATCTAAACATTACATACAGAGGAGTGCATAATACTAGAGTTTCTTTTTGTTGTAATTAATTGCTCGAAACACATGTTTGCTCAGGTATTTAATTAGTCTGAAGGTTTTTCCCCCCACTAATCTGCTTATCTGAAGTCAACCAAATGCCGAGCTTAAAAGAGATATTTAAAAGGCAGGTGATAAAAGGCTTTTTATTCCTTAACTGAGGTACATGAATGTTGAGATAAAAATAATAACTGATGTAGGCTGTAAGTCCCAAACCTAGAAGAGTCTAAGTAACTGTTAGAAGTGTTTCTTTAATATTGTGAGTTCCAATTTTGCAGTATTTGGTTTTGTGCCAACTAGAAAACAAAGCAGCAAACAAAGAATGTGGATCAGAAGTCACAAAAATTGACTTGAATTAAAGGGAAGATCAAAGGAGGTGACTACTTCTACCTATGCTAAATAAGAGCCATACAACCGGTAAGGATAGAACAGAACAGAACAGCTGGAAGAGACCTACAATGATCATCCAAGTCCCACTGCCTGACTAACACTGTCCCTGCCCGGCTCCGTGGGGTCCCGCGTGCACCCACAGATGCACGGGTGGGTTCACTATTATAGTCGATAGCAAACAGTCAAGAAGGGCAGGCACAGATGCACGGGTGGGTTCACTATTATAGTCGGTAGCAAACAGTCAAGAAGGGCATTTGCGTGCGTTCCAGCAGGAGCATTTACTGCTGCTACACTGTCGAAGGTTGCAGAGGTAAATACCAACACGATCCCAAAGCCCACAGTTTTATCCCAGGGCAGGGAAAAGGCAGGACTAGGGAACGGGGACCAATGGGGAAGCTCTGGGGGAGTGACGAGGGGTAGAGGCTGACAGCCAGCCGGGGAATTCAAACTGGGGTAGATTAACATAACAAAACAATGCATCGCGGGAGAAGCCTTTTTGGTCACCCTAACATGACGTGGTTCCTGTGGTACTAGGGACTTGTCTTAATGAGAACTCTCTGTTCCTTTTAATGTATGTTCACCGGCCACCAAACTTGACCAAAGTTAAAGCATGGCTTTAAGGGTACTGTCCAAATGCCTCTTCAGGACTGACATGGGCTGGGCATAGACAGGGGAGGCATCAACCACCTCTCCAGGAAGCCTATTCCAGGTTTTGGCCACCCTCTGGGTAACGAAGTGTTTCCTCATATCAAGTCCAAACCTCCCCTGATGGGTGCAGCTTTGAGCCATTCCCCATGTGACCTGGCACTGGGAGAGGGGAAGAGCTCAGCACATCCCTCTCTACTTCCCCTCCTCAGGAAGCTGTAGGGAGCAGTGAGGTCACCCCTCAGCCTCATCCTCTCCAGACCAGACAAGCCCAGTGCCCTCAGCAGCTCCTCAGAGGACATACCTACCAGTATCAGTGCCCTTCTCTGGATGTATTAGAGTCACAGAAGAGACATTTAAATATTTAAAATATTTAAGCAGTAGTAATAGTAATTGGAGATAAGGAACAGTAAGTTATGGAGATGCACTGTTATGTAAACCCATGAAATTTAAATAGCAAAAACTATTTTAATTTGCTGCTGCTAAGATCTACCTGTGTTTTTAGATGGACAGAAATTTTAAGACTAAAACTAAATAAAAAATTAGAAAATGCACTTCATAGAACAACTTTGTCTTATCACAGTACAGAAGAATTCTTCAGTGGCATGATCCACCTCTAGTATCTAGGTTCTGAGATTATGTAAAAGCCCAATATCATAGCATTTCGCTTGAGGACCCAATAATGTCAGAGACCTACTGGAAATCCATTCCCATAAAACTTGTAGCATAATTTCTTCAAAAACATAAATAAACTGGATTTACTTAGAGAAACTTTTCTTTTTTCTACAGAACTGGATCTGTATACCTGCAAACATTTTCTCACTCATCCAATACCACCATTTTGCTTAGATAAACAGAAGCAAAAACTTATTCCAACATGTTCTTATCCTTTACTTCAATTGTATATCTGAAGAAATATTCTTTTGGAAAAAACTAAAAGTTCTGGGCTTTTGTTCGTGTATTCCTTAGTTTCCTGAATACAGCTGCCAGTATTCAACAGAAAGCTGGTTTTGAAAGATGATTACTGTTGACCTGACTCAGCCCATCCTCCAATTACAGAAAACCAGAAATTATCAAAACACAGTTGCCATATAAAATTAATTGACAGTTACTACTGATATGGACTGCAATGGAATATGTAGCCTGGTGAATTAGCAAAGACAGTAAAAGGAAGGATTTCTCATTAAAAAAGGAACTCACATTGTGGGATTTCTTCTCTGCTACGCATGTATAAGATGATTTTGGAAATGAACCATATGAGCCCTATTCAATTCACCTACCATTAAACACTTGACTGAGGATTGCAAGATGGTAAACACATTTCCCTCATATAGGCAACAGAGAAAGACACATCCAGAGGGTGATTATGACTCTGATAATTGACTGCAATTATCATTACTATAATTATGACATGACTCCATTAATAATGGAGTGATCTTACAATAAAAATGTAACTACCTCAAATATCTCATGTAAATGCTTGGTTTCGTACTGAGATGTGTCCAGGATTGTGTTTATGGATTCTTCACCTGCAAAATGTAGAAAATAATATTTCCACAATTTTTCAGAAGAATAAAAGACACACAGGACACAAATGGATACAGAAAGGATACAATGTTGGGCTGGTTTCAGTTCAGTGGGCATTAGTCATCTGCCTTCTGATTTACAGCAGCAGAGGTGGAACAGGCTGCCAAAATGAATTCTCACTATATAATAAAATCCTCAGTATTTCTGGGATTCACTGTCACTGCTACCACTGACAGATGTTCCTTATCAGTTGTTTCCTTTTTACATATAGTAGAATATTCACAGGCTTAGAGTCAATACTCTGTGGGTTAAAGGAAAAAGCAGTAATGCATTCAGAAAATGTGCTCTGAGTAAGTGGTAAGTGTCTAAAGTGTTAAAGGACAGATCAGATGTGTGTACAATCCAGTTTTCCCTTTCAGCACTGACAAATGCTCAATCTTCAGTCAAGCTCTGCTTACAGGCAGTTTACAGTTGGGGCTTGCCTGCATTCTCCCTTAATCCATCAACACATACTTGAAGAGAAAAGAGATACTCCATCTCCAGAAGAAATCTGGAGTTTTTTCAAGTAGGTCTCATGGAGATATAGTTTACTTATTCATCTTACATAAACACATCACTCAAGAAGACATCAAAGAAAACAGAGCTGTCATAAATCTGATGCTTGCTTTTTTGTTATTATTATTGCTGAGATATTCAAGGCAATGATGTCTTGGCTGAACTTCATGAAGCTAAATCATGCTAAGCTAGGACCATTTTCAAACTTAAGAAATATGGTACCACTACAAAAAATTATTTAGAAATGTCCCATATATGTAACTGGCACTCAAATGTACAAGATATTTAGGTTATACTTACCTTGTATTTGATTATTAAATTGTAGGTGTTTAATTTTGATTGCAGTCTTTTAAGGAAAAAAAAGTAAATTAGTTAAAATCCAGCCTGCTTTCTCTGAGTTAGCTGCACATTGTGAACCACAGCATAGTCAATGGAGATTGGCTTTTAAAGACCTAAAATGCTTAATTCCTACTGTAAGTAGGTATAATTTTACAAGGAGATCTGTGTTACTGGTGATCTTTGCAAGGAGCTGTGTAACATTACTTGTGGTTGTATGTTGATTAGATAGCAAGAAAACAGATTCTGCTTCTACTGATGCAGACAGCAGTCACAGCAAAGCCTGAAACATGTTGGGAGACTGTTCAGTCAGGTTTTGCATTTTAGCCTGTTAATGACAAATAACAGATGGACATTTATAGTTGTCTCTTGCAAAATTGGAGTAGTAAATACATTTATCTCATTATCATTCATCTAGTTAGGTGTAAGTTCTAAGTGACAGGCTACATGCATCCTTTAGACATGTAGAATGTGTTCTTTGCACTGCTATGCTAGTGATGTTGAACCAATATGATTTAGTCATGGAAGCTAGCTGCCTGAATCTTTCTCCTGAAACTTTTCTGTTTGCAAAAGCTGTCAGAGTTTGAAACTGGTTTTAAGTTCAGAAACAACTGATATTTCAAATTTGAAATAAAATAACAGGCTTGAAAATATTTAGTGCTTTAAAACCATCTATTGTATCTTAGAAAATATGTGTAACCACAGAATTGAGATGCAAATAGAGTGAACACAGAAACCCCTCCAGAACTTCTTCTTAGTCCAGTTCTTGTTCTCATAGTAAATTACTTAAAGGAACTCGACAGCAATAAAAGTCTTCTTTTTATACCAGTATAAATGGACAGTTTTATTTTACAAATTTACAAAACACTATTGGTTTTGATGGATTATGGTCCAGAAAAATGTTATTGCTATATTTTGAAATCAGGTATTTATGAGTAAAACACACAACACACAATAGTTCAGCAACCTCATGCTACTGTGCAGTACTGAGATGACTTTAGAAGTGTATTTTTCTTTTGCTCTTTAATGCCAAGATTCGCAAATTAATTTGAGAACAGGAGAACCGTATGTTAAAATTTGATGCTTGTGATCAAATGACAATAGAGATCAGTTACCTTTCCCTTTAACTTCATAAATATGTCTCCAAAGTGTTTCCCAAAATCATCACAAGGATTAACAAAACTATCTATCACATGTAAAGACAGAAGTCTAGAAATCGGCAATTAAAATTACTATCGATAATGCTATCAAGGAAGAAAAGCGATAAAAAAAAGTACTCAAGCTTCAACTCAAAAAGCAATAGCATAATTCACACTTAACACTTAAGAAAAATAATTCTAATTTTAAAAAATTATCCCTATTAACTTTAACTTCCCTTTATTGTGATACTGAATGGAAGCTTCAGAATAGGAGCTTCTATTTTTAACATTTTTCTTAATCTTTGAATATCACTAAAGAAACCCTAAATGCTTCACAATCCTATCTTCTGCTTCTATGCACTGGTATCTCAAAGTAAGAATTCTTTTTAGTTTTACTTGATGATGATGGAAGAATCCTCCTCCCATCACTAGAGATATGACAGCAGACATAGCATTAGGTGCATGGTCCTCATGGCACGAAGTGCTTTTTGGTGTCTTGTTTTAAACTCTGGTCATAATGAAAGGCAAATATGTGTGTTGTTTTCTCATCAAGATGTTGGCAATCTGAGTGGAAGAGTTCAACTCCACCATTTCTAAATACACTGGTTGATTAATGGATCCTAGCAGACATAAAATTGTTTCTGGAATACTCTTAAAAATTTCTTGATATTTTTTCTCTTATATACTTGAGATTTTATATATAGCTAATTGTGTATCCTTGTATGCAGTGTTTCAGATACATAGTTTTATGTACAATGCACTTTAAAGTTGCATTTCAGCCTTAAAAAAGGATTAGTGGAGCCATCATTCTCAGTATTTGTTCCCTCAGCAATCGGAAAAGTCAATAAAAGATCTGTGTCCTTCTGCAGCACTGAAATGATGAGGTCCGCTGCCAGTGGTTGGCCATGACATGCGGTGTGTGAGCAGCTGGCTCATGGGTCAGGCACGAAGGGTTACAGTGAATGGGGTGACATGAGACTGGAGACCTGTCACTAGTGGGGCTCCATCCTTGGCCCTGTGCTCTTCAACATCTTCATAAATGACCCAGACACAGGACTAGAAAGGATACTAAGTAAGTTGGCTGATGATATTAAATTGGGAGGAGCTATTGACCCTGCAGAGAGACCTGGACAAACTAGAGGGCTGGGAAACTGCAACCATATGAACAAACACAAGTGCTGGATTCTGCACCTCAGATGGGGCAACCCTGAATGTATGGACAGACTGGGAAATGAGAGGCTAGAGGAAAGGGAGGAATGAGAGGCCCCAAGGAAAGGGACCTGGGGTCCTGTTTGATGGCAAATTGGTTATGAGTCAGCAGTGCCTGGCAGCCAGGAGAGCCATCTTTGTCCTGGAGTGCATCAGGCACAGTATTGCCAGTTGGGGAAGGGAGGGGCTTGTCCCGCTCTCCTCTGCACTGGGGCAGCCTCACCTTGAGTGCTGGAGGGAGTTTTGGGTGCCACAATGTAAGAAAGATACAAAGGTGTTAGAGAGTATCCAAAGGAGGATATGAAGATAGGGGATGGTGTAGTGGGGAAACCATAAAACCATAAAAGGGGCTTCTGAGGTCATTTATACTGTTTAATTTGGAGAAGAGGAGGCTGAAGGGAGACTTTATAGCAATCTACAGCTTTCTCATGAGGAGAAGCAGAGAGGCAGGCACCTGTAGTGAACCCAAAGAAATGGCAAGAAGTTTTGTCAGGGAGGTGTAGGTTGGATATTAGGAAAAGGTTTTTCACCCAGAGGGTGGTTGGGCACTGGAACAGGCTCCCCAGGGAACACCAAACTTTACAGAGTTCAAGAAGTGTTTGGACAATGCTCTTGGGCACATGGTGTGACTCTTGGGATGTCCTGTGCAGAGCCAGGACTTGGAGTTTGATGATCCTTGTGGGTCCCTTCCAACTCAAGTTATTCTATGATTCTAACTAAGGTGGCACTCTCTGAGGGACAGAACGAGGATCTAGAAGAAGGGCAGACACCCCATAACTTCTGATTATGCTTATGCCTGCTGATAGTTTTATGTGCTAACATGATAAGGTCATGTAGAAAGTCTATGGTTGTTCAGGAAATGCTTTCCTCTTAGAAGAGAAGTCTCAAATGACGTAAATCAGGAGGAAAATAATATGAAATTACTTGAACAATAAGCAATGAATACATTATTTCTAAATGTGTTGACATTCAAATATTCTATGAGAAAAAGATCAATTTCAATAAAATAAGTATTTATCAAATCACAGTGCTTTGCTGCTTAAGTTAATTTCACTATGGAGAATAAAAATCCTAATTTTGGAAACTTCTGAACAGACAATGTACATACATGCTTTTTAACACTTCTCATTGCCATACACTCATGACAATTTGACTGCAATTCAACTTCTTTATGAAGGACAGTACTTGTGCTAATGGGGCCTAATTAACAAAAACCAGAGTTGACTCTACTATCTCGATTCCATCAACACTTGCAAGGTTTTTCTAAAGCACTGAGGAGAGATTTGAATGGAGGGACTAGGAAAGGAGTAAAAAATGAAGCAGGCACATGGTTTTCATTTGGGGTGGAGGGAGACTGTTATGAAATTTACTTGACTGCTGCAGGCAATATTGGAGATTAAATGAAAACTGGCTGAACCTTAGCTTCCAGTTTATAAAGAGCATTCACTCTATAAAGTTTCCTTATAGCACCTTTTTACATAATGAGCTTTAACTAAATTCTGTCAGCACGGAAAGTGGTTCATATGGTTTAAGACGTGTCTTCAGGAATTCAGAAGATTTTCCTTTCAAAGGCAGAGAAGAGCTTTAAAGGATGTCTTGACTTTTGAAGCGGTAGATGTACTTTCCCATTTCTCGTGTTTTCAACTACAGGCATGAAAAAATCTATGGCAGGATGTTGATCTTGTCAGCTGCAATTATCTTTCACCTGATTATTCATATGCTAATTTACATAACTCTCAGCCCTTTGAAAAAGTGTGAATTTTCCCAATAGCTCTACAATTGCTAAGGAAAACAGGAAGGATGGAATATATAAATTGATGCGGTTTACATTTAATTTTCTTAATTTTCAAGCTTTTCCTTCTGTTCTGGGATCAGAAAAAAAATTATCAATAATGGTCATTTCTGAAAGCTACTTTACTTATCAGAGTGGCTGTTCCTCCTTTTCTTTCTACTTTTTTGACCTTCAAGAACTTTCAGAAGCCTCAATCCAGCAAAAGTACTAGCTATGAGGAAAAGAACACAAGAAGCATCAGGATTTATCTTCCCTTGTTTTATTTGTTGATGTTGTTTTGAACTAAATTTAGCTCCTAAGCATTTTAAATAAAAACGATAAATGATACTTTGTACAGTTGTGCTTAGAGAGTATGTTGTTTCAGGCACTGTGCAGCCACAAAACCTGTGTTGCCATTCCAACTAGATGCAAAAACTTAACAGACTTAACCATTCAAACACTACTAACAACGTAGTAGTTTTATCCATACACAATGTTCCTGGAAACTCAAACTAGTTATGCTAATCACATGTGCAATTGCAACTGAGTTTGTATTTTCATAACAGAAATTTTAAAATCAGTAGAGTTAAATTCTATTTTTTCTAATGAGATATTGTGGAGATTTTGAAGTCATCTAGAAGAAAGGAAGAGTTTTTGACATTGTCCTTTTGCAAATAGTTCCTTTTTCAAACCACGGTTCAAGCCAAAAGGATAAAAAGAAGGAATTCTGAGGTCAAACGTGGTTGTTCAATTGGAAACTAAGTACTGGTATTCATGTTCTGATAATGTATGTGAATTTCATCTCAAAACATTATTTGAGATTAAAGATAAAAAAGTTCTAAACCATCCTATTCCAAGTGGCTGCAAAGCAATACTGTGCCTCATTCTTCTTTTTCAGATTAATTTATTTGAAGATTTACCAAACAGTTCAGGTTGAAAAATACCATCACCTAGGCAAATCAAGTATTGATTTGAACTTTTCAAAGGATTTTCCTTGTAAGCACTATTCAAATGAAATACTTTATAAAGATTAGGGACTTAATGTCATTTGATCAAGAAATATATTGATGTCTTTAGAAAGGCTATGAAAGGCTATAGAAATGTAAAATATACACAAATGTAAAATTTTATTCATATTTAATCAATGCATATGTCATAATCCAGCAGAAGTTAAAACTCTATTTGAACAAAGGAGTTGTACAATGCAAACAGGTGATAAGTGAAAATGGCATCAGCCAAAGAACATGATACTGATGCATGTATTAATTTGTTTATTTATAATTCTGAAACCAGAATTATCCCCTTGAACTCCATACACAATAAACAATTTTTTTGGCATACTAACTCAAAGAGGAAAGAATCAATTTTACAAGTGTAATATAAAATGTGATATTTATACTGTTTTCTGGTTGTAATCAGCACTGTCTGATGTGCAAGTAATTTGCTGAATGCCAAAGACGTTCATGTCTGGCTAACAGTTGTTGGCTGATTTTGCTGAAAGCTGTGTGTCAGAACAAGAATCTGTTTGTGGTAAAATGGTTCGTGCAGGAAGGTAGGCAGCCGGCTTCCACATACTGCACCAATGATGCCTCTTCACAGCAACCACATTTTCCATTTTGGAGCCCTGCTCTAAGTCATCCTGAAGCCTCCACTGGGAGAACATAGGGGAAAGAGGGCATATCCTCTCCTCAAAGCCTCAGTTCCCAAATTCATTTATTTACCAAAATGAAAACAAGATGAAAGTGGCTCTCTCAGCTAAATTAGTAATTGCTTATTTTAAGGAAACTAATAATACTTTGTCTTTCTTTCCCAAAGATCTCAATATTTTTTGCACTAGATAACAAGCCTCAGATGATGTTAAGTATTACCTTTTCCAAATATCCTATTGGGTTATGAAAAGACAGTGAAAGGAAGGGATATGAAACAGAAGAATGCACTGCCATGTGTGCTGCTTTACAGAAAACCTGAAAAAGAGCTATAGCACTAGCTGAATCACAGCTCCTCCTGGCAGCCCTTTAACTGAGGTGGGGGTCAGCATGCAGGATGGAAAAACTCAGCAAAGATGAGCCTGAGCACTTCCCAGCTCAACTCCACCTACTGAAATTGAAAGAGAAGTACCAACAGCAAACCCACTAATGCTCTTGTCTACCCCTTTCCCCCGATGGCCAACCTGGACCAGTGATGAAGGGAACACTAATATAATCATCCTGGTAGGGGAGCTGCTTTATACTCTTCAAGAACGTCCCTGTAATGTAGTGCAATCCAGCCCTCAACTCCATGCCAGAGGCCACACAGGAACTACATGACACAAGCTGGGAACAATCCCAGGTTTCCCAGTAAAGAGATCTAACTCTTGATCATAAACCTATACTTTCTTTCTCCTCAATCCTTTATTTTATTTTCAGTAATAGATTCTAATTCCATCATAAGCCCATTAAAGTGCTGCATGCCAGTCCCTTGTCCTTCATCAGCAGACCGCCCTGCAGGCCTGAAACCACTTCAGATGGCAATTTTTCAAGCCACGCTAATCAAAATGAAATATCTCTCAATTAATTATCGCTCTACAACCTGCATTCCAATCCCACTCCATAATTGACAATTACTTGCCCATTCTTCCTAACAAAGCCTGGAGTAAATTGGATAATTTTAGCATTTGTTTTATTTTGACTGTTCCTAAATTTAACGTGGGAAACTCTTTGCACCCACTCCCCTTTCCTGTTTTGGTAAAACAAGTTAGTTAGAACCAATGTCTTCACAATTAAATTTTCAACAACACATCAGGAAGGGCTTTGCCTCAGCTCTTTATTGATCTCATTATTACGAAAAGCATGTGGTTATAGCTATGTTTGGCACTTTATACTTTTTCTCATGACTTTAAAAGGTACTAAACAATATATTCAAAATATCATATTTAATATAAAAAATACATATTAAAGCTTCTGCTCCAATTTCTTCCAGACCAACATGTTGCAAAGTATTTCCCGGTTCATATTAAACATGCACAAGAACATTTACACTTATGGTTAGGAATAAGTTCTTGACCTTCTAAACTTGTATTGTTCCCTGATGAACACTCTGGTTCTAACTCCCTAAAAGGCCATGACCTGGTGTGTATCCAAGGTCAATTAAAATGAAGTCCTTAAAGCTTTTTCATATGAATTCTAACATGTTTTCTAAGAATTATAGTCTCAGACTTTACCCTCTGGTGTATAAGATTTTTCCAATATGAGTTTCTGATTACTCTGAGCAGCTGAGTGTTCTGTATTTTCTATCATTCATTCCCTGCACAAAACAGCCCTTCTGGCTTATCACCTTCCTCTTCATCACTGTGTCTTGGAATCAGAAGAATGAGAAACATTAAAAATCTGGTCAGCCATCAAGGCCATTCTCTTACTTAGGCCCACCTCTTTCTTACAGAGATGTTCATGCTGAAGTTTTCCAGTCTCATTTGAATCTCCTATGGTTTCATCTGCAGGGTAATGACTGATATTCAGCAGCTCTTCTCTTGCTTTTTGGTTTACATTCTCCTTTTAAAAACCCTACTTCATCACCCATGACTTGACCATGTCCCATCTCACTTAGGCTGCTTCTGCCCAATGAGTTTTGCTGTACTCTGTAACATCCCTAGTCATGCAATCCAAGATGACAAATAATGCAGGAGAAAGTAAGACAAAGAAAAGACACAAAAGGCAAATTATTAAACACAAAAGACAAATAAGGCACTAGAGAGCTTCTAGCTGGGTGACTTCAGATGACATCAAGGGAGAGAAACCCCCCCACTGACAATCAGAACTCAGATTTCAGACTAGAATTAGCAAAGACAGCCAAGAGGGGACTGCCAGAATTCACATCCATAAATAACCCAGTTCAGATTAATCACCAACAGGTGATTAAAAAGGAAAATAGTCAGAGGACTGTGGGAATGGGTTGTGAATTTTGAAGGAAGGCAACTGGGACACGAGAGATGCAGAGGGAGGTACGTAAGGTAGAGCTAACGGAGAGAGCAGGCAATAGCTTGGATGATTGCTGTCAAATAGCAGGACTGTGGCATGATAAAAAACTTTCACTGAGCACACACGTGAAACAGTCAGCCAGGTAAAGCTCAATTGGAAATGCTATCAATCCCATTTGACGAACCAGAGGACTGTAACAAAAGAGATTTCTATTATTCTAGTGAGATTCAAAGGCCTTCCATTATTAGGTGCTCTTAGAATAACAATGTAAAACATGGAACGGTAATTACTG
>NW_008238330.1:860410-863473 GCF_000691975.1 Corvus brachyrhynchos | reverse complement strand
GAGAGGCAATATCTTTTATTAGCTCAACCGATACAGCTAGAACACAAAATCTCACAAGCACACAAGGTCTTTTCTAGTATTTTTTTTTTAATTACTACCTCTTTTTAAATTGGTTTATGAACATTTTAGCACAAAGTTCTTTCTAGTGTTACGGTTATTATTTTTAAAATGGTACATAACTTGATAAAAGTGTTATTTGACTCATCCTCTTTGTAGATTTTAGTTCACATTGTGGCTAAATCTTAAGCCACTGGCCGGACATGATTTTGAACTAAGTTTTCTATTTCTATATGGATTTTTCAGCTCACTTTAAATTGCCAGCTTTTGACTGAAGCTTATCCTGGGCTCCTAATCATCAGAAAAACAGCCAAAATAGCTTTTCACAAAGTGATATTAAGAGAATAAAGAAGATAAGCAGGAACACGCTGTACTTATCAGTGTAAATACCATATTTTACTTGTAGTGCACTAAAGTATCAGGGATTTAATAAACTAGTGATTTAATAAGCTAGTTCCTTAAGTAGTAGGATTTATGAGATTTTTTTTTTATCTGTAAATTAATAACATGGGAGTAATGATAATCTTACTCTGCTATCACACTGCAAGCTTGTTACAAGACAGGCAGGCAATAACACTCCTGATATTCAGGAATGTCTGTACATACTCAGCTGGCATGCAGGTGTTCAGCTAATAAAACAGAAATAGAAATTTGACAGTAAGGCAGAAAGTTACCAGATATTTCTGAGAAATAATTAGGAGAACAAAGGAGAGAGATGCACTGATATCGGTAAAAAGAAACACCCATCATTTTTGCTTGTCTGGTATTTTGAATGTTTACATGGTAAGAAGAATTCTTCTTTACATTTAAAAACCAAAAGACTGTATTTGCAGCATATTGTATACAATTTTAGGGAAAAGAATGTAGGAGACCCAGATAAAACATATAAAAATAACTGTAGAACTGCAGCACTATAAGGCAAGTAATTTTTTAAATGGGCAATTAAGATGGAGGCAAGTTAATGGCTCAGTTTGAAATGTGCTGAGTAATGAAGACCAGTTGCTTTAAATATTCAGCCATGGTAACCACAAGAACAGCAGTGATTAACACAAATTTTTTGGTAAATTGAAAATAAAAATTTAATAAAACACAGGGTTGAAATCTGATCTCATTTCTACTCACACAGCACTAGAATAACTCATTTGACATCTCTGAAAAAATTTACAGCTACATGTTCCTAAGTCCCAAAATTCTGCTCCAAGTACAGTTTGAAAGAACATACATTTTTTATGCAGTAGCTTTACCAAGAAGCTCTTTAAAGTTTGTAACTATGGTCCCCCAAGCACGTCTGTTGTTTCAATAACCCTGTGTTTATCAATCCCATCAAAGCTGCTGTCCAGCATGAGGTTGCTAGGAACTATAATGAAGTGATGCTGCTGTGAATTTCCTTATAGCTCAAGATTTTCCACTTCTAGGCAGGTGACTGCAATTTCCATCACATCAGGACAATTACTTTTAGGAACGGAAGGAACCTTCACCCTCCCTCCTTTTCCTCTACCCCTCCCAGCTTAGGTTGCATATCACGATCCACAAACTTTCAGAGAATACTTTGCTTGTGATTCTCAACATGATCAGTACTACAGGAAATTGAACTGCAAGACAGAAAAGTATTTTTTAAAGGAAATTCTCTTCGTAAACTGAAGGCTGGGAAACAGATCATGGAAAATACTGTGAATAAGCTTTTTGATTTTATCTTTTGAACAGGCAGATGATACTATGGGTCCCTATAAAACAAGTTTTTAGAAACAATCCTTACAGCACACACAAAAAAAAAAAAATTCATGGTTTCATTGAGTACCAGAAAAGGTTGAGAAACATATTTTAATTTGTGCACAACTGCAAATCTCCAGAACACCATAATGTTTTCATTCTTATGACAAACCTTAAACATATAGAAGATTTCTATTTTATCTTATGAACACCCTGAGCAAAAAGTTGAAACAGCAAATCCACAACTAAAATAATTTCCTTCATGAAACAGAAAATGAAGTCAAACTGTAAATGCATAGGAATCCTAACTTGTGGCAGGCACAAAAGTGTTCAGATTATCAGATGTAACTATTGTCATAACCTCTATTTTTCTTTGACTTTTAGAACCACATCATAACTTTAAAGATTATAATGATGGCTATCCAACAATGGTAAGAACAAATATGGTGTCATTCATCTGCTCTGTTTTCATATTTGTTCTAAAGAAAAGGAATTACAACTGTCTACATTAGTGTAAGTGATACATAATGGCAATGCACCATTGCAAAATATGAAAATTGCTGCATTGTAATATTGCAAAAGCATATAGAGCTTCAATAAACTGTTTTCATTATCTGACTCTACATCATTTATTTATACTGTATTTTCTTTAAAGGCTAAATACAACATTTAAATTGCAGAGCACAGTAACCTGGCAAAAGAATATGATAATATCTTCAAAATCTGTCTACATCAATGTTTTTTTTTTCTGGAAGTCAACCTACAGCACAGTTATCTGACACTAGGTTGTCACTGAAGCAGTGATAGAATCACTCCTACCTCAGCTGATGACAGCACGTATCTCCACACATCCCATTGAATTACTTGCAGAATAATTTACTCTTACATTGCAGACTTACATAGAATAATAAGAGGAGTTATCCTACTTTGAATAGCAAAGAGGAGCTGCTAATTTTAAGCTAAAATGTGGTTATAATGTAAGGCTGAGGTGAAGGAGCAGAAAGTGTCTATCTCATCCCTGGAAAAAACACTGGTCTCCAATTAATTACCAACAATGTCAATGAACTTCAGGAAAACAGGCCATACTAAGAAACTGGTACAGTAAGCTGTCACAGCAGAGATGCTAGGTTCCTGAGAATAACGTTGTCCTTGAGATGGGCTTTACTCCTTCTGGAAGCAAGTCTCACTGAAAAAGTTTGTCTCATTTATTTGGCCACTACATCATATTATATGCAAACAGGGCCTTTTTACCAAGCACTCACTGCATCTTAGACTCTAAATTATTTGAAGAATGGC
>NW_008238330.1:853361-860389 GCF_000691975.1 Corvus brachyrhynchos | reverse complement strand
GTGGGAATACCAGTAGACATTACTAGAAAATACTATTTTCTGTAAGTTAACTTCAATGTTTGAGTGGTTCTTTGCAAACTGATTTAGTTCAGTGTTTTATTAAAAGTTATTGGAGAACATTTTCAAATATTACTTATAGAGCTGAGATATCCAAAATGAGGTGCCATAAAGGGGACCATTTTCCAGAAAGCAGTTCCTTAGCATTTTCTTAGTATTTTTAACAGGAGTAACATACGTTGTCATACTTTCATTTCTTTCTTTTTTCAAAGCATTATTTTTATTTATTGAGAGTATTAATTCCTTTACATTTATGATACCACTTAGCAGGATGCAATTATAGAGGAAAACATACATACGATTCACAGCATATGGTTCTGAAGTAACCACATTCAGCCATTTTTTAGGGGAAAAACATTAAATAAATACCAAGATATCTAAACTGATGGTCTTCAACACTATTTTTAGGACAGACAAGATTTATTTTTTCTAGATGTTAAAAAAAATCCTCAACACCAAATCAGGGTATCTTCTTGCCAACTATTGAATCAATCCCACTTCGGTTAAACTGTAACCTCAAAAAATTACACTTCTAAAACTGTGCAATATTTCGGACCCTGGAAGTCAACAGTGAAATCTCCACTGACTTCAATGAAGTCAGGTTTTCACCTTCATTTTTACTTAATATTACGTGCTGCATTTCTAGAGGATTGTACTTCTGATGTCTACTGAGACCTAGTTTTTAAAAATATTTCACTTGTATTAATCCAGCAGTTTAGAACAAAAGATTACTACATCTTGGACTGAAATTGTCCTTTCTGTTTTACATCTAGTTTTTGTGATTGTGTAGTTAGGGAATGCTTGAGCTATTCAGGAGGTTTTGCTGCTAAACAGAGCGTATCAGCTCCTCTGACATTAAAAAGGAATAAAACCTTTCTTCTTTATGTGGCAACTCTGGTTAATCCATTATGAATCTACTTTAAAAATTACTTGAATCCTGTTTTCCTGGAAAGTGATCAATCAGACTATGATAGATTTTAAAGCCAACATTTACCTAGAGGCTGAAATAAAAGTAATAGGCAGAACGGCTGTGTCTGCACCAAAAGAATGCTTAAAGGTTGTTTTGTTTTGTTTGTCATTATGGTGGTAATGTTTGAAAAATGTTTGGGGGACATTAGGAACTTCTTTTTTACAATGAAACTACCACAAGTGCGAAGATTAAAATAATGTAAAGTGTATGTCAAACAGGGAGTGTTATAATAATGAATATTAAAGTGGAAGCAAGCAAAAGTATGAATCCTTCAAACTTGGATCCTTTTTGAAGGATGGACATAAGAATTGATATTTTGGTAAATCAGAAATTTACAGTCCAACAATAATCCATTCCTTAAAGCATGTTTATGAGAAAGCAAACAAAAAAGACTCCTAGCAGCATGCGCTCTAACAAGCATTTAGGAGATTCAAATCTCAGAAAGAAATAAGACATTTTCTATTGAGTTGTGGTGGACAATATCCACTAAACTCTGTTCACAGCTTTTACTTCTTATTCAAGCAAATGTCCACTGAAAGCAAATAGAAAGCATATGTGGGAACAAAACTCAGGTACTGACCTCAGATCTAACCTTTTGGAAAAACGATTCAGAATTCCAGACTCAGGGTAATGAAAAAACATTATTTGAATCTCGATCCTTTCAATTTTCAAATATAATAGCATTTAAAGTACAATTTTAATATATGATGAGTCTTTTTCACAGAGAGATAAGATAATCTTCTATAATGCTGGAAAAATTTAATATGGTTTCTTTGATTTACCCTTAAATAGGTTATTCAATAGTGCAATAATAGTAGCACAGAAATAACATGATTTTACCATCATAACTAATGGTACTATCAACTAAAATATCTGTGGCCATAAAAATATAGATAACACTAGACATAAATTCTCTGCCTTGAGTTATCAACTCTTTATGTTACCAAACCTCCCTGTATAGGATTGGTATAGAGCAGCAGGACTAGTGAAGTGTAAACTTTATACTAGATAATCATCTTTCACAATGGGGATTGCCAGATGTAAAGCACCACTAGTACAAGAAGCTATAAGAAGCTATAAGTTGAAAGCCTATAAAAGGCTACAGCTTTTAGCAGCTCAATTTGCTGTGACACATATAAGATGTGAGAGCAAGATTACTATACTAGTACAGTAGTGGTCCCTTCAGTACAGCTTCCTGTGTTTCAACTGTTCCATTGTTTAGGGAAAGCTAGTGCTGAAAACTTAATCTAAGTTCAAGACTCACTGTTCATCACAGTTAAGTGAAACTCATTTTAAGAGCCAAAATTCTATAATTCTTGGTATTAGTATGTACATGAATCAAGCATATAGATAAACTAAACCGCATCCTTAACACTAAGTCAATTCTGCAAGTACAGTTGTCAACAGGCTGAAGCAGCGATCAGGTATTCTCATCCTTAACAGTTACAAAAAACCAATCAGAACCTGCATTTTAGCTGCATATACTGTCAAATACACTTGTTAAACAAAACTAAAGATTCTTCTACAAGAGAATGAGTGAAGACAAAAGAGATTTCACTGACACTGAAAGAGATACAACTGCAGTAGAAGTATCAGCGTTCATGAACTTAAATTCATCATACACAGATATTGCAGGATCAAAGCAGGGTGCAGAAATAGGTTGCATAATACTTTAACCCATGCTTCTTGATAGAAAAATGAATAATACAAATTCATATAAACAGTCAACTAGATAAGTCAGCTGAAATACTGCAGCCAAAGGTATGCATTAGTTACTGATAGGCTGGAAAATACAAATATTGCTTATGTAGAGTACTGAACCTCTGTAATGAAAAAAATCACCTTTGATCACCCTAAGTTAATTGAACACTGGCAGAAGATGCCAAGCTCCTATTCCTGGATATACACATGCTCTGTTTATCCACAGAAAGGAAACCCACCCTGGATAAGTTGATTCTAGCCAACTACCGCCCAGTATCAAATTTCCCACGAGCAAGTCCACGGAGAAGCTAGTCAAAGGCCAAGGACATTCTCATCTGGTAGAAATTAACCTTTTAGGCACAGCATAGTCTGGAGTCAAGCCAGGACACACAAATGACACCACCTAGGAGACTGATGAATATCCTCCACCCATCAGTGGGCAAAGGACTGATATCCGTTCCCAACGTCTTGGACCTCTGCAGTGAGAGTAGACCTCTAAAATTACGAGTCCTTCCTGAAGAGGTACACCCAGTAAGTAGCAACAGGAAACTACCTCCACCAATGGACTCCTCAAACTGTGTGGGCAGCCACAGAAGCCAAGAACTGTGGAAATGACATTTATCCCAAATATCACATTGTTCACACAGCTTTTGTCTCATACCTCTACCCCACCCTACCCCTGCTTTATTTGGATTGTGAGCTCCTTGGCTACTGATGATTGACACCTCTTTGTTTATCCAGCATCTAGCACAAACAAGGACTTTGGTGGCAGTCCTTTGCATAACCTAAAAAATACTCTTAGTAACAATGCTATTTGTGGGGCTTCAAAACTATTAATTTCTCCTCAGTTTATTTTCAATATCTACATAGAACGACAAGCAGAAACAGTGCTAAATCAAGTCCCAGCAATATGTAGACAGTAAAGAACTTTATCAGTAACCCCCCATATCACTCATATAACCACTGCCACAACAGAGCAGCATGAGCAACAGCCAACTACACTGAAAGAAAGATAGAGAAAAAAGATTCAGGAGCCTGTAAGCCACTTTACCACTTCTTTGCATGTCAAGGGTTAGTCAGTGAGTACTAGAACAGTATACATTGTTAAACTCATCTCTGTTTTGACCAGAATCTCCATAAATCTTCTGTCAGCCTGGACAAGGTACAAGACTGCTCCATAATAACTAACAATGTAATGGCCCTTTAACTCCTCACTCAACCAGCTGCAAGACAATCTATCCAGACATGGATATTTCAGAGACTCAAGAATCCTGACTGATGTAGAACGTGGCATATTCCCTAGAATCACAGCTGCTACAGTAGATTCCATTTCATTTCAAATCATGTTCAGGTTGCGGTTTTATATTCAAGGCATTTTATGGCCTGAGTTGCTTCAGCGCTTTCTTTACAAGAATGTACATCTATTACATATATATGTGTATATATATATACACATATGTATATATATTAAAAAACACAATTATACAAATTTTGTTCTCACTAATAATAATAATAATAATTATGATGATGACAATGATGTTTAGATACCATAGGTACTAATCTGTAGTGCAAAGAATCCATGAAGGTGAAGAAAAAAAACTGTAAAAGAGAACACAGGCAGTGACAGGATCTTTATCAATAGTATAGTAGAAGCGTTTTTACTACTGTGTTGTAAAATTTCATTTCAGTTTTGATCCACTAATTTACATGCATTTCTTTACTCTGTATTTAATACTTAGTTTAGAAAAGAATCACACTGCTATTTCCAAGGAAGATAATACCATGTATTTTTCAGCTGACTTTTGAATAAACCTGAGAATTTTTAAAACTCTTAATTATGTCTAGATTTGTAAAATTTCTTCACCAATTATTTGCAGGAAATTTAAAAGCTCATTTCTAAACTAAATTTCTTTGGGACTGGATGACCATGAAGATACAGCAATCAGAGTGAGGAATTGTTTGTCCTTTTCAAATACATACCACAAAACTAAGGAATATGGGCAACAGATATGGAACATCTAAGCTACACAATATGAACTTCAACTGACCAATTTGGAACAGTTGTTGATGAAAGGTAAAATGATGCAAAATATTTAGAGCTCTTAATATGATATATGATACTTAGAGCAATAACAATATTCAAAACTATTGGCGATAAAACCTCCTAACATTACAGAGTCTACGTAGTCCTTCTATTGTTTGAATCTGAAATGTTAAGCAAATCACTTTGGTTTAAATTGCTATGGGTTATATTTTCAGAAGATACTGGAAAGAAAAATTAATAAATATCATAAACATTAACATTTTTGTGGTTGAATTTTTTTTAACATTACATACACATGTCTACTGTAAGAACACTCCAAAACACATCAGGTAGACTCAGACAAAATGTAAACTTTCTTTGCTCTGCTAGAGAAAATATTTAAGTTGGTTTTTGGGGGGGTTTTTTGTTTGTTGATTTGTTTGGTTTGTTTTTTTTTTTTAAAGATGACTTCTACACATAAAGAATTTATACTGGAATTTTGTAACATCTGGAAACACCTCCCGAGAACAAAACCTGACAGGAGGAGCTGCAATGCTGTCAGGACTGGATGAACTTGTATGGGAATTTGGGAATTACTGGAGAACTTATCCTATACATTATATATATATGTCTATATATATATCTAATGATGCAGACATCATGAGTATAGCAGAGCTGCATGAATCCTGAGGGCTGGTAGAAAGGTAATCTTACATGTGATACTATTTGTTTGTAGTTCTCTGGAACTGCAAAGGAAGGAAAGAAAAGGCTTTAAATCATCATATTGTTAAAATCAGCAATTTATGGATCGCTCCAATAGTTGCTAGAAGTAAAAGTAAATGCTCAAGACTTACAGAAAATAAAATAATAATAATAATAATTTTTAAATTAATCAAACAATCCTGCCATTGCCTCTAGAAAAGATTGCCTTACAGCCATTAGAATCACAGAAAACATTTACAGAGATGTCTGTAATGATTATATCCATCAGTGTCCATGTTTAAATTCTGTCTTAGGCCCCATACAATTTGTTGTCAGCAGAGCAGTAAGTGGTAAAACACCCTTTTTTAGGGTGCTGTGTAGTGACAGACAAGAAGAAAAAAAAGAGGAGCTTTTGACGTGATTTTGACTGTGACTAGGAGAAACAGAATTTTCAAAAGTAAGCTAGAGAAAAAAAATTATGACAGAACTAATGTATTTACTTCCCAAGCATTGATACAAAGAAGTTTTATGTGATTCCTGATCAGTAAGGTCGCAGTCCTGTTCCTGTGCCAAACACAAAAGCCAACAAATAAATGTACCTGAGGAACAAATGTGATGACAGTTAAGACAGTACTACCTTCCTCCCACAGGAACACCCTATCATGATCACTTCTGAAAGTGTACCTGAATGTATTCTGTGCAGGTGTGAATGCAAGTGAATGTAAATATAATGAGAAAATATTGTCAAACAGTAATAATGGCTGGTTACACAACAGATTCAAGCAATAAACAGTTTTGGTCGATAAACTTAAAGCTGATGTGAAATGCAGGAGCAAACAGTTAACCAATCTGTCCAGACACATTTAAAAAAGCTTAGTGATGAGAAAAAGTGCATGTACCAAAAAGTGATAAGGAAATATGGTTCAGATAGCTGTCCAAAATTTGGAATTATCTTGGGAGCTTGATCCCAATCCAAAGAAGCCAAAGGGCGTAGTGAATGACTGGGTCTTGGGAACTCTTCTCCAGGTAGACATTCCCAGGATGAAACACATTTGTTTATTGTATTCCTGGGTAACAGAAAATTCAATCTATCAATGGCCTCTGACTACCCATCCTGTTTCCAGTCCTCACAATATCTAGTAAGCTATTGGGAGAATTTTTCTTTTCCCCCTGCTCAAGAAAATCATCCTTTAAAATGTCAGAGTGATTAATAAGAGATTAATGGGCTCAGCTCAGCACCCTGTCTGCTCAAATGTCACCTTTTGTGGTGTTTGGCGGTTCTCTTTTCCTGAAGGACACAGAAGGCAACAGTCTTGATCAGACAAGAGGCGCCCAAGTGCACTTGTTGGCACCTAAACACAGACACTAACAATTTTCAATTGTAAAGTTAGCAAAAAAAATGGTTTTATCCTTTCTGAAAGAATGTGTAACTCAAGCCTTTCAGTGTTTGTGATGTTACATTTGGCTGAACACCGTTAATTTGAATGCTTATACTTGTTGTATGTTGGGTGATTAAATGTATTTGTATCAAAAGAAAATCTTGTTAGTGTTATATGGAAAGGCTTCCTTCTTCCT
>NW_008238330.1:833855-853330 GCF_000691975.1 Corvus brachyrhynchos | reverse complement strand
CTGCTGAAACCCAATCTTCATTAACCCTTCATATAAGTAAGGAGGATTTTATATACGAATATCTGAGCAAAGTGAAAATATCTTATTTCTTACAACCTGAATACATTAAGCCATCAGTCCGTCTAGGCCTCAGCTCTGATCTCATATCTGTTAATTAGGAAAAAGCAGAGAGCTACCAGCTTTTCTTAGACCGTAACTGTTGTGTAACACATGTGCCTCAAAAAAATAACATGGCTGAACTTACCTAAAAATGGAAGGTTTTCGTTTAATTCTCAGTTTATTTATACTAGATACAACCGAAGTTCACAAGAGTTAAAGGCATCAATATTTTAATACAAATATTTTTGTAGGGGTAGCAAGTCTACCACCACCAAAGATAAAAGCCAAGAATAGTCAAAATATTGTTCATGCTGTAGTGTGGTATGTAAGTCAAGAGGATGGAATGAATCTACTGATGATAGACCTTTACCATATTATCCTGAAGTCAATGGGAAAAACTGATTAGAAGGATCATAAGTAACAACGGTGAAGACAACAGCTCCATTTCATGGTAAATTTTGAGGTTTCATTAAATTCTTTTATTCTGTACTATAATGAGTACAAAATCTTTTGTGTTTTTTTGTCAAAACTATATTGTGATCCCAGTCTGACTGAAATTTGAGCTTTATCATGAAAAAAAAAAGAAAATATATGTCTCTCTTTGTGTTGTCTCAGAGTGGCTGTTGTAAAGCATATTTTTATGTTGATAATGAAGTTGTAATGTCAAAAGATCCAGATTCAAACTCCCCTTCTGCCTTATTTAAAACAATTTTTAATCCCAAAACATTAATTAAGGTAAAAAGGTTTGACTGACTGACAAAACTGAGAATCAAAAGGACCAGCTTTAGTGTTCCAGTTAAAATGGGACCTATAATGTAGTGCAGACATAAAAGATTGTGTCTGTTTATGCTTGGAACTCTTCTAAAAGATATTAAATTATTATTCTGACAATAATTTACATTTGCATAATCTACATAATTTACATGTTCATTTTCATCCATAATGACATTGCTGAGGAAACTGTAACAGGAAAAAAAAAATGATAGCCAGCTTGAGATTCACAAAGCTGCATTGTTTATAACTTCACCTGGTTGGATCTACGTCCTCTGCTATGGATGGCCATATGTTTTTGTATAGAGTACAGCTCTGACATGGTAATTCTCAAGTACTAAATAAATTAGAAAAAAACATAAAGCTTAAATTTGAGCATAAACTCCCATACACAAGGGAGACATTTTTGTCAAAGCAATGCGGGTCTCCTCTCAACAAGGACAAATGCGCATAGCCTGCTCTATTATAACACATATAAAAAGTGTGCTGCATTAATAAAAATACTTTGGTAACATAAGGAAAAGACATGAAAAATGTGATCAAGGAAGAGAGACAATGAAGAATGAGGGGAGACACATTAACAAATAAACTTTTATATTTCTGTGTGAAAAATCCATATTAAACTCCAGGACTAAAGAAACTGGTAGAAAGAGGTCAAATTCTTCCTAAGCGGAATCTTTCAATTTTTCAGTTGTATCTTTGTGAATGTACAAGAGGCCAGACTGGAAAAAGAAACACAATATGTTTTAATATTATAATTAGAATGATGACCAAAAGGGAAAATTATTCCACTGTATTAACCAGATGGGATTCCATGCCAAGCTATGGTGCTTTTGCCTTTCCATCCCTCAACACAAATGGATCAAATAAAATGTTTCTTTTCTTTTTCCACAGCTATCCCAAATGAGCAGAAGTACAAAGTTATTCATTAAACATTTAAATAAAATATTAAACATTGGAACTGTCATTTAACATGGTGACCATATGTATTAATTCTTGAAAACATAAAGCAAAAGATTCATTTCCTTCTCTCATTGGAAAAATTTTGATTGCTGACATAAGCAGCTATTACTGTTAAGTGGTAAATTATAGTGACTATTTTTTAAATATGGAAAGATATGGATACAATAAATGACAGATGGAAAAAAACTGACAGAATCTGCAAATTTAATCCAAAAATTGTGAAGGCTTATTTCTTTGGGGAAGGGTTAGATTTGTTTTTTTCTTACAGTTCCACAGGCATGTCATGTAAGATTTTAGTGAAGGATACTAAATTCTTGTCACAGAATTTATCAAAGAGAAGGGAAGAATTTCTTGACTCATTCCAGAGTGCTCGTAATTACTGCTTTGGGCAACTGAAAGTCTTTTCTAGACAGTGCCCTTTTTCTAACATGAGGGAATTAAGTGTTCTGTCATTTGAGGATTTAATCTTTATTATAGGCCAGGAGGTTGTGCCAGTAAGAATGTTATTTTTTAAAAGCAGTTCTTCTGCTGAGAATCCTACACAATATCTTTTTTCTTATTTCCTACTTTTCCTTCATTTCTGACACTTTTCATAGAAGCCAAACTTTTCTTTTGCAAGAAAGCAGAGTTCTTGGAAAGACCATGTAACTCTTTCACTCGGAAATTTGTGTTTCCAGGCTGACTAGAGACATAAAACAGATATAAGGAATTAAGTATTCATCCAACTACCCTGGCCCTTCTCTTCCTTTAGACAGCATTAAGTTTTCTGGGTTCACCACTTGCCATTCAGTGCACATCTAAGGCTTCAGCTCCAACAATGAAGCCTATGCTAGCTGTAGCTGGATTTTCAATCACTCAGTATGCTAAAGTGAATAAAAACAAGGGAAAAAATACAGCCCAGAATGATGGAATATGTATTAAAGTAGTTCATGGCCACTACCAAATACCCCACTTACAATGAGTTTTAAAGAAAACTTGAATTTTGGTCTCAGCATCATGAAATAAAAATAGCTTTTTTTTTTTTTTTTTTTTTTTTTTTTTTTTTTTTTTTTTTGCCTTCTGTTTGCCAAATGTGAATAAAACAAATCCTATATAAAAAAAATACATTTTAACATTACTATTGTTCATGCTGAATTGTTCATGGCAGCTTTTTTCAAAGAACTTTTGTCTCATCTATCATGTCAGAAATACACTGACTGTTCAATAACATGGCTCTAAAATTTTGACCCTGGGGCCTGGGGATTTTTTCCTTGCTTATCTATGTTAAACATCTTCTAAATATCTGTTTCTACCCAGGTCCCTTAAAGTTAGGATTTAAAGCAGTTAATGAAGCCAATACTTCTATCATATGAAAAAAATAGATCATATTTCATTTGGTGAAATGAGCAATTCATGAGGCTGAAAAAGGCTACCAAAGGACTGAACCCCTCTATTTTAAAGACCCCATTTGCTTCCATATTAAAAATCATCATTCTCTTGCCAAGTAAAGACAGAAAATATTCTGTTTACATGACAATCTGACAATGAGAACTTTTAAAAGATAAGTTAAAATTTAAGAATCCCTGGGAGCAAATGAAGATTCTTAATTATTTTTATAAACTCCATGCCAAGTTAATAAACATTATTTACTTGATTTATCTGTCAAGAGGAGAAATGAGAAAGCTGATGTCAAAAGTCCAAACCCTGCCCATATCTGTATTGGGCTACTTTAAGGACAGGCTATCTCTTTAAAGGCTTTTCCTTTTTACATCCGACTAAATGAAAAGACTTTTCCACTGGGTGAGGAACTGAACAGAGCTGTCACATAGTTCTTTGAAAAAAATAGATGAAAAACATCCCGAGATTCAGAGAAAACTTTTGTTTTTCCTGTTAGCTAAGCTCTTATGCCCTGCTCTATTGTTGCCTTGCATTGGCAGTATCATGTGTTTTGATGCAACAGTCTAATTCAGATGTAGATCCTTTTCCTTCTCATATTTTTATATATATATATATACAGATACATATATAAACACACACAAACACATTCAAGGTCCTCAGAATATCTGGCCTCTTACCAAAACCCTTCTCTGTAGGATTCCTAGGACTTTATACCTTTGGCATTCCAGAAAGTACTTGCTAATATAATTACTTAAAAATTAGATTTGAGTAAGTTAATAATAGAAAAAGGGGTGTGGTCTTTTTGAGATAATGTATCGTTTTCAATCCACACATTACTTCAGGCAGAATATGTTGTTCCCTGATGTGTTGACAAGGTTGCTCAGAATGAGATACCATCTGACACTGTAAATCTGCATTTCAAATACAAATCGGTCTGTTCACACTGGCCACTTTTCTAACTACCAAAAATGCCAACAGCTTCTGTGGAGGCAACAACTACATTTCTGTTCTTTTCCACTTTATTGGATTTGAAAGATTGACTATTTTTATGTGGGGTTTTTTTGCAGTTTAATACGCAGAAGACTTGAAATTATTGCTACTGTGAGACCTTTACTATGAAAAAAACATTGGAATGTGACCAAAATCTTTGTTAGCAGTCAGGAATAGCCAACGGCATGGAAAACGAATGTTCCCAAAATGGCTTATGGCAAACATAGTCAATGCCAATGCTGTTCATTGTGCCCACTTCCATCAGTAAGAACTTCCTATGGTGATCCGTCATTTCTCTGCCTGCCAGTTATAATCTTTCAGCCATCCAACATTTTCTTTTCCTAAACAAGCTGGTTTATGTATTTTATAAAAGATCATCATGACATAATTCCTGATGACTAAGTATATTAATGAATACCCATGAACATCCACCAACATATGGACTCTCTTCACTGGAAGAATATATGAAATCAGTTTAAAATATAATTTCTTTGTGCCATCCACAGTGCACAACACAAATAATACATCAGTAAGTATGTAACCCATCTTTTTCTTGAGTGTGAAGATGGTGTTGATAAATCTTTCCTTGCCAAATCTCTTCCTGGAATAGGTCAGTTTGCCCCCAGTTATCCCTTAGCAGATACAGTTTTACACATCTAAACTACAAACACTCAAGTATACTTCATATATCTAGAGTGAGGTCATGCCTTCTCTAAACTACAAACACTCAAGTATACTTCATATACTTGTATAGTATATGAAGTATACTACAAGTATACTACAAGTATACTACATATATCTTGTGCTCATAGAGAGTCCTGACTGTGCTTAAGAGCTATAGTAAAGTCATAGGGATGCTGTAAAAAGACATCGCTGCTTTGTCAGTTATACAAAAAACTAAAACTTGGTCCTGCAATCACTTCTTTCTCCCCACATTTAATGCTGCTGATGATCAGTGGAGTCTTGGATCAGAGTCACTATAGCCTACTGTAACAAGAACCAACCCCATTCCCTGCACACAGAAGAGGACCAACAAAAGCTGAAAGGGAAAACTCTTCCTCCTCAATTTTAAGATGTTAGAAATTTTAAAGCATATAATTTTATAATGGCTTTGCTCATTTCAGCAACAGTGGACTTCTTGCCTTCATTATATGTACTAATCCCCTGTTTAAACTCAGATCTATTTCTGATTGATAATGAAAAAAAAAAAAGAAAAGAAAACTCCCCAACAAACCTGCATGACTAACCGGTGGTTCAAATCTTTAGGTCAATCATAACAAAGTAACAACTTATTCCAAGGATGTGACATCACCCTGTATCCAAAATTAACTCTTGCTTTCCCTTTGAACAAGAGGGTGTTGCTGAACCTTTCATATATCTTTTGTTCTTGGGACAAGGACAGCAGAGACACATGCCCCACTATCACCACATTGAATGAGTGTTACAGAGACAACAGAAGAGCAAGATATACCAAACACCTGAACAATATCACATAAACTCACAAGTATTCTCTTTTATTTCAGTTGGTGAAAAATCTACTGTAAACATAGTGAGGGTTTTTATTTTCCTCACTACCTGAGTAATGCAAGATGACAAAATTGCAAAATGCTAACATAACCCTTCTGCAGAGTCAGATTTTCTAGACAAAAATCGTTTGAAGTCAGAGATAAGGTTGTTTAGAAGAAACTTACCCATAACATAGTTCTTGTTCTAGTCCCTGAAAAGCTATGGATTTGTTTGCCTACTTGAGGTAAATTCAATTTAATTTTTTAATGCTGCTAACTAGTAAGTGAGTGAGTATGTGAATCAAAGTTCATTATTTTCACAAGAATTTATTTTTGCCTGAAGGCTGCTTCAAAAGAAACACAAACTTTATGTTCAGGTAAAAGCCTACATTTTGGATAAGTTATTTCACCAGCACAGAAGCAGGAGAACAGGTTCTATATTCATCTTCAAATTTTAACTGGAAGCAAATCTTGAAATTTGGTAAGAGTGTCCACAGTGCATGTGAGTACACCATGCATATGTGCACACAAGTAACACAACTTCCACCCAATTTTACTCTGTTTCATACCATGGCAATCCTCAGAAGTGATGTGACATAGCAAGGATAGTCAGTGGAGAATCCAGGAAAGAACTTGCTGTGTTCCCTAGCACTGGCATTCACTCACACCAGATTCTTCATTCTCAGATTACAGGAATTAAGTCCAAGGTAGCCACAAAATTTTAATGCAAGTACAATGCTATATTGTTGCTGCCTGTTCCGAGCTTCCCCTCCCCCCTCCCAAAGACAGGTGCTCCGAGCTCCTTTGTTCCAAGCGCGGGCAAAGCCAAATGTAACTCAGACTCTTTAGCAGTGTGTGACTGGCCAGTCACCCCGGGTCCGCCCCCAGTCCTCCCCTTTCCCCCTCTCCTAATAAAGATGGTCGAGGGGAGGCAAACGCTCTCACTCAGCTCAGCGACTTTCCTGTGAACATCTCTGGTTGTCTGTCTCATTTGAAAGCTTCTAACTGCAGGGAATTGAGCGGGCAGGGAGCTATATTTCTCCCTCTTTGCTTCTGCTGATGGTATTTGCTCTGCAGCTGATTCAGGTACCGGTTCTAGAGCTACTAAAGTGCTAGATCACCCTTGCTACCTCTCAAGGCTGCTCGAGGCTTTCTAAGGCATTGAAATACAAGCGCTAGCCGGTATAAAGCTGAAAAGATACCTTCCACACTATATCACCAAAAACTTGTCCTACTCCAACAACTATCACAAATATCATCCCATAATTCCTACAGGCAATAGTCTTAGTGACAAACATCCTTTCCTAAGTGGCTCCAATTTGCCTTTGAATGACAACATGGTCTTGGCAAAGAAATGCACCATAGAGAAATCAGAATTCTCTCCTAACTTTGTACAACCTTTATGAATATCTGACAACTTGGTTTTGCTCTGACACTCCTTCCTGTATCACACCCTATTAACTTTTTCTCTTAGCATGTGCCTTTTAAGGATACCTGCAGATGTTTTAAAGCCTTTGAGAGTGTGTGTGGACACATGAACTTTCAGTATCTTCTGTAACATGTGGCCTGCATATGGAGAAATTCATGATTTAAAACTAGCTAAAGATTATCAGACAGGCCTCTAAGTAGCACACAGTGATGAATGTGCCAAGAGACAATTATAAGAACAGAGAAGGATGCTACTAGCACTCAGTCAGCAGAATGCAGTTTATCACTAAAATAAACCTTCTTTTTTTGTTTTTGTTTAGAAGACTCATTTTCTTTCATGATTTTAAGCTAAACAAACAGAAAAAACAAAAGGATTATTTCTGTTTTCTCACTGTGATCAAGCCAAAGAAATTTAGACATTTTTCATAAATAACTAGGAATGCTTCCATTTTAAAGAGCCTCATTTTACAAAGAACCTTACTTATAACAGCACTTACAACAAATAAAAGGTATATGACCCAGAACTTACAATAAATAGAATTGACTCCGGAAGAAGGAAACATCAAAAAATCCATGCTCTTTGACACAGCATGAGCTGGCACTCTTTTCTTGACTATGAACAAATAATCTGAACTCTCAAATGACACAGTTATTTGGCATGCAATTAGGGGCTGAGAACTGCAGCTTGGATTCAAGACCACTTGGATTAGGCAGTATCTACAGGATTTGAAAGCATTTATGCAATGCACACAGCTTTTCCTTCTGAGAAAAGACCCAAGGTATTTCACGATTTATACAGCTGGGTAGCGCTTTCAGTGAGTAATGTATTGGTTTTCAGCCCACCTGAAAATGATTTCAGGTTGAAATCAGCAATATTTGACTGAAAAAATCCCACAAAACCTAACACATATCACTTAGACAAATTCCAGAGTGGATGCTTCCAAATTACATTTCCATTTTGAAATTCACCTTTAAAGAGAATGAAGGAATTTTAAAAGTATTTTAAAACTCATTTTAAAAAATTATTTGAGGTGACAGCAATAAACATATCTGACTGCAGGAAACCATTTCATATCACCAAAAGAAAAGGATTGTATTTTCACTGAAAATAAATGAAAAAATCAGGCCCAGCAAACAATCCTCTCACTCTGGGAAGCAATCCTCATCTGCCTTCACTAGGATCTTACTCATTCCCAAATCCAACTGTGTCTCTCCTTTTTTTGAAATGCATAAAGGACTAACTCTGCCCTCCACCTCGGACCACATTTATTCCTCTGCTCACTCTTTTTCTTCATCCTAGGCCTCTTCTCCATCTGCCCACTTGCAGCAGCTGGATGTCATTCTCTTTCTGGGGCTGCTCTATCGATCTGGTAGGATCCTGAATCCCTGAGTCACATCCTCTCCCTAGATCTTCCCTTCCTTTCTCTCCTTTTCTGTTTCACAACTCTCTTGTGCAATAAGGATGGTACATGAAAAATTACATTGTTCTGTAACTGCACATTTGGAGATAAAGCATTATATTCAAACTCAGGAATGAATTTACAAACATAATTTGCAAACTTGTTAGGTTTTTCAGGGCACTGTTCTATGAGGGTGGTAATAGCTTGTCAGTTAAAACCAGGAACCACAGTTGGCAAAAAATCTTGCTTTTCAAAAAGTCTTTAACTTATATACACAAATTCACTGCCAGCATTGTTTTGTTCTCATAATACAAGAGATGCAAAAAGTTTCAGAGAAATAAATACAGAAGGGTGCTTCAAATTTGAAAAACAAGCTCTCAAAACATATATGAATTTATATATGCAAAATTAAACCAGATTAAGCAGGACCTACATTTTAAAAGCCTTCCTGTAGGTGTATGGCTTTTTTTTCTTTTCTTATTTTCCTTTAATTTTTTCCTTTCTGAGGAGCAAGTTTGTAATTACCTGACAAAGAACAAAATAGCAACAGTTTCTGGAAAGAATGCATTATTTATAGAGGGACTACTTAAGAAAGAAGCTTTCATCACAGGATATATTCCATGGAAACATACAGTTTACCTTGTACCATAAGCTACTTTACTGCAACTTGAGTCCTGTCTCAACACTCAGTTTTCAACTAAAATAGACCATGACTACTTGCCAAGCAAGCCTCCTCCCAAAAACAACCTCCTTCCCTTCCCCCCAAAAAATCAGAATCTCTGAATGAAATGGTAAAACTAATAAAAAGGAATATTGAAACTAATTTTTAAATTTCCCTTGAATTAAACTATAAAGCGAAGCTCACAACAAATCATTTTCCAGTCACACCACATAATGAAAAAACTTGACAAGTTGGATTAACATTAACATGTATTTGGGAACCCTTTACTCCCAGACATCACGATATAAAAGCACTTAATAAGTAATAATCACTATGGTATGAAAGTGTGAAATATCAGTTTCCAATAACAGTTCCTTGATGCAGAAGATCAATTAGAGAAAATTCCCATCAGCATAAGTATCAACATTTTCCATTATGGAGGCATTGTTAACATAACTCAAATTGTTTGTCTTTCCACTTAACATGGATACATGAGACTGAACTCTTAATTTCACTGCAGTTGCTGAAGTATTAGCTCATTCTCATTCTAAAGCCACTTGCCTGCAATGAGCAGCAAGAAGAGTTTCCATGCCAAATCTGTTGTTTTTTGAGTGCTATCAGACCAGACACTCTCCTGTGCAGTTTCACACAGAGAAGGCAGACTGGGGAATACTATCAGGAAGCCATTTATAGCTCCCTAATTCTTTGAGCACCTGGTTGAGCCTAGCAAAACACAGCTGCAGCACACCCTGACACTCTCCCCTTTCTTGCTTCCAGTATGTGATGAAGGGGTGGTGGGACAACTGGGCACAGTGGCAAACAGCTTCATGAACCAGGGGGATTCTGAGGGGTCATGTATAAGCAGGTTACAGGTCCTTTTAATTGTATGCACACAGCAAAGGTGGCTAGGTTGGGCTTAAGGAATTCAGTGTATCTGAATAGGTGCATCTGAAGAAAGAGGATCAAAAGTAACAAGAATATAAAGCTTCTTGAGAACAGGGTTTTTTTGAGGTTGCTGTTACAAATAGAAAACAGGAAGTGATTAATACTTCTACATTGCCATGGTACTACCACAAACATGAATCTTCCAGCTTGAAGACTATAAATGGAACACCTTTTTCCCCTTACACTTAAAAATAGGGTATTTACATCATGTTAGTAGTCATCTGTCTTACAGATTTTCCTTTCTTCTCTGCTTATAGCATTGTAACCTACAATGTACCTTTTCCCTAACACCATAAACACACCTTCAGATTGTTCTTTGGGAAAAGAAAATCACCAAAAAGTAAACCTCTAAAAAACCAAGCAAACAAAAAAACACCTCAATGCCCTTCCTCCAAAAATACAATTCCATAGCAGGTGGAACCAAAATCCCCTAAATTATCTCAGTTTTTTTATTCACTCTGCAATATTCCCCAAACACAAATGCCAAATTGCAGGTGCATACAAAATACATCTGTTATGATAAGAGCTGCGTATCTTCATAACCAGTGCTTCTAATAATGATGTGTGAAATAAATGAAATAAAATGGAAAAAAGCCAAAAAAGTCCCAAGTGGAAGTCATGTACAGAAGAGGGACTAAACCATGTGAGGAGAAAAGGTCGTGTGGCTAATGGTTGAAAGGGAAACACCATTTGCCTTTATTTCTCAAACTTCTAGGGCTCCAGCAGTAGTGTTTGCACAGTAATGGGATTTGAGTTCACAATACTGATGGTACACTGCTGGTATCACAACCACCTGAGTGGCCCATCACAGTGGAGAAGAGAACACAAAAAACAAGAATAAAGGTTAAAGAGTAGAAACTGTCAGGTTCTTAAAGACTGCAGCTAGCAAAGTTTATAGCCCCAAGCTATAAAAAAAGCATGATTTACCCAAGAATTTAGAAGACCAAGGCTACTCAGAAGAAAAAATCACTATGTTCTTTTCTACCTTAGTTCTATATCCGGGCCTTTGTACTTCAAGACCATAACTTTCCCATAAACCCATTTTTAAAGCTATCAGTCTCAGTTGTAGCCAGAATGCTTGTGTCCACTACCCCTATGGAAATGTTCTACCTCACTCACTAACTTTCAGCATAAATATACTCATGAACAGTTTTACTATGCCTTTATTCACAAAAATGCATCTTCCAGTCTGAAACTTTCCCCTTTATTTTATTTGCAGGGAGTAAAAGCAATTCCTCTCATTTCTGTTTTGTTAATTTAAACAACAAATGCTGTTTATAAAGAGTATATGTTGCTAGGAAAATGAAAGCCTGAATGCAGTACAAACTGGAAAATCTTAAGGAATTAACTGTAACAGAAAGGAGAGCAGATGACAGCACACAGGTACAAGCTTATTTGTGAGCTTAAAACAGATGTTCTGGTTTCTAATCCATGCTGAAAACAGTGCTACTGTATTGTACTTTCATTGCTTGTTACTTGCTTAAGTGAGAAAAAAGCAGGTACAGACATCCCTACTTATCTGACAGTCACAAGCTCTGGCAAAAGAGACATGAAAAAGTTCAATGATACAAGGTCCCAGTGCATCTCCTTGGCTACTAGTAACATTCTAGCTAAGGTAACACAGAACTTGGAATAAGATTTCTCAGACACTGCACTTTTATTCAGCTTCTTAAGAAATTTTTTTCTAGGGCACTAGTAGTACTCAGTAATTTTAATCTACAGTAGGTGGAGAAGTGCTGTGCCAGTGTGGCCACGAGGACAAGAACACTGAATACCCTAATCACCAAGAACATGATCAGAAATCATCTGTATAGTGTTTCAGTCTCCTTTTAAAAACATACTTTAACATGATATTTTGTCACTATGAATAGAATTTTGCCAATTTTTTCCAGCTATGTAAAAAGAAACTAACACAAATCACTTTACATAGCCTTCTGACTGTGGCTAGATATAATTTATTTTAGGATTTGACACACATTTACAGTGCATTTATGAAAAAGGCAACTTCACTGAGAAAACTGTTCACAGCACTCTTCTTCAACCCTCATGATTTATATACAGAAAAAATATTCTCCTCCATGGACTTCAAGAGCTAAGGAAATAAGTTTTACCTTAAGTGCATGGGATTGTAAAGCATCTTCCTCTGTGCTGAGTAATAAAGGTGAGATTCAACCCATCCAAATTTAGTCGGATTGAAAGTAAGCATACAGTCTCACCTAGACATGTGGGATGAACTGCCATCTAGAGGTGTTCCCACTCCTTTTCTCTTCACTGAAAATGGGGGCTATACAACCTGCTGAGACCATACGCCTAACTGAGAGCTAAAACTAGGCAAGATGACCTCCCACAACTCATGACATTTATAGGGATGCCTTGCTTAGGGATTTTTCTGCAGTTATTTCTATATTATTAGATTTGTACATTTATTCATATCCTACTTCTCAAAATATTCTATTCACTGTATGCTGTAATGGACTGACAAGAATGCCTATGAAAAATGTTAAAACACTCTGATTATGGACAAATGGTACACAGTAATGGCCTTATCATTCACCCACTTTGATTCCTTAACCTGTTAGCTCATCCTGAAGCACAAACTACAAAGTTCACTAACTTGCTAACTGTGAAGCAACTACACTCAATTTACAAGTCAAACATTGGACACATACCAGGACTGATGAGGGGGATTACAGTCTTTCATTCTTGAGAAACTGCCTTGTGATCTTTTTATGAAGACTTAATGCCAAGACTATCAAGTTAACACTACCAAGCAAAATGTTCTAAGTAATCTCTTCTCCAAGAGTCATTTAATAACAACTTTCCACTGAATCAGCCCAGAATCTTGTTCCTCTTCCTCATGGAAATCTTTCTATACAGTAATATAGCTGACTCAGCTTCCTTGTTAATTCAAGGAATAGCTCAAATCTACAGAGACACAATTCCTTAACTCTGTTTTGCAAGATTTTCCACAGATTTCCTTACAAATTAAAGTTTCTTGGTATGCTGGGGTTAAGGTGCAGTGGGAAGGGTGTGGGCAAATGGGGAAGGGAGATGACATTTTAAAATGCTTTATAAAACACCAGATGTTGCAGAACCAACAGAGTAGAACAATGTATTTGCAATTATCAAAAAGAAGAGAGTTGTTTGTCCGCATTTTTAAAAACTCATGGGATACTTTTAAGTCACTTAGTTGTGGTCTTTCTGTATGTGAAGACACAGCAAACGCCCTTATAGATTTGATATTTAAATGACATGCACAACAAGGGAACAGCTTGATGTGGTTCAGCATTTGCTCTTGTTACACTCTGTACTATGCTGTACACATTCCAGTTGTGTGAATAATATAAAAACTATGCAAAAGCATTTTGCCCTTCTTCACATATCTTTCTTGTGCATGTTTGAGTTCTATAAAGTTGCCATTGGCATATTGTAAGGCAATGCTGGAAATGTACTAGTGTATAGTTCTAATAACAGATGCTGCCAGCTGACGAGAATGTCCCACTTACTAACTTGCGCTTACGGCTTCAGTTTCAAAAAACTTTTTAGCTGGAAGCCTAAGAGCCACGTAGATTCCCTATTCCACAGTTGAGAGCAAGATAATATCTACATTTTTTTTTATCAATGGGACATCTAAATATTTTAACACTTAAGCATGTCTTCCTTCTCGTCACTAAAGACTACATACATTTAAAATCAATCTGTTCTTTCATGTTTAAAGAGCTGTTGCAGATATTTAACGTAACCTGACAGATATTTTTGTTTGGAAACAATGCTTTTTACACATTACATCACTTCAATATTGCTCTAGAAATGTTTTGTGGAGTCTAGGAGACAAAGTCGTAAATCCTGAGTTCTGTGTTCGCTCTGCCATTAACCAACTGTGCTCTTTTAGACAAGTCATATAATATCTCTGTGCCTTGGATTTTCCATCTTTAAAAGGCACCAGAGGTGTTGTGAATGCCAAAAATATAGCACAACTCTGAAAAGTGACTATGCAAAAAGGCATCTTCTGACTCAACAAGCTTCTCCCTTGGTGAAATCCACATGTGAATTCACATGGCCTACACGCTACACAAGCCCCATTTTGAGCATTTAATGAGAACATCGCCATACAGCGGGCTTGAGTAGAGTGATGGATTTCATTCCCCAGAGGAAACATAGCCATATGTGCTGACTTTAGTGGCAAAAAAATATATATTTTTATTGATATTTAACCCAATAGTCATGTAGAACATAGCTGAGATTGATACAGCTGCAGATTCCATTCCACCCTGTACTCCTTTGATACAATTATTTACTGGTCTTTCACAGCAACAGTAAGGAAACACTACTGAAAGTCTTGGAACTGCCTACAAATCTCAAAGAGAAAGAATCTGAATGCAGAGGGATAAAACGAGCCTTGAAGCAAATTGGACTGCACAGGTGTAAGTAACTTGGTCAACAGAATCTCTATAACTAGTGATAACTTCTTCATTGGGAAGAACCCGGTCAGCTCTCAGAGCAAAGGCTCAGTTTGCAAAAGTGATTTGATCATGAGTTACCAAGGACAACTAAGATGTAAGGTTTCAACAGTATTTCTGCAGCAGCTTTTCAAAAGTCTTTAATGTATTAATACTTGAGAAGTACTGTAAAATCCTGAGATGAAAGACAATGCAGAAAGTATTACGATGCCTCTCCTTTGTCTTGTTAGTTTTTGGGAGTTTTTTTCATCATTTACAGGAAAACAAATCTTTGCTTCTTAAGAATTCATCTGCTCCTTATATTCCCATTGTTTGTGTTTATGACATAATCATTTCCACAGCAACTAATTAGGAGAAATCAAGAATTATGGCCTGAGAGGAGGCCTGTAAGGAGCAAATGAAATCATACATGTGTTACATAGAAGATTCCACTAAAAAATCTCCTATCTGGCTAAAATTTGAGGAAGGCACAAGCGAATTTGTTTAAACTGAAGAACAAATTTTCACCTAAGACAAGGCTGTGTGTCTTATTCAATGACCCATTTCTTTTTTCACATGTAGTGCATGTTAAGAACTAGGAATGGCTGGACCAAGTCAAATCAAAAGTCCACGCAGTTCAGTGGCCAGTGGAAGAATATCTGGTTGTACAGAGGACAAATATGTGGAGATACTTTTCCAGCATATTCTTATGCCAATTTTCAGCCTGCAACTTCCATCTGGAACTTCTTCAGTGCAAGTGAACCAAACCCACTTCATGTAACACCCCCATGCAAAAGCATGCTAAAGTATTCCTTTGCTGCCTCTCCTGGTGGCTTGGGATAAAGTGAGAGGAAGAGGTCCATTAATGTTCCCTATTAGAGAACATTAGGGACCTCTTTTAAGGTCTTTTAATGTTCTTTGGCATGCTTTGTTAAGCTATTATTATAGAGAACTGCTAAACATCAAAATTATGAGTTTCTGAGTAGTATTTAATTTAAAGCTATTTTTCCTGCGGTTGGAATGCAGGCTTAAAGGAGCACTGAAGCAACTACTACTAATATCACTTCAGCTGCATCTAAGGATGTTTGTCATAGAAATTTTGGCCGAGTGGCCCACCTCCCCTTTGCATCTAAGGATGTTTGTCATAGAAATTTTGGCCATCGAGTGGCCCACCTCCCCTTCTAGCACAAGCTCAGGGAGGTTATATAATGACATGTATCAGTAAGGTGAAATTAGGACTAAGAAAGTTCTGCTTTGCCACATTCTCTTAAAACCATTTTGGCTCCCCTCATAACAAACTAGTAGTTTCCTCCAGAGCTGCTGAGCAGCTCTCCTTCTCACGGTCTCCAAGTCACAAAGACATCACATCCCATTGTCTCCTATACTGCTTTGTGTTTTAAACAAGCTTCAAGATGCTCACAGAGAAGAGAATTGTTAAGATCTATCAAATAAGAGTTCTTTCTCAAAGAAACAACATGAATAGCCAACTAGGATGGCAATTAAGCAGGTAATAAACCACCTCCTAAGGAAAACCAGTTTGCAATATAGTCTACTTTCTTCTTCCTGTCCCCAGTACTCTCCTTAGAGACAGGAGCCATTGGGAGTGAAACATAGAGGGCAGGAATACCAACTGACCTCAGTGTTATGGGAATTCTATGAAAGGATATAATAAAATACAGAGAGTCCCCTTGCCTACATTTATTATGTAGTGCTTGGCCCATCAAATATGAGTGAACATCGAGAGAGATAAAACTTCATTGTACAGGCTCCATTTCTGAGGTTAAAGGGAGGTTTTATTAAATGAATTCAACGTTTTGCTTACTCACTATAAACATTTCAAGGATACACTGTGTCAAACAGCTTCTCATGTTAAATACAATATATGACACTGATGTTTTCCACAGTTTATCATTGATAGAACTGGAAGTGTAATAGTAGCGAGTTTTAGTTTTCTGGGCAGACAAAGTCATTTTGATAATGGTGGCCACCAGACACAGGAGGAAGTCTAAACATTCTTGATCTTTGAGGTTAGTGGGAATTCAGATGAATGTGAGGGACCACACATGTTCTCTTGGGAGAAGGGTGCTGGCAGCCTTGTGTAAAACACAGTCCTTTTTTGGCTCATGCACAAAGGAACAGGAAAATCAGCTCTAAGAAAGTCACACTTCTGGACAGATGCAAGTCATTGCAACTGTGCGTACCATACGTGGGGAATGGTAAGGAAGGGACTGAACACAAAAATCAAGAGAAGGAAAGTGACAGAGCCCTGGAAAGTGGGCTCCTCCTGAGGCAGCAACAGCCTTTAAAAACCCTTTACCAGGCCAAGTCAGCTCAGGAAACTTTCCCTGCTGCCAGCTGAACTCTCTGGCAGATGAAACAAAGAAACAAAAATTAACAAAAGGGCATTAACAATAAAAAGACAGGATTCAGTGTAGAATCTAGTGAAATTAAGTCTTTTCTATGTCAGCCTGCTCTTGTTAACCTAACTTGAACTCCCCACATGACTACTTGGTCAGGAAACAGAGCAATTACAAGCAAAGAACCACTGCTGCACACTAGGCAAGCAGGGAGCCCAGTTCTGAAAAGTGCACCAAAGTGCTGAACGTTCATGTGCAGCTCTAGCACTGTGAAAGTTGTCTGCTGAACAATTTACAGGTGGAGTGGTTTATTCTGCTACCAAAACAGACAGACTTATAGATAAGAAATTCCTGCTATAATGTGCCAAATCCACAGGCATACCCAAAAGCCCATCTGGGCTACAGCAAGCCTTTGCCAACCTGCATCTACTGATATCAGTCAGGATCATGAAGAAAAAAGCCCATCCTAGTGAAAGTAGGTGCAGCTAATCTATGAAATATGATTCTACCCTTTTACTGGGGAAAAATTGTATGGCCTATACATACCAGTAGTGTATTTAAAGAGATAAAAAAGAGATCTTGAATGTGAGTTTCATAACTGGTTAAGAACTACAAGGTTTCCATTTCATTCCTCTGTGATGTACTGGCAGGATGCAATCGTTCTCCAAGTGAAATCAGTAATATCTTTGTCACTGATTACCTAGGGAATATATATTTGGTTTAGTGTACTTTCACCTAGCAGGTAGTTACTCCATCTCGCATCATAGATTACCTCAAAGTTTTCAATTCTTAAAAAAAACAAATTTGAAACATATTGAAATAATGAAAATATCAGTTTGGAAAGGATTGTTAACAATTGAATGAAAAGTTAATAACAGTTTAAAACCAGCTGAAGTCTTCAAAATTTTCAACACAGTATCCTGGCAAAACAAAATATCATTAAACATGCCTTAAAAAAAAAGAAACCTCTAACATCAAAGAGTACTGGGGCATTTATCCGCAGAGCAGTGCATTACAGGTGACCTCTACAGATTGAAAATAGGATTACATCAACAAACCTTTCACTTTTAAGTGGTGGAAGGTGTGAGATGAAAGGGTACTCTCCCTAACATTTTGCAGTGCTAGTGGCTCAGGTTTAAAGGAAGTATGCAACCATGTATTCCCTGCCACATTCTAATCTGCAATGCTGACATGGATGCAAGAAGAAAAAACCTTTGAAAATGATACTTTCATATGATGAAAAAAACCTGGAGAACTCTGAGCAAATGGGTGTGAGAAACATGAGAAGGAATGCAGGTAAGGAGACAAAGAGGAACCTTCATGATAAATATGGCCATATTTGTGCCATCAGCAGTAACTCATGTCTGTAGCAGCATGGCTTAGCATCAGATAAAATGACATTAGAGTTTGAGGTTTACACTTAATAGCTGCACTTGGTGTCTTCTTTCTGTAAAGGTTTCAAATATACAGCAGGCAAAGCACAGAGTTTTTTTCATAAAAAAAAATAACCATGTATTCAAAGATTGAGCAAATCAATAAAAATAAACAAAATTAATTAAAAGCACCTTCAGTCCTTGTATTCCCTTCCAAAACTTGGATGGTCTCCTGGGCATACTGAGTTGGCTTGCACAGCCCCTATTTATTGAAGTCAGAAATTCTCATTTACTTTGTATTCAGTTTGGGCTTTTTTTACCAAAGAGAACCTCATTATAAGAATTCACATAACATCCAAAGATATCCATACAGAACTGACAGTGACGGTTAGGGTCCTCAAAACCCTTGAGAGGATTCTGACAACCTCCCAGCACTCCTTTTTAAAGGATCAATGCTTTTCCTGAGGAAGAATTCTGATTTAATAGACTTGAGACATACCTACAGTGTCAAGAAGAACTCAATTTTGTACATTGAGACTCAATATTGTACACTTAAAACACTCAACCCTACTTCAACAAGGTATTCTTTTGGAAATATATAAAAATTAGGAGAGGAGAATCTTGAGCCACCAGGCTTCAGATACTGATTCAGCACTGTAAACATCAAGTAGGCTTATTAAAGAAAACACGAGCACCAAGTTATCCAGTCAAGCATTTGGATAACTAAATACAATACAAATACAATTCTAATAGGTTGTTTAACTCCCTGCAATTAAACTAGAGTTCCCCAGAAGTGTCATATTGCATGCCATCAATCTCACTGTCTGAAAGAGTGATTGTAACACAATGATCCATCATTTTTTTCCAGCACTATACGATGGTGGTACAGAATGGGTTAAATATGTAGTCATAAAATCTTTGTATAGGTCTTACTCAGTGTTACAGTGTGGATACTGTAACACAATGTATCAAACAAGGAGGGCCGTGAAAAAGAAATCTATATGGACCGATTCTTGATAGATGTTTCAGAGAGATGTTTATTTTCCCAGCCACATGGCTGGAGCTCTGCCGAGGAACTGGGGCAATCACGGGACCCGAGGGTCCTTGCCCGCACAGGGGAACACAAAACAACCAATGGGGAACGAGGCTGACCAGGGGCAGGGAAAC
>NW_008238330.1:832768-833542 GCF_000691975.1 Corvus brachyrhynchos | reverse complement strand
AGGGAAAGGGAATTGTATAGGGAAGCCATGGGGTGAAAAACGGATTAGGAATAAACTGGGGATGGGGTAAATTTGGAAAGGGTTCATATCGGGTATAGGGTAAAAGGGGAAAGTAGGCTGTGGGTAGGGAAGTTGCTGGGATAGATATTATTTATAATTTTGTGCATAATGGCTGCCTTTGACTAGAATACATCCAGGCCCTGTAACATTTGCTCCTTATAAACCCTTCTTTCCTTGCACTATATCAAATTGTACAACTTCCCCATCTCCTACACTTCACAGGTAATTTTTAGGGTTATGCCTTTTAATGGCAGTTCTATGCATGAATAGATCTTCCCCTGTATCACCTCGTGTTATAAATCCATAGTTGTTTTTAACATTGTACCATTTCACAGTTCCTGTGATTTTCATTGCTACAATTTCTCCTATCACATGCTTGCGTGTTTGTCTTGGCTGCTTGGCCCGTGTGGTTGCTGCCTCACCAACTCCAATGTCTCGGCTGGGCCCCTATGTTGCAGCTGCTCCGCGCCCTCCTAGCGGCTCTGCTTCAGCGCGTTTGGGCTCTGCACACCCCCGCATTGCCATCGCCGCCGGCCCCGTGCCCTGTGAATGGTTCCGCTCCTCCAACTCCACACTTCTTTGAGAGCAGCCTTGTTTTGGCTCGGCGCTGCGCTGCGCGGCTTCTCGTGTTGCTATGGAAACCGCCGCTTCTCCCTCCGCAGGGCTCTCTGAGCCGTGTGCTCAGAGCAGGCTGCCATTCCGACCCCCCAGTTC
>NW_008238330.1:823637-832671 GCF_000691975.1 Corvus brachyrhynchos | reverse complement strand
GCACAGCCGCAGTCACGCGCTCCTGGGATGGCTGCCGCGCGGTCTCGGCCACGGGATTATGGCCATCCTCTGCTCTAGGGGTAATGGGACCATAGAAATGCTCCTGAAGAGCTTCAGTGATTACAAGGGATCCACAGAGGGGTTCGATCACTAGTGCATGTTCTGTTTGATCTCAGACCAAAAACATTCAAGACTAGTTCCAGGAGGATCAATATCAAAAAGTAAGTCTCAAGAAATATAAAAGAAATTTTTGAAAAGCCAGTTAAAAAAATGTTCTAGATCTCCCGGAACAAATACTTTCTTGTTTTGTTGTTCAAGGATTCCTTTAATTTCTAGATACATTTCTTTCTGTGACTCGGAGAGCCACATTTCCCACTATTCTTCCATAGTCCAGAGAGAATATCCAAACCAAGGTGAGAATAGAGAAATCTAGAGTGGTTTTTACTCACAAATTTTCTGTCCTTAGGGATCGATGTCTTGCCAGCATTTCTCTACCATTTGTTACAGTGTGGATACTGTAACACCCATATCAAACAAGGAGGGCCGTGGAAAAGAAATATATATGGACCGATTCTTGATAGATGTTTCAGAGAGATGTTTATTTTCTCCAGCCGCATGGCCGGAGGTTTGCCGAGGAACTGCTGCAATCACGGGACCGAGGGTCCTTGTGCACGCAGGGGAACACAAAACAAACAATGGGGAACGAGGCTGACCAGGGGCTAGGGAAACCCCATGTCTCCCCCCCCAGGGCCCCTCTCCAAGGGCTACATGGCGGGAGGAAGGGACCCCAACACTCAGCGATACAAAAAGGAAAAGAAAGCTTCTAAAAGTATTCTATTATAATGTTCAATATTTTTAAATGCTTTACAGTGCCTCCTCACCTCAGGGTTGGTGGTACACTGATTGCAACCCAGTTGCTACTTCTGTATAAAGGAGGATAAACCTTCTGTTGACAGACACTTCCTTAATTCCTCAAAATTTTATTTTTGCTGATTTCAAATCTGACCACAACAGACAAGGAAAAAACTTGCACTCCAGTATAAAATATACAAATCAGAAAATATATACACCTAACAAAAACAGTCTCAATGCTACTCGATGAGAGGTATTTGGTTTCCCCTCCAACATTCCAGTAATGTAAAACCAGCATGTAAGGTAGAAAATAATTTTTCATTTTCAGGAAACATCATTACTAGCTGCCAAAAGTCTATCCATATAATAAGAACTATTTGCTAAAGCTGAACACCTGCAGTTTTATAGAAGGCCTCCAAGGACAGCTGTAAGTATTCCAGTCTACTGATACAGCAGCCAATCAAACCTGAAGGTTTTGTCCAAGAAAGCAAGATGTTTTCCCAGCTAGGTCTACATTTACATTTGCAGACATTTGATTTAGACAGGTAGACAGACAGGTGGACAGACAGCTTGATCATGATATAATGCCCTGTATGCAAGAGACAAGGCTAGTGAAGGATGTCTTAGTCAAGTCCTGAAAGTAGATTCCAGCTCCCAAAATGCTCTTGAAAGCAGTCCAAACTGCTGGAACTCTGCATCGTAGGAAACTGTCACACAAATATGTGTGTATTAGTTGCCTTCCCAAATGCAAGGCAATTGATTGAACAGTAAATAAAATATCAGTACAAAGGAAATATCTTCCTCATAGTATGCGTAAATAATATGTCCAACCCCCATCTCTGCTGGTTTCCACAGCTGAAAGTGTGACCATCATTTTTGGGTATGAAAAAGATGTTCTTTCTATTATTTGGTATGCAACTTCAGTAGTGCAGCTTCACTCTTGTTAGCTACACCCAGGCTGTTACTATAATGGTTATGCTCCTTTAGGGGAAGTTTACCTACAGAATATTCAGTCCCTTATACTTAAAAGTCCATGCAGAGTTATGAGCTACCAAACTGCTCTTAACTGATCTTACATGGATGAGGTGACTATGACAGAGCATAACCACAGTTTATATATGGAGAGGTGAGAAGAAGTAGGACTCCTTCCTCACTGTGTGAGTGAAAAGAATATTTCCCACTACTCTACTGTGATCCTCTTTGGCTGGTGAAGGTTCTGCCTTAGATCTCAGGCTGTTTCAACCATTGCACAAGTGTTTTGTACATAACATGGTACATTCGCCTTGAGTAACCAACCTGCAAATACTTTCAGAAATGTGACTGTACAGATAAAAAGACATTCTGATAAAGAAAACATTTCTTACCCCTGAAATTTTGTCCTGCTATTTGGAGATGAGCTGAAACCACAGATGCTACTTAACCTGGGGTTCTGCTTCTCACCTCCTCTACAGGCAGAAGTCATGAGCACCGACAGTGCAACACAGAACTCTTTTAACCCCTTTCCACTGAACAAAGAAAGCAGATTATCTTTGAAAACGTTCCTGAGCGCACACAGTTTTGCCAGCTGCCAACATGGCTCCATGTGACGCAAAATGCAAGCAGTATGTATTTCAGAGAAATTGAAATTTGTCCTTTAGTAATTCACTACATAGAACCTCCTACAAAGGGAAGGATCTAGAGGACACATACCTGCACACACAAAAGTGTCTGAGATGGAAATAAATAAATACATAAATAAAAGCTAAAGTATTAAACACTTGATGATTTCAATAGATGTCCACAAAGCCAGGGCTAGCATTCATTCCTGAATTAAAACCAGAAATTCTTTCCAATGTACATGTGTGTGAACAAGACCAGCTCAGGTCTTATCTCAAGGTAAGAAGAACACACAATCTCCCAAACTTAAAGGCAAAAATGAATGCTGTTAACTGCCCTGAGACAAAAATTAAGTGTATTCCCTTATTGGCCAGAAACTTAAAACTTCAGCCATTATGTGATCTCAAGCAACTCTCCATGGGGTCACTACACCTTTTGTACATAGTGGAAAGATGTGAGTGTAGAAGCAGTTTCAAGGAAAGTTTCAGTAACTGCACACTCTGACAGAGCCTCTCTCTACTCTGGGACTTGGCTCCCTTTCAGCCGTAAGTACAACCAAATGAGAGCAGACCAATCGCTCTTCCAGAAGAGGCACTGTTAAACTGATTTGAACCAGAAGCTTACCTTTCCGATATGAAGACTCACTACCCTTTTTCAAAAAAAGGGGTTATGCCAGATAAGTTAACCTGCTTCCACAAGTCAGGGTCAAATTTCCTTATGTGAGAAATGAGAGTATAAAAGCAATTGAGAAACTTGAAAAAATACTCACTGGTAACTATTCTTATTTCATTTATTGTGGGCCAAAACCTGCACACTCATGTATTATATCTGATACTATATATTATATATATAATAACTGATACAAAAATCACACTACCTGAATTTCAAAATAACTGTTTTGGGTAAAACCCTTAGTCCTACCAAAGTCTGTCACTACTGACTACTTTCCTGAGGCCAGATCTTATCCTTGGTATTTGGAGGAGCCAAAATTGCCCAAAATCTACCCTGAATACCTGGAGATATGAGCCCAAACAGAACAACAGACAAATAACACAGTCTGCATTAAATAAATAGGCCCTTTGCTTTGCTTTGGGATAGTTTTGGCTTTGTCTGTTTTAACTCTATGTTTCCAGTGACATCTATTTAATACATGAAAACTGTTGTTCCCTCTACATTCTGATGGAATGTGATGCACATCTCTTGTCCTAAACGCCATCAATGTACACATTTCATTAGGGCTAAGAAAGATCCACAGAATTTAATAGAAACTATATTAGTACTAAAGAGGAATGTTGCATTGCCCATAAATATTTATATTACCTATTTTATCAGTCACATCAGAACTCTGCTGTACAGCAAGGCACTATAGAAACAAAAAAATTACAACATCCAAAGAAATTGATATGGTCTTTGCTGGACAATTTTCACACTTTTTGTATTTCAGGCAAGGAAATACCAGTACCATACAAAAAAAAAACAAAAACAAAAAAAAAACCACAAAAACCAAAACAACCACAACCAACCAAACAAACAAGTTTCCCACAACAACTCATAATCTTTTCACTCTGTAATTTTAAATTGCAAATATTTATAGTCCATAAGCATTCATAAATTCTGTTACAGCTGACCATTGATTTTCTCCAGCAAAAGTAACAATCTATTTCTTGGGTCCAGGTTCAGTTAGAGCTCAGTATGATATTATTATGAACAGTTAGTTAGGAAGAAAACCCTTTATACTACTGTGCACATGTAAAAGTTGACTGTTACAGGGCACCTGTATCTAACGGGTTAAGTCTAAAAAATTATTTTAATTATGTTAAAGAATGTTTAAAACCTAATATTAATGAAAGATTTCATTCCATAGTTTGATCACAACAAAAGTGGGAAATTCAGAGCTGACATTCCCACAGCAACCTTAGCTCTATCCCATTGTGTATATTCATTTCAATTGAGTCTTTGTTTCTATGGCCACATAATATATGTGAAATGAAGGAAGGTGCTAGGAAAAAATCCTAAAATTCATATAAATCAGTAGTATGTTGTTAAGTTCCATTATTACAGCAGTAGCAGTTGAGTGGAGATAGCATTCTGGATGAAAAAAATATACACGTTGAGTAGTTCATTCATTTATTGAATGCTATTGGCCGTGAATGCACGTGCTCTCCCAACATTTCTGGTTGTTCACCTTTCACATTAGGATGGGTACCTTATCCAAACCTGGATGCAAGAAACTTAGAAGCTGAAAGAGCCTATTAGGTGTGGGACTCCAAACAAATCTTACTTAGTTTCATCCGAAGCTGGCTCCAGGAGGAGTACAACCATTTGTGTTCCAGCTCAAAACCAATAACCTGCCAACCCAAATCTGGCTCCATGCATACATAATCCAAATGTTTCTGCAGCATTTCCTCAGAACCAGAGCACAAGGAAATTCACTACAACTGCTCCCCTGTGCTCCTACACTGCATCAGGATAGGTTTATCTCAGCCTATAAGCTCTAGCTCTTCTGCATATTGACCTGCCCTGGACTCATTTCCTCTTGCCCTGCATTTCACGTTAGACTGGATGCAGAGTCCAGATATGAGTATTACAGACCTGATATGTACATCCTAATAGGACTATTTGCTGTATTGAAGGTAAATGTGTTGCAGAGCTGCCCTTGGGAATTTTTTCAGGAATTGGCCCAAACCCAAAAAATCCGGTGCTGTGCTGCACCTCATAAGTCATCATTTTGCATTAACCACCAGACCTGAACGGGTTTTGTGTATGTGTTGCCCAAACAGCCTGTGCTGGGAGACACTGCAAGGTCTCCACATTGTACTTCTACATGACAATAATTGGTACTTTCTGAAACTTGAGTGCAAGTACTTCCACACCTGTACTTAGGCAAACATTTTCATATGATGCTGAAAGACAGCCTAAGTATCTAGAGCTCAAGTTTAAAAACACGTTAGATAAGAACAGTGAAAAGCATATACAAGGGAAATACTTTTAACTGTAGAGTATGGGTATTTCACACCTGAAAACTCAGAATGGCATCTCACAGCACCTCATAAAGCAAACTAGGCACAGGTCACAAATATGCAGAAATAAAATGCAGCAAACATAACCACCAAGGAGGGAAGGCAATTCAAGTGACTTTGCATTTGTCTATGCTAGCAATGGCTGGAAGTGATTCGGGGTCTAAGGGTACCTAAGAGGAATCTCAGAGCTCTCATGTCAATGAGAATTGCTGCTCTTCAGAATGGAAAATTTTGAGAAATTAATGAATACCGGCACAGGTCTGGCCATGCTCCATGCATACCTCCAAGGTATACTCTGGCTATCATTAATCAGGAAGATCTGTATCACCTTAAGATTTGGAGATTTTCTTTACTGGAATGGTGCATTAAAAGCCTCTGCACAAGCCTAGAACCTACATTTTGTTTCTGTGAAAAAGCCAAAATGTCAGTCGAACCCAATCTTTTCAACTGGAAAACAGGATCTAAACAAGCACACCACTTTGCACAGTGCTCTCTAGGGTCTTCAGTACTGAGCTCCTGCTTTGCAGACTGAAGGAGTAACTAATTTCTTATTGGACAGAACTACAAACAAGAGCCTCCGGTCATGAACTGTTTGTCTTAAGACAAATAGATTTTAAAACCAAAATATGCAGGTGGTATACCATGAAACAAATCACACAATGAAATGCACATGAAAAATCTGCTAATTGCAATTTTGGTCACCAAGAACAAGAATTCATTACAGATCTCTGCTCAGCAATGGTGGAAGTTCATTGAACAGATGGAAACTATACCTAGTCAAAAATTGTTACAATTCTATTTGTAAATAGAAATTGTTACAATTTCTATTCTCTTTCAAAATGTACTACAGTTTACACAGAAGAGAGACCTCATATAAATGTTTTCTTTCACCTCTGCAATTCAGCATACCTTATTTCCGTGCTTGGCTGCCAAAATGTTCATTATTTCTGAATACTGTTAAATGGATTGGTTATCATCAGTATTACAGGGAGATAATAATCTGCTGTTTCCAATGGGCAACTACACAGTGTTTTAGAGAGCCATTGCTCAAAATTTGGTTTCAGTTTTTGTGTTGTTCTGCTTCTGATACTAGGGTATGATCTGATTTAAGACTACTGAAAGCAGGTGAAAGATTCCCACAAACTTTAATGACCTTAACAATGTGCTGACAATGTAAAACGTAGAAATTGGGTGTACCAGTTATCATGCTATTGAAGACATGCTGCTCTTTCTCCTGATATCTAAGCAAGTTTAGCTTCTTCTTATTGCATGGTAGCAGCAGTGTAGATAAACACTTGGTTAGGTTACTGCTACTGAAAAAGGAAAGTCTACATGTGGAAGATTATATGAGAAATGGAAGAAGGATGGAAGGTAAAAAACTGAATATAAAAAAGGACTAAATGTCCATGTAGGCAAAAGATAAATTTGTCTCACTTAAAAATAGCTATGTATGACCTATTTTACAATTCTTTCAGAATTTTATTGAAACTTAAAAGACATGTTTCCGGAAAGTGTTACAAGAATTGTAAGAAAAAAGTGCATATTATAAAAAAGTGACTAATTTTTCTATCAATTCCAGTTACCAAGAGGTTTTGGATATTTTAGAACTATCAAATGTTGTACTAGTACCCATACAATATCCTGGAAACAAGAACCAAATAACATCTATAGGTGAAACATCCAGCATGCAGATTTGGTCCACCTAATAATTCAAGATAACCATAATGTTTACCAACTCAGACAACTATTTCAAGCTGAGAGGAAAAGGGTTCTATTTGTTCTGTTTCTGTCTTTCAGGTACCAAAAAAAGAGATTATTTTAAAATGGTTTGTTTCTTCTTTCATATGACAGGAAGTTAAAACAGACTATGTGGGCACTGACTGTGTAAACAGAAATCATTTTTAAGCTCTGTAAATATATCAACACAGAAATTATGCTATGTTTTTCTCTTTGGAAAGGCAGCCAGCACAACATAAACCTCACTAGAATCTAACAGCTAACAGTTACATATAGAAGGATGTTTTCCATTTGTGATAAAGCCAACCATAATAAAAAGTTTCATCTTTCATGGCTACATATAAATGCTTTTATGTAAAACCAGAAAGTTAGTGAGGTAACTTCTGCACCGATGGCACAGAAAATATAAGCCTTTATTCAGTACCTCTTTACAGAATTAGTGCAGCTGAATGATGGCCTCAGGCTGGCCCAGAGGAAACAAACAAAAAACAAAACCAAAGTTTAATCAGTTTCTTTGAGTTCTGTAAAAACTACTGTAATGGGATATGCAGTGTTGTGAACATTAGGAAAATTATGGACTTTTCAGATTCTGCAGGATAAAGAACAGTCAGATTAGAATTATTGGAACTCATGTCACTGGAAACAGCACTGAGCAATGAAGACCTTTGTTTTATCTTTCTGTTCTGATCAAAATGCCTGGAACTAGTTTCAAAAATTCTAAGTAACACATAGCAACATACTAACAGTTCATATAAGAGCATTTTTATCTGGCATCCTTGGGCACATTCATTCCTTATTCCTATATATTTCTGTTCTGTAAAAACTAGTGCAATATACACATTAAAATAACATCTTTTAACAGATATCATAATTCAAAAGTCTCATGAAAGAAAATTCCATCTAGATAACAGCAGGTACAAAAGCAGTACTGACAGAATTCAATGCCTAAATAAATGGATTTCGAGTTTGAAAATGAACTCATAGATGCAGCAGATCATAAAAATATAGTCACTTTTTTTGCTAAAAGCATAATATTTTTGGCATTCTATATAGTGTATTTCTATAAAAATGGCCATTCTTCCATGACTTATTTCCACTTGGTTTTGTCTCATAACATTCAGTTAAGAGGCATAATAATACACTTAACTCCAGTGCTTGTCCTTCCTTTGGACCACTGTGGTGAATTCAGCACTTGGACTACTAAGTGATAACCACCTAACTCCTGACCTCTGTTGGGGTTTTAGTTCTCCTTCTGTTTTTTTTTTCTCTTAAAGAACTTCCCCCATACATGTTGCCAGGGGACAAATTACTGGGTGCTTAAGAAAAACAAAAGACCTGGCCATAGAGGGAGGGGTCCATCTGGCTACTCTCTTTCACCTGGGCTTGTGGGCTGTTAGTTCCCGGCATTTGGACAGAGAGAGAGGCTGGAAGGAATTGGTCAGCACAGCAGGCTTCTGCTTTTTCGGCTTCCTTCCTTCTACCAGAGAAACCCCAGGATTCCCAAGCCCGCCTTCCCTGCCCCGCTGGGAGCCAGACTGCAGCCGCCCTGCCCCTGCCATTTCTTTGAGCATTCACTACTCTGTATCCCTGCACATCCTGCCTGCTGAGAGCTCATGGGGGTCCCACCCCAGCTCCAGAGTTCGGTACATCTCGTCTGCCACCCGGGATTTGTGCTTGTCCCTGCTGTTCTCAAGGGTCCGGCCGGACACCGGGATCGGCTGCCCAGGGGGTTTGTGAAGACTTTGTTCCATCTCTTCCCAGGATCCCAGGCCACCAGTGCCGCGTGCTCCCCGAGCTCGCTCCGGAGCGCCCCCTGCAGCCGCGGGGGA
>NW_008238330.1:820675-823624 GCF_000691975.1 Corvus brachyrhynchos | reverse complement strand
ACCATCGCACCTGCCCTGCTCACCGGGAGCCGCCAGCGCCCCTGCCGGCTGCGAGCGGAACTGCACCCATGGGGAAAGGGCCTGACAGCCGAGAAGGCCAGGACTGGGTTACTGGTTCTGTTTTCTGTTACTGCCATAGTTATTGTTGTTTGTTTGCCTTGTTATACACATATAAATATATAATAGTAAAGAACTGTTATTCCTATTCCTCATATCTTTGCCTGAAAGCCCCCTAATTTCAAAATTATAATAATTCGGAGGGAAGGGGGTTGCATTCTTTTTTTTTTTGTTTCAAAGGAGACTCCTGGGTACCTTGGCAGACACCTGTCTTTCAAACCAAGGCAACCTCAGTTACTGAAAGTATGTCTCAGTGGTCACTGGACTGGGTCCCAATGCTGCAGGAAATTCAGGCGAAAACACATGAGGTTCTAGCAGCTAGGAGATGGTATGTGGGGTAAAGAGTAGATTGGTTGAAGCCTGGAAGCTGATAGATGTGCATATATGACTGTGAGCTGTCACTGGCTGCTGTGGACAGGTCACTTCCACCCAAACTTACTAACTACATGGGAAAACAGTTTTTCTTTTGTTCAAAGCCAATCATGCGCCCAAACAACACTGTGGATCCGGACTGAACTTCCTCTGTGACTTCACTTTAAAAGAAGGAACACAGCTTTTTCTGAAATGTTTAGAAGGCTAAGTAGACTAACGTCTTAGAGACTTGCAAAAGATAGAACAAGGGGAGAGAAAGAACTTTTGATTCTCAATTCTAGTATCAAAATCAACTTAATGGTCTCCTAAAAGAAAATTAGGTTATTCTAAATATTTCACAGAGGAGAATTTAGTATTGATAGCTTTCTCGGGTGATTTTCCAAAGCCAAAAATAAACAGATGTGGAATATGATTTGATTTGAATGCTTCTACAAAAGATAGATGAAACAGCAAAATATCTAAGATCATAACTCAATATCAAAAGGCAAAATGTGTACATTATTTTTGAGCATTTTCCTGAAAAACCTCTTACAGAATAACTAGTTTAGCTACAAAACCTCCTATCTTATCAACTTTCTATAACAGGAGGTGTTTGGATGTCCACAGAGAACCTGTGAAAATTCAATAGAAATTCTTATATTTTCACTACATCATTTAAAGAGAACAGGAAGAGAACATAGTTGCTTCATTCCCTAACAGACAGTAAGAAAATATATGCAAAGAGGAAATTAACTTGCACAATTTTGTAACCAGACCTTTGTAGAGAAGCATCAGAAACTGAACATGTGCAGCTGAACCTCATAATACAACCTGCAGCAGATGTATTTGTGCAATGCTCCAGTGACCATATCATACCTACAGTATCATTATACTTGGCTATGTACAAGTGAAAAGAGAATATAACCTATGTTAAAGCCTAAGGGCAGATAAAAGGGAATATTGTGCACTTCACTGGCCTTTCTGCTGGGAAGCCCGTATCCAACAGTTACAGTGGCAAAGAAAAGTTAGATTCTATCACCCTGTGTTTTTATGAAAAGCATGAGAAACTCCTTAATAACTACATATTTTCAGAAATACTTAGGGATTTCTATCCTTAAAAAAGTAAAATTTATGTCTTCTTCAGTTTGCCAATGACCCTTAGTGTATGCAGAAGCATTAATACAAATCTGAGACAAAGTAACCTGCTTAATAGTTTTATTGTTAGTTTCTAGTGGTATTTTAGTGTAACTTATATCTGAGCCTTGACTTAAATCAGACTTAACTGAGCAGCAATATAAAGGAAAAACATAAAATGTGTCAAGAATGGAAAACTCTTACTGTCCTTGCTCTGGGAGTCAGTGTTCTTAACACAAAGAAGAAACAACTGCTTTTACTGTCACCAGTGCACCCTGCTGCACAAGTGCACTACCATTTTCCGAGGGTGTGCACCCTACCATTCCAGAATTTATTAGACTCCTGTGTTACAAACTGGTGTTCACAGGTCTGTCTTACCTTCAAACCGTATTTTTAGTAATTATCTATAAACTGCAGTAAGTCAAAATACATGTCTTCTGTCTAGACCAGAGATAGGAATTAAATGAAAACATCCACTCTAGTTGTTACTGTCTTTAAAAGACATTTAAAAAGACTGTTAGTGTTGCAGCATCAAACGAACTGTGGGAAAAAAAATCAACCTAACCATAAACCCAAAATACCCAGATGAAGGAATGGAATGCAGAGTGTTAGCAGAAGGGGAAATTTAAAAAATAGCACATGTATTCAGCAGATGAGAAGTATGGAAGAAAAAGAGGCTAATGACAATGGGAAATTATGTTTGTATACATATTGACAATTCTAAGTGATTAGTTAAAGCTGAATATGTATTAGGCTTGACAAAGTGCTGGACGTTAGGATTGCTCCTTCTGTTTTCTTTCTCTCATTGAATTTTCTCCCATATGTTGCTAAGAGACAATAACAACCGGTACTTAACAGAGACAAAGGAAGTTGCCATGAAGTTGCCCTGGGAAGGGTGCAGCTGGCTACTCTCGCTGGGGGGTTTCTCTTGGAGGGGCAGAGATACTGCAAGATTTGGGCTGGGGGAATGGGCTGGGCATAGCTCCTAGCTCTCTCTCATTGTCGGCATTGGTGGGGGAAACAGTCTGTGGTCACTGTGGGGAGAGTTCGCCACCACTGCAAGGCTCCATTTCCTACTGCCTTCTCCTACAGAGAGTGAAGCTCTGCTTGTGGGAGCGGCCGTTGCAGTGGAACCTTATTGACACCCTACCTCACTAAAAAAGGACCCTTCACCATCTTGCCTCAGTGAAAACCCCGGGACCCCGAGCCCCTTCCCCCTCTGTAGGTTACGGGTGGTCGGAGACGGGACGGTGATGAAGAGACGAGAGAGATCTCTACAGGCAGGTCTTGGGACACATGGGGTTTATTGTAAAAGGCGTGGGTATAGGGGCACTGCTCAGAGCTGCC
>NW_008238330.1:803842-819765 GCF_000691975.1 Corvus brachyrhynchos | reverse complement strand
AGCCGGGAGCCACCAGAGCCCCTGCCGGCTGTGGCCGTGACTGCAGCAAAGGGGAAAGAGCTTAAAGAGCGGGAAGAGACTGTTTATTGGGTTTTCTGTTCTTGTTTGATGTTGTTACCATTGTTGTTATTTGTTTGCCTTGTTATACATACACATATTAGTAAAGAATAGTTATTCCTTTTCCCATATCTTTGCCTGAGAGCCCCTTAATTTCAAAGCTACAATAATTTGGAGGGAAGGGGATGCTATTCTCCATTCCAAGGGAGGTTCTCGCCTTGCTTGGCAGACACCTGTATTTCAAACCAAGACACAAAGATACAAGCAAAGGAAAGTAGGACTGCATATTAATGTATACCTATATGTATATAGATATGATTTCACAATCACCATGTGACACTTCTTAGTATTTTTACCTTAATGTGAAAATGGAACATGTGCTTCCACTGTCTTTTTCAATCCATTTTCTAAAAGTTCCATTTTCACTCACAATATTTCAGTCAGCTATGGCTAGATTGAAAGTGAGGTAAGCTAGATTCTAGTATCCACTTTCAAAATAGAGTGACATAATTAGAAAAAAGCAGAAAATGAGTCTATTACATATATTATTCTTGGGCTTTTCTGGAATGCTACTCCTCTATGGTTGTGTCCATCTTCATCAACTCAGAATATGGTCTGTTGCATCTACTGCTTTTCAAATATTCATAGGGTTGTTGTACTATCTGAAGTAGTATATCTGAGTGCAGGAGTGGGGAAAATAGGAAGCAGTACCTTCGCAAAAGGTTCTGCTGAAGGTTTCACTTGTCGCACATCACATTCAGAAGTGCTAGTGGGAATATGTTATTGAGGATCCCACTAACAGCTGGATAATGGGAGTGGGCACTAACCACATGGCTGTCGTCAGGAGGCAACACCACAGGAATCAAAGGAAGACAAAAACAAAATAGTAAAAATCATGGGATGGAACTGAATGAGGGCTTCCAGATTAGCCAAGTGTAGATAACCTGCTAGGAGCAAGAGAAGCTACATCTGGGTGATATTTTAGGGAAAGGAACAAGACCTGTATTTGGAAACACCAAAATGTACAATAATCCTTTATTAGCAAGTATGTGTGAAATGTAGCAGATACTGTTAAAAGAAGGTACACAAGCTCAATGAGTCTGTAGGTATTCGCAGGGGAGAAAAGGAAAGAAAAACAATGGCCACAAGCATGTGATCTGAATGTAGATGATTCTGACCTCTGACAGCAACAGGACAAGAGGTGAATTCATTGCACTCCTTCTAGAAATCATCAGAGTTTTTTCTTCAGAAGTGAAATAAAATAAAGCAAAACTCCAAATTGAGGGAATTGACACACGTAAGACAAAAGTAAATAACAAGGACATGGCTCAAGGTAACACAGTGTCAGTCTTATTTAAAATTCCTTAAAAGCCTGATAAGGTAAAAAGAAATAAGCTGTCTGGGACAGGCTGGAATGCAAATAAGTAAAGGACTAGAGGAATAAAAAGGGAATTCAGTTAGAATTCCAACACAATATATCACTCCACAAGTACTGAGCACATGGAGAGGGCTGACAAGTTTATTCATCAAAGTAAATGATATAAATGAACCTAAAAACACTTGGACATTTTTATGGTGAGCAAGAGAAAAGGGTATTGAAGGATACAATAGATATAAATCAGACAGAAAGGGATATAATAAACTTAAAGAAGAACCTTCTTGGTTCAGATGTACCTTTCCAGTTCAGAAATCCTTTTTTACCATACTGGTGATTAAATGAAACCAACTTCTTTTATGTTAAGTATCTCTTAAGTACCATAATCATTGCTCCAGGAGTTATTATACACGGTCGCATGCAGAAACCCCCAACCATTTCCCTTTCTTTCTGACCGCAAAATAATCCTGTGTTCATTGTCTGACAACATAAGATGTAGCACTAAGAGCAAGACTCATAAGATCCAAAAGCAACAGTTTCCTCTCATCTGACTTGCACAGAAAAGCCCAAGCAAGCTGAATATATTTTTCAGTATTGACAGAACCAGTCACACATATTCCCTCCCAGTAGTATGATGAAACAGCCCAGAAACATACCAGCAAATCTATCATGGCAAAGACCTTGTCTTAATTCTTACTTGTATCAGTTTTAACTTAGTAAAAGGGCAGAATGGATACAAAACTGAGGAAAAAAAGAAAAAATCAAAATTACTTCATTTGAGCAGAACAAGTCAAAATTTATCTTGCATAAGCCTTGTAATCATGATCGCTAAGAAATATTAGAAGCTGCTGGGAGGGCTAGTACATGGTTATTCCAGGTAATAGCTCTTATATTGTTTATTTCTTTAAAGGAGAGGTATACACTACAAAATTTGGCATATTTTTGATATTTACATCTCCTGCACTTTACTCTTTTACTCCATCTTTCCTAAATAACTCTGCAGAACTCAGAGTATTACTAGCCACACCATCTAGGGGATCAACAGTGCACCATACACTCTAACAGCTAGCCTGACAGAGGCATGTAGTATTCTTCTATGTCTCTAAGGAGCTGGACAGTAAAAGCAGAGTAAGTCCTTGCTGCTCTAGTGTGGCAGGGATGCACCCCAGAAGAAACATAGGCTAGATATTACACCAACATGTACATCTTGTCTACCTTCACAGTATGAAGTACATAGACCTTACCACATACATCAAGTTCTTATATATCTGCTGTACCAGCTTTAGCTTTAGCAATGGTTGACAGCTTGTAGTTCAAAAGAAGGTGAAGAACAAAGACCTCCCTAATTTCTGATCCCCTCTGACATTTGAATAATTTTTTGTCTGTACACAAAGTTTAAATTTCCTTCTTCTTTCTGTTGGAAATATAGTGAGAGAAAAAAAAAAATAAGCTCAACAGCTGTAACAATCTGTAACAATCTGTCCTTGCCTCATATTTCCACAGGACTTAAGTTGTTCAAAAATAAAAAATAAAAAAAAAATACAAAACCCAAATATTGTTAGGCTGGCAAAATGAAACATATGATTTTATTCTCAATTCCTTTTGTTTCAAGCCAGTTCTCATTACAGTATTAGCCTGACAGCCCTAAAATCTGAAAACTTGTGTTCATCCCAAAATATCAGCAAGGAGAGCTTAACTTACTATTTTCTCTTGCCCCTAAGCTTCAGATATGACATGGAAGAATCTGTCAGCCAAAAGCAGAGTACTCAGCCTTCAAAACTAGCCAAATAACCCTTTTTCTTTCTTTTAACAGCAAAACAAATGTGTTTATTATGCAGATGTCTAATGGGAGACTACCAGCAATGGTCACCAGCTCAATACTTCCAAATTTACGTGGTTTTCAACAAATGGCCTGATTTCCCAAAGCTAGAACCAAGCATGCCTTACCCAAGGTTCCAAGATTCTGCCACTAGTTCTGCAGTGACAAACACCAGTAAAGATTTTATTGTAAGCCGACAGGGAACACTTTTTAACTTGTACTCTTGCCCTCCCAAATTCCCCACATAAAAAGTCTCAAAGCATAACCATGTCTTGGTTCCATTCTCTCTGTACCAGTCACTTTTACTTTATGTCTAAGCAACCTCCCACTGATCATTCATGAAAATAGAATATTAACTTTAGTTTTACCTAGGTTTGTCTGATATAAATCATATTTTTGCACTACCCTGAGAGACAGGTAATAATAAAAAAAATCTCAAATTATTCTCACCGTATCCTACATGATAGTATCAATACAACTGGTATAAAATCTAAATAGATAATCAATAGCGCAATTATTAACAATACAGAAGAGGAATTTAAAAGAACTGCTCATGTTATACTCAAAGCAAAGCACTGGAATTCAGGAAGATTTTATATATTATTGCATCCAAGCAAAAATTTGATAAGATTTTCAAAAAGACACTTGCTCTCTGTGTTCTCTGAAGGACGGTGGTAGAGCCAGGCAGAAAAGCATGGGATATAAGGGAAAAGGAGATTACATATTGCATACAAACCTTCAAATACCCAGTCTTCACTCACTGGAGCTTACATGCTTCTACCCTTTGTTTCTCAGACAGCTGCATTCACATTCGGCAAGGCACATACAAAATTTCATCCTATAACAAGTGTTGGATACAACTAACTTCTCTAATACAAAGACACTTCAATGACCTCCTAAGGTCCTTGGCAATTAGGCTGATGCTCACTGCGTTGTGCTTCAGGATCTGATCTGCCTCAAGGAGGATCTCAAAAGGGCAATCGCATAAGGAAAACCTCAGCATGGAGAAACAGCACAATTTCATGGTGCGTACTTAGCACTTTACCAATTTTTGTCTAAACTTTTAATTTCAGATTTGGTTGCTCTTTCTCTATCAATTCCTTTTCACCACCCTCACTCCCCCCCTTAGCATGGTAAATGAATCAAATAAACCCTGAACAAAAATTTGAGAGTAGACTCCTTTACTGTTCAGTGTCTGGTAACTATATGCAGGTTATTTAGGATTCTACAATCCCTCACTGAATAATTTCTGTAAGCATTTCAGAAATTATGGAATCATCTTGAAGGAAAAACAGCAAATGTAACATTGGTGCTTGAGATGGTCTAGTGATTTGACACCAGACACAAATATTGCATTATATGTCAGTTCCCTGATTTGAAGGGCATAATTCTCACTGCCTCACACACAAAAAGACATTTATTTCTTCAGGCTTCATGATCCAGAGACACTCTCTTACAGACATGTTTCTAAGCTGTCACTAGATCACTGCAAGGTAAGCAAAAGTCTTCCCCCTCTCCATATAGCTGTATAAATGCTGCTCACAATAACTTGTTCTCAGAAATGTGGAGCCCATTTATTTCTTCCCAACCCTACATATCAGAAGGAGAAATTAGGTCCAGATCCTATTTACCCCCTGAATTAACACACGGACTAGTGAAACTAATTTGGAAGTGTATCACACATCTACTGCACTCCTCAGCTTGTACCCATAGTCGCACTAACAACTTGATCTCTCTGGTTTTCACAAGTTTATTCTCTTAATGTTCACTGTTAGAATAAATATTCCTGCTAGCCAAGTCATTTTGTACAGTTGTTAATGAACACAAGCATTACAAGGATAAATGAAACCAATGTTTTTCATTTATGAGATTCTTTCCCTCTAGCTTCACCTAAAAGACAGTAACAACAAACCTGAAATTAGCTATTTCATCGTCATTGATAGACATGGATGCCAAAAAGGGGGAAGGAAGAGAGCATGGAGACAGAAGAATGCAAAACTATCGATTTTAAAGCCTGTTTCAGATCATGTAAAGCTGGCAATGCATTTGGTTAATCCCTCTAGTGCTTCAGTGAAAAAATCACAGCAGCCAGCTGGATACAACATCGAAGGCTGCCCTTTCTTGCCTTTTTTCTATTTCTGGCAGCATATTGTCAGACATGCAGCATCTGTCCATTTCCACAGATTGTGGTTGTACATTCAGTTGAACTAAAACAGCTAAAGGAAAAAAACAAAAGGTAAGGTTCAAAGGGCACCAAATATCCAGGGCTCTTGGAATTCTGCAGGTGTGGGACTCCTGACTCTGGCTAGCTGACCTTGCAGGAGAAAACACTGCTATCGTTTGCAGAGCTTTCATATCTGCCTAGTTCCACCCAACCAGTATCCAAATTTCAAAAGCTTGAAAATCAAAGATTTTTTAAAAAGTGATTTGTGCAACCTGGTCCCTGACCTTGCATATTAAATGTGGAATAGGAAAAGAGGGGCAATCATCATTCAATAAAAATGCATTATTATTGACACAGCAGTGTAAGTACCAGTGGAATAGACCCACAATGCAGTCTTCATGATGTATTTGTAAGGATGAAACACAATTTCCTTTTTCTGTGACTGCTATTTTTTTTCTCCAAGAAATATCTAAACATTACAAGTGTCAGCTCAGGCAGAAACCTCCTCCTAATGTCATGGAAATCTGAGGCACTATACAGACACAACCCAGCATCTTTTGGGGAAATAATATGAGGTTAAGCAGTACAAATCTGCTCCACTGCTATGTGGACTCTATATTGCTTCTTGCTTTTTAAATAATTTTCACTGTATCTGGTGGTTTCTGCCAGGAGTATATTTGAGCTTGGTACAGTTAAAATACAAATATAAGACAAATAACTGCTCCAAAAAGCTCTCCATGTCAGTAGATAAAATGGATAAGTAGTGAAAAGGGAACGTAGGATTATCCCATTTTACACAGAGAGAATGAAACTCAGAGCTCTATGTTCATTAGTACTAGGTCATCAAAAAAACCTAAAACCCAGAAAAACACCAGAAACGAGATCAGGCCTAAGCACAAGCTTTTTTGGTTTTTATTCGAACTAGCTCCTGTCATAATAAAGAAGTTGCACTGGCTGTGGAAGGACAAGTAAAGTTTGATCTAATAAACAGATTTGCCTGAAGGTCACTTAAGAAAGATGAGTGCCTTCCATGTACTATTTAAGATGCTTTGCCACAAATTTCATATTTCTTAGAGTCACTGTAAATAAAAGTGTTCTCATGATGCTGAAGTAATAGTTTCTGTTAGGAAAAACAAAGGGATTTCTTTTTCAGTGCTACAGTGAAGGAGTTAAAAACAGGAAATCACATAAACATGGATAGCATGAAAATTTGTGCTGTGCTTTGGAGTTCCAACAATAAAGGAAAGAAGCCCCAGCATGTCTTTTACCCTGTAAACACTTCTTTGGAGTTAGTCACTCTAATACAAAAACGTATTTGACAGAAATAATAAAAACAATTTAAAATTACATACTTCTAGTTTTAAAGTGCTTACTATAAATATTCATCAGGTTGATCAAGTGTTTGCATAAGTGATGAATTCAGGTTAAAAGAAAAGTATTTTAACAGCCTTTGGTCAGATGCAATATTCTCCACCAAGCGAGACATAAACCAAACAGACCCAGAAGAGGAAAAGTGTTTTGCTCTTTTTGTCCTAAGCTTTTGGGTGACTATGCTTCTACACACTTAAAACCTTAATCATTCTCATAAGTTAGACAAAAAACAAATTCACAGAAGTTTTATCTGCCAATGGAATTTTAGGAGTTTTCTACAAAAAATTACCTCCAGACTAAAGAGAAGTTTTAAAAAACAAAATAAATGCAATAGATTAAAAGGAGAAAGCCCCTTAAAAACACTTAATCACTATACAATGTTGAAGGACTCAAAAAATTTAAAAACCTCTTAAATTTCATGGTGGTTCTTAGATAAAAAAACAGGGCTCCAAAACCTAAAATGCAAGTGTTGTCCATTATGCTTCTAAGCAAACTTAACACTAAGACACCTTTTTATCCTGCTGGCACTAACACTTCCTTCTTCACTTGAAAATGAAAAAGAAATAACAAGAAATTCTGCCTCACTGCAAGGTGAGAAATGTGGCTCTTCATTAGTCAAAGAGATGACAATTCCAGTTCAAAAGACATACTTTCTTGGTTAATGCTAATCATCCCTTATAACTGGCAATAAATCGATTTGTAAGAAACTAGCTTTTACTGTATTTCACTGTTGTTAGTTTTTCACAGACAAGTTTATTAAGCGTAACTTTTTGTCACAGCCTCCATCAAGGGCTTCGATATCTAAGCTTAACTACTTCACTTGGAACCACATGCCTTTAAATTAAGGTGTAGGACTCTAACAATAGGCTGTGAAAGGTGTATTCTGAAACTTCCAATCAACAAAATTTTGATAATTCCAATAACAGAATTAACTGACAAACAAAAAATCAGTGCTCTCATTTAGATACACCATAAAGAGCAGGACTGCAAAAGTGCAGTTGAGGGCAGGACTTGAGTGAAATCCTTAGCTGTTAAGAAGCAATAGAAGAGAATGTCATTTGCCATTAGATCCTGTTCTCGAATAGTATTTCAAGAGAAAAAAAACCCCTGCCTTTACTTGTAAATATATGTCATAATAAAAATAAATTTCATAATCTGTTTTAATGCATTTTTTTATATTTTCAAGTAAGATCCATACTATTGGTACAGTTGGAAATAAAATGTAGGACGAGCTAGCAACTTGAAAAAAAACCTTTTCACTTAAAATGTTTTGCTTGTAGTGTTTATGAAGTTGCAATCTCCTACACAACTAAACAACTGGGAAAATTTTCAAGTACATTTCAACAACACATCCAACTTGAAGACAACATTCACTAGGTTTTTTAAGAAAAAGCTCTCTTGATCACTGTTCTTTTAAGCTTCACTGTCTCTCCTTCATCTTGGAATATTTTCATTTCTGAATCAGCACCAGGGTCCTTGGAGCTATACATCTAGTGGGCATTTTTCACCATGTAAAAGGGAACCCAACTTTCCCTGAAACCTCAAAGCTTTGTTTTTTAAAAAAGAAAGGTATAAAAGGTCCTCTTTATTGCACACTTCAAGAGGGAGAACTTCCTATGCATTAGCTGATATATTAAGTCTAGGTGGAAGACAATAATACTTTGCTCAGAAATAACCCTGAATAGTTGCCTTGAATAGCCCAAGGCCTGCCGAGTGCTGTCTTTATTACATTTGCAAACAACTTAGGTTGTTTTAACTATTGAAATTAAAATAAATCTCATGCTTAACTCCAAACAAAATGTACATGGACATATCTATTTCTTAAACTGGAAAATGCTTTCCATATATGGTCCTTTGTGCCTGTCTTCTTTGTGGTTTCAATCTACAGACATTGCACCATTAGAATAGACAGAAATTATGAAATGAAAGTATTTTTTCTGAATTTAGGGAAAAAAACCTCATTTAAAGCAGAACAGAGCTCAAAAGTAAATATGGTAACTTGCAGTACTTGCTGACTCCCATAAAGATCTCTATGAAGTCAAGAAAATGTGTTCTAAATGTTAATGTGTTTTAAAAAATCAGGAAAACAAATAAGAAAAGGAAGAGCAAGATGGAAGCAAGGCATATGGGGTAGAAGAGCTATATTACTGAAAACTGTGAATGAACTGTCTATTCTTGTCTACTGCTATTTTATGCAGAAAATCTATTAATTTAGAAGTTTTTTTGACTGAAGGAGAAGAAAATACTGTGTACCTTGCAAAAAAATAGAACAAATCCTTAGTGCAAAAACATTCTGCTACAATGGTTCTATTCTCTGTAACCCTCTCAGCAAAGTCCATCCATCTGACCACTTCCTAATCAGACCTCTGACAGAAGCCTAAAGCAGGAGATGGAATTTCCCTTCCCAGTAAAGGAACAGACGGGATATTGCCATAAGTAACTGAAGTGTAATAAACTTATAATATATATTTTCCCTACTATTTCTGTCTCTGGTGAATAGTTCAAGAAACATAGCTGGATTTAAAACCAGGATAGTTCATCTATTAGGGCAATGACATCATCTGTAGGTCAATTTTTGAGGAGGCTAAACCAGATCTCATTATGAACAGGGAAAAATTTTACTGTCAAGCTTTTTAGAACTGTCAGCTGGATACATGTCATTAAGAATAAGGTTGGTTTTTTTTCACCAAAGTAGCCTTTAAAAGGCAATGAGCCTCCTCATATGGAGGCTACTTTTTGACAAAGAACTTTGAAATGAATGTGTCAATTGTATGTGGTAAATTATATGCATGTGTACATACTGTGTTTGGAGGACATTTGTGGGCATAGAGACTCAAAAAATGGATTGCAAGGAAGGGGATAAGAAAGGATTTCAGTCCTAGAGTACAACCTACATTTGATTCAATCTTCACTTTGATTTTAAGAGAAGTTGCATTCTACCCAAAATGAGCTACAGATACCAATCTCTAAGCACATGTACTTGTTACAATTGGCCACATTTAAGTCCATCTTAAGACTGATTTCAGCTGCATCTGTGTATTAGTATTATGTTACATGCATGTAATATACACTTACATTACTAACTTTTATTGATTTAAATTTTGACTGTAATACTTTTTTGCACTCATTTTTACAATGAGTAGTAGGAACAGTGCTGCAAGCAGGCATTCACACATTTCTTTCACTAGAATCAGCATTAGATACTTGCTTGAGCAGAGAGGTTGGACTACACGACCTCCTGTGGACCCTTCTAACCTTAGCCATTGTGATTCTGCAATTCTGTGAATTACTGAGGTATTGCACTGTATACTTACATATTTTAACCAATATTCTTAATGCTGTAATGACAGGAATCACTCAATTTTATGATCAGTTGGTAAATTTAGAAAAGCACATGTTTAAGTATCTGCCTGTGTAAAACTGCAGAGGCACAGGTTCCAGATTTTGGAAATGAGGTATACAAATCATGTGTTCCAACAGGTAATCAAGTGACAGCCATCAAACTACCAGAGATAATTACAAATTATTCCCTGTTTCTACACTACCCCTTCAATCTTCAATACTACACAGAGTGCAACTTAATCTGAAAGGTTCTGGCACACTGAATTATGAGACTCCATCAGAACATGATACCAAATAAGACAGATAATTAGTGTGATAAGAAACTATGGATATTGCAGTGTAACTTGCTCTGCTTTCCCTGACAGTGGGATACATGAATTTACACCAGCATAAAAACTATTCCAAAACATATGTCAGGCCATTTGCTTATAAGCAAGTGAAAATAGTTCATCTATTCACTAGACAAGGAGGAAATACTATAAGCCAAAGAGTGGACAGGAATCAGGATGCCCCAAAGCCTTCCTGGAGTCCTACCAAAGAAACTTTGGTGTGGGGAAATTGGCTTTCCACAGCCAACCTTTTACAGTCCCTCTGGATTTGAGTGAGCAACCTTAAACAAAACCTTAAAGTACTTAGCTTTTTAAAAGAGGGTGTTGGACTGAAATGCTTAACCATAAAGACCAGCTCATCTTTCTTTTAAATCAACAGTTGTGTCCAGTTAAGAGGCACCAAAGAGGCACTGTGGTTTTCTTTTAAAGGTTTAAAAAGGGAAGCAGTGAAAGAAATATATCCTCATATTTCCTTAAAATTGCTACTACTTCAGAAGCTTCTGAAGCACTGGACTGTTTTATTAAAATTGCCTCTTGGTAGCATAGTAGTGTTGCCAAAAATTACTGCTCACTGCAGTGATTAAAAAGTTACTCTTTTTCTTAGAAAAGCTTTGAATTGTTTAGTCTGTCCCCCCAACAGTAGCAAGTGAGCAAAGGGCATGTTTTTAAAAAATAAATTAAGACAAATAAAAAGCTTAGCACAATTGAATTGGATCCCTGTCTTCTCCTGGTAAATATATCTAATATCACATGCCTATTCAGAGTGGGAAGAAGGGATTTCCCCTCAGTAAACTCTTGGAGAGAGAGGGAGCGAATGTAACTGTTCCCCATCTCACTGTAGTGTTACTAAGCCATGATGCCAGCCACATGCTGATTATCTCTCCTGTTACATAAAGTGTTCTCCTGCAGTGCCAATTGCCTGCCGTGTGGTCTGTATCCTGTTACATAAAGTGTTATCCTGCACCACCATGTGCTGTGCCAAGGTGCTATTCTTTGCTACCATGCTCCCTGTCTTCGGAGCTCAGACGCCCTTTGTTTCCATGCCTGCTTCTGCCCACATCTTAAAAGCCACCTAACGATTAAAACAAAACAAGAATACTTCTCACCAAACAGTGATATTTTAGTTATACTGTAAAATAAGAAACAACACAAATTAATGTTGCTCAGGAATTCTGGAGGATATGAGAGCGCTGCACAAAAAATCCCATTAAAGACAGAGTCACTGCAAGGTCCTCTGTGACTCAGACATTGCACCTTCACACTTCTATCATTTATGGGTCAATATGAAACATGGAGTTTTATTTGTCTCAACATTTTCCAAAGGCAGTCCTGAGATTAGCTGTACTGCTTGAGAATAAAGCACCTTTGGAGTAAATCACACTGAGAATAGCTGTCTCTCACAATGTATTGCAATAACACATTGTCAAAGAGTGCTGCTGCTCCAGCAATCTGTAAACATGCTATATCATCAAAACAGTGCAGAAGTGATGATGTGTTACTGGAAAGATGGCAGCAGTATAGGAAGAGCACATCTACAAGCAGAGCACACCTGACTACCAGCTAACAGCCAACTGGCTGCTCTTTTGGGTGGCCTAGAAGGAATGACACTGCTAAATCAGCTGCATTGGCACTAGTGTTTCTGGCAACCAAAAATGGTAAGTCTTACTTGCCCAAAGATATAGGTTAGGCAAAGGGTCTCCTAGTTGAGGAGAGACAAAAGAGAAGTTGAATAATCAAATTTTTGTGAGGGCACAGAAAATAGAATCTTATCTCCTAGAGCTTCTGGCCTTTTCTACAACAGTGCTTTGTAAAGAGGGAATAAGAGCCGGAAACATTATATATTATCCCCTGAACCCCTGCAGGAAGCTAAAGAACATTTTAGTATAAATCCTACAATTTGTTACTTTCAGTGTTTTTAAAATATTTCTCAGATCTCAAATAACCCTATTTAGTATGGTAACATGTTCATCAAATATCAATGCAATCTATCATCAGGAGCAAAGAAATCCCCCAAACAAGAGCAAAAATAGCTCTGCCTGGTCAGTCTTGCTTACATAAGGACCAAGATTAACTCAAGGAATGAGATTTCAGCTTCACAGAATTGAACAGCCTCAATCCCAGTCACATGATGAAGGCTAGGGAAGGACAATGCTTTATTTCTTCATTCAAATGGTCTCTTGAGACTTCCTACAAAGAAATGGGGCAAAGTCCTGATGCCAGGTATAAAGCGTGCAAAATGGTTTGTAAATACCAGTTTCCCAGCAGTTCTAAATCAGAGCTCATACTACAAGAGGCAACTACAAAAAACCAAACAAACAAACAAAAAAACCCAAGAGAAAAAAAGTACAGCCCCAATAAAACCTTTTCACACTTTTAGTCTTAGAAATTGCTATTAGTGGATTCTGTTTCTGTGAAAACATGAACAGTATCTTGCAATATTTAAACAGAAAGTTTGCAAGAAAATAATCACAAGGGTCTGCTTGACAAGTTTAAAAGAGTTCAAGATTCAAGTAACATTAAGAAAATCCCAAACCCTGTCACAAAACCTTTAGTTTATACAGAGAAACTAGCAGAAGAACAATATTCTTGCCTTCATCCAAAACTCACAGCAGACACTTTGTACTCATTACCACTGGCTTTGAGTTGGGACGAACTGTGCTTAACGTTTGTGCTACAATGACTCTCTTCTAGAATCATACAAGAAAATGCATTGGCTGTGAAGACAGTTTAATACGAAAGAAAAGAAAACAATCAATAGTAGATAGCAGCCTCATAATGTATAAACACTATGAAAGTGACTTGTTTAACTTGAAATACTGCAATCAGTGTGTCTTTTCTAAACAAGCTTTCTGCTGCAATGCTCCTTCTCCTGCACTATATATTGTGTCATACTACACCATACATTCTTTATACTCCACTATCGCATCCCTAGGGTCAAAGGCAGAAGATAGAAAAATTCCTGGAATAATATCCCAAATAAATTACTACTAACTATTATAATTCAACATGGGCACATAAATGGCACTTTAAAGAAAATTGAATTTGTTGAAAATTAAAGCAAACCTGGTGTTACTTTGAACAAGAGGCTCACTGATTGTTTTCAGATTTCCATAATAAAATAGGCTTTTTTGGTTTATGTTTTACATACCCTCTGAGGAAAGGAATTGTACCTCAAAACATATGGGTGTTCAGAATCAATATTTTTAAATACAGTCCTCCATGCTCATAAAACCCTGATTGGAAGCCAAGGAATTTATAACAAGGTGCATAACAGCAAGCCTGAAAGAAGGCTAAAGATGAAGAAGAACAGAGCTTTCATTAATTAAAATAAGAAAAGGGCCTAGAAGTGAAAGTGACCTTAATCTGGGGACAAATATCTGTGGTTTAATTTAGTGACATCTTCTCGCTATATGAGTGGGTGTATGGGCACTGAAATACACAAGAAGACAGACTAATAAACAGGCATTGGTTTTGTGTAGCAGGCATATTGTTTTCAGTCTACAGCATCGTCCTTTCCATTTATTGCTGTAATATATTACACTGAGAGCATGAAGAAGGGATTCTGCTATCTAAATTTTAGGGAATATTTTCATGCACAGCTTTCCTTTTAAAACACATGTTCTGTTAGAAGAACAAGCTTACACGTCTTATTTTAAACCAAGTGTTATATAACCTGGGATGTTGTTAAATATGCTCTTATAATATAAGCCATGACTGAGTGTGCCTCACTAGGATTCAGTGTATGCTCGAGTGTACTTCAGACCTGTGTATTACACCACCTGTGAAGTGTGCTTCTAATCCACTAATGCACATATGGATAAGCTTTTTACTATCGGGGAATGGTTCATTTTACATTAAAAAAAAAAGTAAACACTCATTTTTGGTTGGATTTATGCAGATTATCCTCTTATTACAAAAAGTCATTGCTGGTGAGGGGCAACAGCATGGTAACATGAAGATTATAACTGGGTTTTAACTAGGTTGCCCAAAACCTTGGTTTTTTTCTATTGGTTAGTGGATTTATTTTCCCTCTCTCTGCCCTTAACTGGGGAATCTTTAGTACTTGTCTGTGCTGTATTCTGCATTTATCCTTTCATTAAAAGGTGAGATTAATATGACAGAGGGGGCACAGAACTGTAGTTTAAAAGAAAAACTTGACAATACAAGAAGAAGCAATTAAAAATACTGTCCCTTACAAAGGAGATGTCCTGCCCCCCTTCCTTGCTCTACTGTCTATCACATTCTCATACATTAATATCTTATGTCAACATATCAGATTCCTCCCACATGCACAAGCTTAGTCGGATGGAGACGGAAAACCTCTGCCTGCATGACTAAGGAGAGCACTGATGTGATTTTTATAAAGAGACTCACACCAGCAGTCAGAGTGTAGAGCTGAATAGTGAAAATCCACACCCACAATCTGATCTCTTATATTTGCAAATGTTTTCTTATATTTCACATCTGTCCACTCTTGATGATCCCTTTGGGTCTGGTAACCACCAGCTTTCTTCTGCCCCTAAGAGCAGGTGAGGAGGAGGAACTGGAGAACACTGCACTTCAAGGACATTCATATTACATGAAGACACCAGCAACTAACTGTCTGCCTGCATGCACAAAAAGCTAGTTTGCCTAATCAGAGTTGCACAGTTAAGCTGCATGCACAACAGTTTTATGAACAATCCTGGACTTCACAAGTTTTGGAAGTTGGGCTCTGCAACTATAAAATTATACACTTGATATGTATTAGTAAGTACAGTAAATAGAGTATAATTAGAACAGAATACAATGTACTATTTTTCACTGCTTTTTATTCTTACTTCCCTAGAGCTACAAAATGAGTTTCTAATGAGCTTTGGGTAGTTACATAAATAGAAAACCTAACGTTGTAATGCCTGATAGTGATCTAAACTGCTTAGATATGTTTTGTATTACACCACAAAACAGTGGTTTGTTCATGGAATGGAACAAAAATTTCATGTTACTCATACTTTGGCCCTAGGCATGCATGTGTTGAAACCATAATCCCCCAACGTATTTCAGAATATGTTTGGACAACCTAAGTTTCTCTGTGAAAATGACCCAAAAGGAAAAACCCCTATCCATTAAAAACATGAATTACTGAGACCTCAATGTTTAAGTGTAGCCTACAGCACATAAAGAAAAATTTCCAATACACTGTTTATTTCCCAGTTAAAAAAGAAAAAGGAAGATGAGAAGGATGCATTCGCGAACCATATAGGAAAGCTGTAAACTAGCTGTGTATAGATTAACATTCTATACAGCAAAAACAAAATATTCTATGTCAAGACAGGAAATCTCCCTACTAAAAGGTCTTCAAACATGGTTGTACAGATATATACTGATTTCACATGCATGGGTTCTCCTCTGCAATTTGCAACAGCCATTTTGTTTTTCTCTGGTGAGGAGAATAACATGAAAAGTCAAGGAAGACTGACAACAGCA
>NW_008238330.1:798666-803789 GCF_000691975.1 Corvus brachyrhynchos | reverse complement strand
CCTCCACACAAAGCATAACTGTCATTATCCTTACATCACCTCTACAAGGCAGCAGATAAACAGACAAGTGGACAGGCAGGCTGACAGACCAAGAGAGAGGTGAATAGAGATGAAATGAATTACCAAGAGTCAAACAACGCATGTTCTGCAGTCAAGAAATGGATCCAGATACCACAAGTTCTTGTCTAGTGTTTCAAATACAATGTCATCTTCAAGAAGCGATACTTCTTTACAAGGTAACAACTAATACACTCGCACTGCTTCTAGCTGTTTATTACTTTTTCTGCAGAAGCTGAATCATAGAGTTGTTAAGGTTGGAAAAGACCTTTAAATCACTGAGTCCAATCTTGATCCCAGCACCACCAGGTTCACCACTAAACCATATCCCCAAGTACCACATCTACATGTTTTTTGAACACTTCCAGGGACAGTGTTTCCACCACTTCTCTGGGAAGCCAGTTCCAATACCTGAACACCCATTCAGTGAAGAAATTATTCCTAATACCCAATCCAAACCTTCCCTAGTTCAATTTAAGACCATTTTCTCTCATCCTGGCACTTGTTACCTGGCAGAAGTGGTTGACCCCCACCTCACTAGAACCTCCTTTCAGGTAGTTGCAGAGAGCAGTAAGGTGCCCCTTCAGTCTCCTTTTCTCCAGGCTAAACACCAGCTCCCCCAGCCACTCCTCATCAGACTTGTGCTTCAGACCCTTCCCCACCTCCATTGCCCTTCTCTGGACTTTCTCTGGCACCTCCATGTCTTTCTTGCAATAGGGGCCCAAAACTGAACACAGGATTTGAGGTGCAGCCCCACCAGTACTGAGTACAGGGGGACAATCACTTTCCTGGTCCTGCTGGCCACACTACTCCTGATGGCCAGGATGCCATTGACCTTCTTGGCTACCTGGGCACAGCTGGCTCATGTTCAGCTGCTGTCAACCAGAACCACCAGGTCCTTTTCCACTGGGTAGCTTTTCCAGGCACTCTTCTCCCAGTCTCGAGCTCTATGAGAGGTTGTTGTGACCTAAGGCCCTTCACCTTGTTGAGCCTTGGCCCAACAACACAGACTGTCTAGATTCCTGAAGTTTCAGTTGATTATTTTTGTAGCTGCTTAAATGCTTATTTTATACATATGGACCAGAACTGGAGCTTAAAAGCAAAGCATAGATTTGAGAAGGTGTAGACATAAAAGTCCATCTCAACATTCTTCAAAAACATGTTTTTATGAATTTCCTTCCTTTTCCAAGTTGGGAACCAGAAATAAAAAATAAAAGTAAAAAAAAATCAGATTCCAGTTGACATAATGTTTTTGAATTAATCCTTTTTGGTTTTACTTCTTTGAGGTAATTCAAGAAATAAGCAGCCTTTTTACTGTTTATATGAACATTGATTGCAGGTAAATAGAAAAAGTGCTAACATTTGATTGAAACTCAGAAGGATATAAAAGGTCAATTGCTAATCATAGAAGGTTTACTACAAGATGGTACACGAAAAATAAGCAAAAAAGAAGTTGCAGTGATTAATTCCATTATATTTTTATTACAGGAAAATAGAACAAAAAAGTGAAAATATTCCCTTGAAATTAAAAAATCTCCTTTGGGAAGGGCTCCATTTTGGTTTACACGCAGCACCATTTTCACAGCGTTGGCTGTGAAAAGGGATTTTTCAACTGGTCTTTAATGGAATTTATGCCAGATTTAAGGGTTTTTGCATAGCCAAAGAAGCACAAAGAGCCTTGATGCAAATGAAAATCTGTTCTTTAATGTGCACACTACGCAAAGTAATAAAAGTTTTATTATTTTTTAAGTTATGTACACCCACTGTGCAATATCAAATACGCATGTTGTAAACACGGTGGAGCAAGTTCAGACATGATGTAAGCATGTGTAACTCAACCGACTTCAAAGGGACCACTTGTGAAACAAAATACTACTTAGCATGGCTATGAGTTGCAGGATTCTTGCTAAATTTCTGGATCATGTTATTTTAAATAGAATTTTTTTGAGCAGTATAGTCTTACACAGCATCAGAAAGTAAAGGAGAACTGGGCTGTCAGTAATCTGTGGGGTCAAGTATCAAAAGAATTGTTTGACTTCACACAAGACACACAAAACATTTCAAGCAGACTGAAAAGAGCAGAGAAGGAGCATGCTGAGATGTCACTTCAGAGCAAGAATGGCCACCATTGCTTTAAACAAGAAAAAGCTAATAGTTCATGTAGCTAGTGGTGCATATAAGAAGAGCAATTACTGTTTAGGCAACATATGGAGAAGAGGGAGGAAAAGGAGCAGGACCCATCACTCTTGGGAGATGGGACCAAAATCAGGAAAATGTTGTACAATCAGACCAGCCAGACCACTGTCACATGCACTAATACATGGAGAGCAGCAGAGCAGGTAATAGGTGGTATTGATCTCATGGATCATTTTATAGAACTCCCCTCACTCTTAAACTTTTCATCTTGCATCTGTACTACACTACCTAGCTATATTCTTAGCAATCAAAATTTTGGAAAATATACAATGAAACTGTAGCCTGTAATACAACTAGTTACTTTTTTTTTTTATGAAAGAAAAGCTAGGGCATTAGACGATTCACAACCACAAATCCATTTCATCATGGATCATCAATCTGCAGACTAGGACCTTAAAATCCAGTGGAAAAGAAACTCAGCAGAGAAACCACAGGGAGGCAATATTGCTGGGGAAAAAGAAATACATTCAAGAATGGAACCAAAAGAGATGGTAAAAGAGAAAAGACCTTTCTGAAATAACTAAATGAAACTGAGCTTCTGACTTTTTATGCAGATGAGCCTCATTCCCATTTCCAGCAGTGTTGGTCAATGAAGACTTCATCTGGCAAAGCTACTGCAGTGATTGGAGAGAAGTTTTTTTGACTTACAGGACAAAGGCATGTGAACTTCTTCTTGTGAGAGTTAAACAAACTACTGCATCCTTCCAAAATCCCACCTAAATCACTGTTTTGCTCTGAAAAACTCCAGAGGCATTTTTTTTTTTTGTAAATTTTAAAGTTGCAGAAGCAGTCCAATTTCATGAAACAAGAGGATTTATTTCTTTCAGCAACAAAGGAAATGCTACAACTGTTCTTTTCTCACAACATGAGCAAGTGGCTTCCTTTTCTGTCAAAAGATATGGTGACAGGAATGATCTGTGCCCTGGGTAAGAATGTGAAAAAGCAACATTTGTAGATGTTTTGCAACTCAGTTTGAAAAAATCACCTAAGATGGCTTGCCAATTTAAGATCAGGTATGAATCTCATAATGTGAAAAAGAACATCCAGTGAATACTCATACAAATATAAAAGCTATGTATTCAAATGCCAAGTACTAATACATGGGAACAGCCCTAAACGGTCACACCGCACAGGAACATACTGAGAGACAGGACAACTCTCCAAAGTATCAGATACCAATTCACTTTTAAATGACATTTATTGGCCTCAAGAGCGTTACAGCTGATGTAGCATTTGAATTTTGTCCACAGTAAAACTCTTCTTGTTTGAACATGTTTGGTTGCCTCCAGGTTTTGATGATATCCTGAAGTTTGTACATCTTGAGCCTTCACTGATATTTTTACCCAGTCAAGGACTGCAAGACCATGCAATGTACAAGAGAGTAACGAAACCATACTTCTAAACACTGATTCTGGGTACTCAGCAAATAAATGAAGTCTGTTTTGACATACTTCATGCCTTAGAATTGTGCCTGAGAGCATCTTCTCTTCAAAATGAATACATGGATTATCCATGAAAATTTGACACTGCTCAAATAACCTCTGTATACATAGTTCCCCATAGAATAATGCAGTGATGAGTGTATTATTAAGTCTTTCATAGCAGCAAGTAGTGATATTTAAAACTCATCTTAAAAAACATCAGCCATTTCTTGGAGTCACTAAAGACTATCCAATAACTGACCTCAGGAAAAAGTGCTGTAGCTACATTTATATACTTGGCCCCTGAAAAAACCAGACAGGAAATAAATGTTTGATGTTTTTTATATTGTCACACTTATACAACAGTGGGTTTTCAGTGGGTGGCCTGTTAGAGACAATATAAAGGGCCAAGCCTCAAGCTGCCATAGTTCTGCAATTCCAGGCACTTCCAGTATGACAGAATATGATTCAATAAATGAAATACATACATACATTGAAAGATGAGCACACAGAGTTCTAAAACTATTCTGCGTATAAAACTTCGGGATGACCACACATTAAAAAAGTATGTTATCACAAATAAGCTGATAATTAAGAGGCTGAAGCAGACCAAATTTTATTTTAAAGACTATAATTTTCAATTCAGACCTATATTACAATGTAAAGAGATAGACTGCCACAATTTGAAGTCTCAGTAATAGAACACCTACTGGTAAATTGTCTTCTCTCCCTGGAATTCAACAAAGGTAATTGCAGGGCCCTGTGCCTGGGGAATAATAATCCCCTGCACCAGTACAGGCTGGGGGCCAAACTGCTGGAAAGCAGCTCTGTGGGGAAGGACCTGTGGGTCCTGGTGGACAGCAAGCTGCCCATGAGCCAGCAGTGAGCCCTTGTGGACAAGAAGGCAATGGTATCCTCAGGTGCTTTAGGAAGAGCATTGCCAGCACGTGGAGAGAGGTGATCCTGCCCCTCTACTCAGCCCTGGTGAGGCCACATCTGGAGTGCTGTGTCCAGTTCTGGGCTTTTCAGTACAAGAGCGACATGGAGCTCCTGGAGTGGGTCCATTGGAGAGCGACAAAGATGAATGAGGGACTGGAGCATCTCTCTAACAAGGACAGGATGAGGGACCCAGGCCTTCTCAGCCTGGAGAAGAGACAACTGAAACGGGACCTCATTAATGTCTATAAGCACCTGAAGGGAAGATGTCAAGAGGATGGAACCAGGCTCTTCTTGATGGTACCAAGAAACAAGACAAGAGGCAACAGGCAGAGACTGAGGCATAGGAAATTCCACCTGAACATGAGGAAGAATTTCTTTACTGTGTGTAGTGGTTTGGTTCAAAATATCCATTAATTAATTATTTTCCTTCTGTGAGATAAGAATTAGGAGAAAGCAAAGCAGGCACAAAACTTAAAAGAATATAAAGAAGTTTATTAACAGATCTAAAAG
>NW_008238330.1:709285-798534 GCF_000691975.1 Corvus brachyrhynchos | reverse complement strand
ACTTACAGCTTTCCCCACAACTGTTTTTGAGGGTTCAATCTTGAGCTAATGAGGTACCATTTTAAGGATGAGCTGTTCAGAAGCAAAGGTTCTCTTCACCCATCTCTGGGAGCATCTTCAGCTCCAGGAACAAAGGTCTTCTTCTTCCCTGGGAGCAAGGGTCTTCATCACTTTCATCTCTCTCTGTTCAAGCTTCTCATCAAATCACAGCTACTTCAACATTTGCTTATTTCAGCACAAGTACTTTTGCTCACAATTGCAATTTGAACGCTCCAACCCCCCATGCTTCATGAAATTACAATGGGTACTCTGATGTATCATAGTCCATCACCATAGCTTTACAACAGAATTTCAGCTTCTAGGCTTGAAGCATCTCCTCTTACTCCTCTTTCGGGATTTCAGCTCTTCCTTCTTCACTGACTTTGGTGTCTTTAGGTGTTTTCTTCACGTGCCCTCACCCTTCCTTTTCTTTTGACTTGGGAGAGGATTGATGTTTGCAGGCTTCATCTGCTCTGGAGGAATCTTACAACACTAAAAGGGTTAATGTCACCCGGGCCTTGCAGCTGGAATTTGCTTATCGCTGTTGGTCACATGATCTTTGCCAGGCAGCGGCCTCAGATGAATTTCAGCCGCATTAGGTGAGGGCCAGCCTGGCTGAGCCATGCCGCCAGGCCACCTGCACGGAGCAGGGCTGTGGGTGGAACAGGGCCGCACGGCTCTGGGGTGGCTGTCACCCGGCCGGCCCGGCCTGCACTGGGGGGGCTGCGCCAGGTGTCCAGCGAGCAGAAGAGACTGAGATCTCAGCCAAGCTGCACTGTGGCAGGCCCAACCCGGCTGCACCAAGCAGGGCCCGGCCCAGCCCCGCTGGGCTGTGCCGCAGGCCTCCCAGTTACCTGTCCAAAAGCTGGAAGAAAGAGAGCTTTCCCAGGTTTTGTTCGTTCTTAAATGTGGATCACAGAGGAGTGTCAAGCTTCTTAAGTGGCTTAAAAAAGTTGCCAATATTCAAACTAGCCAGTTGATTGGTTCTGTCGGGTCATAGAGGAAGCCGTAAGCACCTCTTTGCAAGAGAATCACTTCCGTGGCTGATGGAGCCCTCTTTAACTAAAAACCCAAACTATTCTAAACCATGTCACTGTGCAGGTGACTGAGCACTAGAACAGATTGCCCAGAGTGATTGTGGAGTCTCCCTCACTGGAGATACTCAAGAATGGTCTGGACACATTTCTGTGCCATGTCCTCTGGGATGACCTTGCTTAAGCAGGGAGGTTGGACCAGATGACCAAGTGTGGTCCCTTCCAACTTTACTCATTCTGTGATTCTGTGATCCTGTGATTAATTTTAAAAGTTAATTTTAAAAATTTGCCTTTGAATGGCAAATTCTTGTCTCTATGTAATTTAGTATTCATCTATTTGCCAATATATTACCATTTTTATTGTCCTCTCATGCCAAAACAAATGCTTCTCTGTGTATTTAAATGCTTTTTAAATATCACAATACTGAATCCTAAAAATTATAAAAAGGAAGCCTATAAAGAATAAGATGTCATTCTGAATTTTGTTACAAATTCATAGTGTTGAATGATTTGCATGATGCTTTACTTTTTCTGCAGTCTTGCTTGAAATAAAAGTGTCAAAAACATTCTGAGCTACTGAACAGAATGTCACTGCCTGTGCTATTACTTCTAAGTAACAAGTAATGAAAGAAAATCTAAATTTTCCCTCTTAGGTATAATTCCCTATGCTCTCTTTCTTGAAGGAACACATCAGGGAGGAGTGAGAACTGTGATTTTAAAGATTGACTCTCAGAAGAATTTAAATTATTCATTGCTTTTAGCTTGATGATCATGCTACAAAGGGAAAGGTAGGGGTAGAATTCAATTCACATTACTCAGCTACTCAGAGCTGCCTTCAAAATCACAACCCTGAGGCCAAAGCAGCTCTAAAGAGAGCAGGGAGATACTGGGGGCAGCACAAGGGAACCTGTTGAAATCTAATCTCGTACCTCTCCTTCGCTGTTGCCCCTCATAGGGAGAATTCAGCTTGTTTCCAGGCATCAGCCAGATCAGATGGACAAAGCCAGGAGTGGAAAGGAGAAGAGGCAGGGAGGTCCCCTAGGCAGCTGCGTGTGTGTGTGTGTGTGTGAGGTGCCACCAGTACACACTGGGAGGCACCTCAACTGCTTCCTTGCAAAAGGAATTTTGTAGCCTTGCAATCTGGGATTGAATACACACAAAGGACCATCAAGGATACATTGTTAGAATAATTCTGAAGTCAACAGACTGCACAGCTAGAGCTCTGTCTTCCTGACTGTTACATCTCATTAAGAATTATTTTTAATACCAAAAAGTTTCAAAGAAAGAAAGGGATGGGTAGTCCTACCAGGTTCCTGGCCTACCAGACTCGTTCTTCTCACTTTTTGAAAATCATCAATTTTTTTGAAGAGACCATGACATAAGGTTGTTCTAATAATGATACTTGAATAGCTTTGTGTATTTTCCTCATACTTGAATAGATTTGTTTGTATTATTTATTTTCATTTATTTTTTTATTGTTATTATTTATGTTCTGAAGTATACTGTACAATGTACTTCATTCAGAAGACTTGCTGTGGATTGATCTTTTAAATTTATCACAAGTAAAACCTTAAACTTTCCCATGATTCAAAAGAAACAGGGGGGAGGGGGAAAGTGTGGATCATATTAACTTAATTCAGAGAAATGATGTAAAAACTCCAGGGATTAAACAGATGCACTTAGGTTCCCTCATACAGTCCCAAACCAGATTTGTGCTAACAAGATTAAATTTCATACCTTGGGTTGTTTGGGAGTTCATTTTGCATGCCTCTATTCAGACAAATGTTCTTCTTGACTGCAGTGGGTCTAACTGCATGAGCAACAATGGCTTCTAAGCTTGCATATGTAAAGGTGCCTCTAAAAGACATAATAAAATATGCGCAGCCCTAATACATACTTAACAAGAGTCCTTGAGGAAATTAAGACCAGAAAGGCTGGTACAGAATCTTAAGAGCAATAGGAATGAACCATGAAGTAGAAAAATTTTTAGGTAGGAATGCTCAAAAGAAAATAATGATTCATGTTTGAAAAACACCACATCAACATGAAAATCATTACTTATGCAAAGGGAGGACGAGCTGTTATTTGATAAGGCTAAATTATTTCCATTCTCCATGCAAGAAACTTTGGAAATTGACATATGTTTATCACAGAATTACCATCTTGAGATTAATCCTTCAGCATGGATGCTGACCATGTCATGCCTTGACAAGTGCCTAAAAATTGTTTAAGCAGCGGTTTGTTTGCAAAACCAAAACTCTGTTCTGCTAAAGTCTTTCATAGCAACCTTCTCCCTTTTCCTTAAAATATGTTTTGCTCTGCTGTGACAGAAAAAAAAGCCTCTTCCAATTTTTGGTAAGTAAAATAAACATTGTTCAGAAAAAAACCCAAATCTATCTATCTCTATCAGAATGCAGATAAAAATAACAGCTGCATTTCCCTCAGCAGCTAGTGGTATTTGCAAATAGGATTCTGACTGAAGAATTCCGAAGTATTTCTACCCATCTCAGTGGAGTTAGACAAGGCATGCACCATTACAACAAATGGAATAATCTAGTCTGGAATTCCATATCTTGAAATAATTAAAATTCAAACATATTAGCATTAATTAATAATATTTTAAGGAAAACACATTGCACTTAAGTCCCACTGCAAGCTTGAATTGTACAGCATCACTTCTGTGGAGTTCAACTGTTCTCAGAAATCCTGGATAATAAAGAGGAATAAAGATAACCAGGTGAGGTGAAGGGCATAGCCTTCGAAATGCTACATTATACCTCCTAGAAGAGTGAATGTACACTGTATTTCTACCTTGCATAGGCTGTACATACACTGTCAAAGGCTGAAGTGACATTAACAACAAGATGTTGAACATTTGTTATTTCACCTGGAGCTTACATAATTTTTTTCACCTCATGGTATACATGTTCTAAGAGAATCAAGATATTACAGAGAATGACTTCCCATCAAATCCTCTGCAATCTTACTAAAACAAAGAGACAGAACATGAGATTAGATAGGAAAAAGCACAGGTACAATTTATGAGGGCATTGGCATGGAATGTAGACTTCTCCAAAATTAGCTAGTCATGCTTAGGAATGATGGAATGCTGTCTTCTCTGAAGCTGGCATAGATGATTTCAGTTATTATGAAGGCCAGATGGTCTCATTACTTTTCATCAGCTGTGTGGTAAGCCAGAACTTCCTCAAGGCTTCAAATGCTTTCTCTGTGACTGGGCCAAATCACGTCAACAGAGAAAGGCTTGGGATGCTTGGTTTCAGGTTTTAGTTCTTGCTTCCTTGGTCACAGCTCGATTAATCGAGGATACTCCTCAATTCTGCTGATCTGATCAGAAATTCCAATTTTTAAAGCATCTGGAGGTATTCCAAGGAAGTCTGCTTTTTGTAAGGAACACTTTCAGATATAGTGATCTAGCAGACATAATTATGACTAAAAATGTCAGATTCAGTGCAAATTTCCAAGTGTTCATAGTTATTTCAGGACTGGCCACATTCAGGTTCACGAGTCACAAGAACAAACCAATTCACTGAAATTCAGCCTGTAAGCACAATGTCAAGATCTTCAACAAAGGCTGCCCACATGCTTGACATCCATCCATTCAGTGGTGCCCCAGCCACTGGCTTCAGAACATCACAAGTACTCTCCTTTCTTCCTCATTGCAGAAAGGAGTGAGAAGAGAGGTAATTTCATTGTATTTTTTTCCAGCTTTCTGTTGTCTTTCCAGGGGTCTGTAGGCTATTTCAAGATGAACTGAGAAAATGAGTTGTGTTTAAAGTGATTCTAGTTGATTTTTTTTACCATGACCATTGCTAAATAAATGATGAATCATGCCTGCTACTGATCACTTGTTTTCGGTCCATTCCTGAAAACTCTTTCAGCTATAGCAGATTTTATGAGATAATCTCTTTCTGCATATTTCCATACAGACCACCACACACACTGGTTTGTATTGTAACAGACATACTACCAAGCCAGAAACAGCTTTAACTTTCTTATGCCAGTATAGAAGTGTAGTCAGTTGGTAAGAATTATTTCAATGTGAAAAGTAAAACTGTGACAGAGTATTCCAGTTGGATCATTTTCATATGAAACAGGAAGGCCAATAGAGAAATATGTACTAAAATAATGAGTTTATAAATTAATAGTGATTGCTATATGTCCCTTGATAGCATCTAAATCAATTGAAGCTGTTAAAGAAAAAAACCAGCAACTTTCACATACAGTGGTAAAACTACTGCTAGTTACTTCCAAAACTCCTGCCTAGCCACTCTGAATTGAATTTGTTTCTACTTAAAGGACTCTACCAGACTGAAGACATGACTCAACGTACGAATTTCATAGATACCAAAGAAAATTATTCACTATGTTCATTATTTATATTGATTCTTTTGACTGCTCTTCCAGAGGCATATGCCTCTGTGAAAGATGTGAAGTCTGTGAAAAATAGCAGACTTTCTAATTAGAACAGCAGAGTTTAGAAGTTTCTGTTAATTTTTTCAAGCCCAAAGAACTGACTACCTTTCATAAATAGAATGTTTATGTTATTAGATAAACTTCAATAATTCCTAAAGTCTTGCCTCTCCATTTTGATTTTGTGTTGGGTTTTCTTGTGGTTTTTTGTTTCTTGGTTTTTGGGTTTTTTTTAAAGTACTACAAGATGTTTGTAGGATGGACATTCAGTAAATGGGAATGCCTTAAGAAGCTATATGAGACACTTGCTACATACACACACTCTCTATAAAATGTACTCCAAATGCTAATTCTCATCCATATACTCATGTACACATATGTGGGTAACATTAATGCAGACAAATATTACTGCTAGGAAAAGTTACCCATCATACTATAAATAGCTATTCATAGATATTTTTCAGTTGTAAAATCCTTAATCCTCCCAGATGGATTATGAAGGAGGGAGCAGGGGAAGAGGGAAAAGGGGAAAGGGAAGAGGAAATGATGGGGAAATGGAGTACCTCCAAAGAAACCAGTTCCACAAAGTCAAAAACAGAGAAGATAAAAAGTGTTTAATTCAGCACAGAGTCAACTTTTTCAATTGGGGAAAAAAAAAATCCTGGCAAGAAAAAAGTCCCTAGTGCTTCAACTTCTCCCCAGATAACAGCCATCAGATCCTGTGCTACTTCTTATGAGCACAATTTCCTCATTGTTAGCAGCTGTTCATTGGTTAGCATTGCACAACTGGCCAGGTGCATTATGAACAGAATGAAGGAGTAGAGGGGGTTGTCTGCCTCCAAACCATCAGATGGACTAATAATATTCTTCAATACAGCAGTAACTGGCCCACTTCCTAGGCTACATCTGAGTTTTACTGAATGTAAATAAATAGTGGAGGGAAAAGGACACCCACAGTCCTGGACAAAGTCAGAAATCTTCAGGCATTTGTTGTGTTGTTTTTCTGCCCCCACTTCCCTGGAAGCTGGGAACTGCAAGATGATGCGATGTTTTTTTTCCTCCTCGCTTCCTGAGGATTCCCAGGAAAGCCTCAGGGGACTGGCCCAGTCCTTCACCAGTTGCTTTGGGGGCAGGCAACAAGATGGCTCACATGCAGCCCTGTCACACTATACACTGTGGTTGCTGATATTAAAATGGACAAATGGAAGTTATCCTGAAAGCTCTCTGAATTGATTGTTGTCAATTTATATTTTCAACTTCTCTGTACACTACTTAAAAGAATTCTTGATGTGATAAGCATTTATTTTAGCAGTTCTTCCATATCAGTTCAAAAGCTACAACTGTTTTTGCACTGCTCTCATTGCATACTATTAAATGGAGGATTCTGCCATGACCTTGCACAGGAATAATCAATAGATACAAGTTCAGGCATGTCTATGGTAATAAGAACTACTGAAATACTTGAACTTAAAAACCACTTTATCAACGGTATATTGCCCTTAATATCCTGTGCAAAATATATAAGGCAAAAAAATGACTAACAGCCAAGAAAAGAATAATAACAAGGATCAAGATATTAATGGTGTATGTAAACATGAACATATCTTAAATCTAAAGTCTTCTCTGTAATGGTTCAAATTCTAACATAGGCCTCATGGTTTTTGTTGATTTGAAACCAGCTGATTTTTAACATTATAACTCCATTGAAATGGGAAAGACATAAAAAACCAAACAGACTGAAACAGAACACTTTCAGGGAAAATTCTGAAAAGTTGTATTTCCAAAGGTCTAGGATCTAACACATAACATGATGAAAACTGAGCATGAAAAACCTATTTTAACCCTTCTTTGACAGAGGACAATGTATCCTGCAGGATCATTTATGTTTGTAATACAAATTTATATCAAATCTCAGTGAATTGGTTTCCTAACAGTATACTGTCTGCACAGACACACTTTCATACCTAGAACACCAAGAGCTAAATTAGGTGATCAGAGAATGAAACACATGGAGTCCCACTTGCTATACATGCTGTCCCATGCATGTCTTGCTGATTTCTAACTACATGGATTCAGATTATAAAGTTCATAATATGATAAGATTGCACATACACAGTTTTAGGTTGGTTTCACTGCTTTGATGTCTACAGAAAATAAAGAAGTACAAATAAAGATACCTACAAACTATCACATAAGGAATGGAAGACACAAGTTTTAAAAAAAAAATCTGTCTTTACCACCACAAAGAGATACCATATTTTTATATATCATCCATGAAATTGTGCAAAAATTTTATCTAAATAATATTTGAACAAACCTCTACCACACAAAGTTTGAAAGAATTAATTTTTTACCTGATATCCTGACTTCAAATTATTTTTGTTTGACTTCAAGTATTTTTCTATTCAATTTTTATCACTTTTATTGTATTTTTGGTTGTTTTCTATCTTCTTGTATGCATATTTAAACTACACTTTTCCACTGTTGTAACTGGAAGTTTCAGGTTGCTCCCCTTTTTAGAAATGTCAAATAATGTTGCACTTGTGATGGGAACCAATAAACAGCTGTTAACAACAAGGAGTTTGTGCTTTTAAGAAGTAGCTAAATATCTGACAGCTATTCCCTTGAGAAGTACTAAAGCTGAGTAGTTCACTATTGTACTCGACTCAAATGCAGCCAGATTTGTCACCAAGTACAAGAGAAGGACATGAAATCGTTTGACCCATTATCTTTAACATCATTCAAATGCTTGATTGAGGCTTTCCTATTTGAATACATAGAGGAACAGTCTAATTAAACATCTCAATTCATGTTTGTATTGCCTAATTGGCTCTTCTGGATAAAGCAGACAAACCACAATACCTATGTCAGTAGGTGCTAACAACTGTAAATTTACAACAATTTCTAAAGCCCAATAGTAAAGATTATTCAACCTAATTTTTGATTTTGGCTCTAAAAATCTTGTACCTCAAGGCATAAAGAATCTGGTTTTTACTTTACATAACATAACCTTCACTATAGACTACACAAGCCTTAAATTTCACCTAGTTGCAATTTAAATTAGATTGGTCAGGTCTTTCCTTTTAGATCATTAAATGAGTAGAAAGATTTATCTCAACCTAACCTATTTCTCCCAGTGGCCAAAGTAACTATATCCATCTTTTAACTGGATGGTTACTAAACACTACCCTTAAGCTCTAGATTTCTATAGAGATTTACAGTTGGCACATTTTGCTTCCAGCAGGATGCTGGCAGCCAGCTGCTATGGATCTTGATAGTAGTGCCTCATTTCTCTGAGTTCATAAACATTTATTCCAAGTTCCACTCACTCTGGGTTCTGGGGTGGATATCAGAAAACCCAGCAAGCAATGAGACTACTGGCTTAGCAAAGGAATGTGCATTAATGATTGACATGTCACTTACTTGAAACAGTCACATCCAGAGGGTAGTGGTCAATGGCTCAGAGTCCCAATGGACATCAGTGACAAGTGATGTCCTTCAGCAGGCATTGGGACCTGTGTTATTTGATATCTTCATTAATGACACAGACAAAGGGATTGAGTACACCCTCAGCAAATTTGCCAATGACACCAAGCTGAGTGGTGCAGTTGCCACACCTGAAGGATGGGATGCCATTCAGAAGGACCTGGGCTCAGGTGGGCCCATGGGAATCTTATAAGGTTTAACAAGACCAAGTGCAAGGTGCTGCACCTGGGTTGGGGCAATCCCCAGTACCAACACAGGCTGAGGGATGAACAGATCCAGAGCAGCCCTGCTGAGAAAGACCTGGGGCTGCTGGTGGATGAGAGGCTGGACATGACCCAGCACTGTGCACTCACAGCCCACAGAGCCAAACGTATCCTGGCCTGTATCCGAAGCAGCGTGGCCAGCAGGGTGAGGGAGGGGATTCTACCTCTCTGCTCCTCTCGGGTGAGACCCCACCCAGAGTGTTGGGTCCAGTTTTGGGGTCCCCAGCACAGGAAGGACATTGACCTGTTGGAGCAAGTCCAGAGGAGGATCACCAAGATGATCAGAGGGTTGGAGCACCTCTCCTATGAGGAAAGGCTGAGAGAATTGGGTTTGTTCAGCCTGGAGAAGAGAAGGCAGCTTCTGCGTGCAAATGTTGCCTTCCAGTACCTACAAAAAAGATGGAGAGGAACTTTTCACAAGAGCATATAGTGACAGAACAAGGAAGAATGGCTTAAAACTGAGGTTCATGTTAGATATTAGGAAAAAATTCTTTACTGTGTGGGTGGTGAGGCACTGAAACAGGTTGCCCGGAGAAGCTGATGATGGCCCATCCCTGGAGGTGTTCAAGACCGGGCTGGATGGAGCTCAGATCAAGTTGGTCTAGTGCAAGGTATCCCTGTGCACAGCAGGGGGGTTGTAATTAGATGATCTTTAGGGTCCCTTCCAACCCAGGCTGTTTTATAGTAACACATTGGGAAATGAAAAGGAAGAAATGATCCCCAGACTTGCCTCTACCCTGTTCCCACTCAAGAATCTATTGTTTCTCTGGATGGGCTCATCAGAGAAACCATTAAAGGAATAATTGCTAGATTGTGCTGATTTTTCATAAAATATCTATCCCAGAACAAATGTTTTAATGCAAAATGTAATAAAATAAATAAAGGTTGATATGGAGCTATTTGAGACCAGGTCCAGCAAAGGACCACTATGATGATTAAGGGACTGGAGTACCCCTCATATGAGGGGAGGTTGAGAGTGTTGCTGTTGTTTAGTCTGGAGGGGAGTCATATCAGGGTGAATTTTATGAGTGGATATAAATCCCTGAAGGAAGGGTGTAAAGAGGATGACAGGCTCTTTTCAGTGGTGCCCAGTGAGAGGAAAAGAGGCAACAGGTACAAAGAGGATGTGCTGTCTGAACATCAAGAAACACTTTTTTACTGTGACAGTGACTGAGCATTGAAACACGATATGGAATCTGCCACCTCTGATGGATAGATTCAAATCCACCAAGACATTTTGCAGGGAAACTGACTCTAGGTGACCCTTCTTTAGCACAGGAATTGGACCAAGGACCTCAGAAAGTCTTTTCCAACATCAACCCTTCTGTGATTCTGTAAAGGATTTCAAGTTAATGCTCTCAAATGCAAGTGGCAAAACAAAATGAAATAAAATGCCATTCAAAAAAACCCAAATGAAGTTCTTATTTCTGATACAGACACAACCTCTGCTGTAGCAAATGTACTCCAGAGTTCTTGCTACTAGTGTCACACAGTCCCTTTTTTATGCTTCCTCAGGAAAGGAAGCCTAATTGTGTAAGAAAGGGAGTAGATAAATTAGAGATTTGACTATCATTATTTCCCTCTTAGATCATCAGCTAAAATCTAGCTTACATCCAAAACATTTTAAAATCACTGTGATAGTGGTTCTTTTGCTATCTGTAATGAGTATGGCTTTAATAATAGTGCATTAATGCATGCTCCATCGTGCATGGGAACCAGTGACATAACTTTATTAAGAAGTTCTAATTTTCCCCTCAATTTAAATAAAATGCAATCTTCATCCTTTAGTTTCATGGTGTTTCAAACAAAAACAAGTTGTGGCGCCACAATATTACTCTCTACCTAAGACAAATACAAACGCAAGTAAGGCCAAAGTTGTATATGAGAAACAAAATACTGGCCAGTTATTGCCTTGGTCATGATTATATGCAAGGAGTAATAATAAATGGAGGATCCTCAAAATATCCTTTTAAAGTCTGAACAGGATCAAAAACATTTAAACTGCACTAGTGGAATCTTTAAAACAGGATGTTACACTTAAGGTATAATGTAATGTGTTTGTCTTTCATGGAGCAATTAATCACTGGATGGTGGAGTTAAGACCCAATCAAAACGGAAAGGTGTTTATTGCTGCAGCTGGTCATTAAATTATTTCTATAAAGCTTAAACACTGGGTTTTATTGTTTTTATTACAGATCCGCTCCTATAAAAAATACATTTAAACTTCCCTTTTTAGATTTTGTGGTTTAGTTTCTTGTGCTTCTGTTAACCAAACAAAACCAAACCCAAAGAAACAGTATATTATTCTGTTATCAGTGGAATTATCACTGATAATAGGAACCAGAAAGATAGAAAAACATGTCACCTTGAATTGCAATATGCGTGCCTTTTATCTATGGGAAAAACCCCATGAATGATGGCAGAAACAGAAAATCATCAACATATGAGGTTATTTTTTCTTGGGTGGGAATTCCTTTCATTCAAGACAGGTAGTTGATTTAAAAAATATATATTTCTTGATATATGGAGGTACTTAAGAAGATTCTCAAGTATCCTTAAGATACCTGTAGATAAGATACCAGTCCTTTTAATGGGGCATTTGTCATTTTGGATAGACATCTTGGCTGGTAGTAAAGGAATGAAAGAAACTGCTCCGTTACATTTAATCCTTCTAATGACTGCACTAAAGGAAACATCTGCAAGGAAATATCCAAGGGACAGCCATCCTCTTTACTGCATTATCAAAAGATTTGTTGTCTTGATTGCTTCAATGAGGTATTTTTAGCAGATGCAGGTGCTTTGTGGGATTATCTGTTTATACCAAGAGGACATGTGGAGGCTCACAATTTTGATCTGAAGCAACACCAATGGACTTCCACAAGAGAAAAATGGAATCCTAAATTTCATCGCCTTTGGACTGATGACCATGATGAATGTCATAGAATTGTCACATAGGAAATAAAACCCATGAATGAGTTTGGGTGACATCTTAGGGAAGCAAACCTGTAGCTTAAGTGTTTTCTGAAGAAAATGGATTGGCTACAAAGGGCATGCTGAACTAATAGAAGATACTGACTATATACCAATTTTGAAAAAAACATGCTAACTGCTTTAAATAGCAAAGCCAACACTTTCTGGCAATTGGGGTTGACAAAATAATGTTTCTTGGAATGAGTCAAAAATATTGAGGCAAAAGCTCCCCACCTGGTGCTGAGGCAAAGAACAGAACTTTTGTGACATGTTGTCTTGGTTCTGAAAGACAGGTGTCTGCCAAGGAAGGCAGAAGCCTCCCTTGGAATGGCAGATGTGACCCCTTTCCCTCCGAGTTATTATCATTTTGAAATCAAGGGCTTTCAGGCAAAGATGTGGGAAAATAGGAATAACAGTTCTTTACTATTCTATATATATAACCAGTCAAACAAACAACAATAACTATGGTAGTAACAGCAAACAATCACAAACCCAGTCCCAGCCTTCTCGGCTGTCGGGCCCTTTCCCCTCGGGTGCAGTTCCGCTCGCAGCCGGCAGGGGCGCTGGCAGCTCCCGGTGACGCGCGCCAGAGCGAGCGCGGTGAGCACGCGGCACCGGTGGCCTGGGATCCTGGGGAAGGATGGAACAAGGGCTTCACAAACCGCTGGGCAGCTGGCCTCGGTGTCTGGCCGGACTCTCGGGAACAGCAGGCTGGAGCAGCAGGCTGGAACAGCAGGGACGAGCACGGATCCCAGAGGAGATGAGAGGTATCCAAACGGGGAACCCCCCGGAGGTCGGGCAGCAGGGCAAGCATGGCTACAGCGTAGCAAAGGCTTGGAGCAGCAGCAGCGGGGCAGGGCGGCCACAGCAATGGGTAGGGCAGGGAAAACAGCTTTGGGATCCCGGCGTTGTTTCCAGCAGAAAGAAAAATGGCCGAAGAAAAAAGAACCAGCAGCTCCTTTCTCTGCAGCTTCACTCTCCGAACGCCAAGAGCGAACTGACCCCACACCCAGGTGAAACAAAAGAGTAGCCAGGCCCTTTTGTCTTCTCTTAAGTACAGCCATTTGTCCCCTAGCAACATGCATATGGGAAAAAATTCCTTTAACAGGAAAAACAAACTAGGACTAAACTAAAACCCCAACATATGTGCACAGAGATGTTAGCAGACAGAAAATTTACAGTTTAAATACATCTGGCTGCAAACAAATCAATAGCAGAACATGTACACATTCTCTTAAGGAGCAGCATCAAATACTTTCAAGATCTATACAAGACCTTTTTAATGTCCTACATACTTCCACTTACCACATCAATCAAGAGGAATTAATTCCTGATAAATTCACTTACAATTACTTCAATGCTTTCCCTATGGTATTAAATCTGTAATTTCTTTCCTTGGTATCTGAATGTAACTTGTTCACAGTTGCAGCTAGAATTTAGAAAAATTATCCGTGAGTATTAACGTTCTAGAAATAGCTTTGTTACTTTGATTCATAAACAGTTTTTAAGGGTAGTAAACATACACATAAATCCAAATTACAAACTAGTACAATTCATTATTTGAGATTTTGAGGAAAAAATATTCTCAGGCCATCAAATTTCAGGGTGGAAATGGACAGTAAACTAACATTAGGAAAAGAGAAGTCAGCAAAGTCTCTTCCACATTGCAAAAAGCATGATTTTAGCCTTTTGGAAACATTTTTTGGAGTATGAGGAAAAAGTTATGTACTGGACATCATATTGCTTATGGGAAAAATAGAGTGGATTAAGCCACACCTGGCTGAAAATGGAAAAACTTTTCTGAAATATCTGCAGAGCTCATTAGTACCTTGATACCAAATGATTCAAAGCTATCTTTGGCTTTGACTCAAGATGCTGTCCTAAGCATGGCGACACAATAACAATCCAAAAGGTCCACAGATGTATACTAGGAAATGATAGTTCTTCACTAATTACCAAAGTAAAAACTTGCTAAATAGAGGCCCATTTTAGAAAATAAAGAAGAAACAGACTGTTAACACCAGATGGGAAATAGACTATGGTGGCCATTCATTACCTTTACATTTGCAACCAAGAGTGAATATTGCCAGAACAGTTTGTTCATTTGTACAAGGAATTCTATGCTTATATCACTGCATTCAGTTTTACTGAAAGTGTTTTATAATACACTGAGCATTTTTTATAAAAACCTGAGTCAATCATGCATAATCTAGGTGAAGACTTTGGTCAGCTTTATAGCAAGATAGCAGTGGATTGATAATTGATGCCTATGTACAATACATACAAAACTACACAGCTACTTGAATTTCTACTCACTGTAAAAGGTAATGCTAAAAGCTTTACAATGCTGATCAGCAGCACTGCTTTCTTTCTCAGCTTCTGCTTGTAAAAATCATATCCAAAGTTTAAGCTTTACAAGTTCACAGTGCAATGGGTAGTGGGTGTGAGAGGGTGGGGGGCAGGTATAGAAGTCCATTAGAAAAATAACAGAAAAACACTTGACTGCCATAGACCTGGAAATTGAAAATTTTACCACACAATACTTTCCTTTATACCACAAAAATCTATGACAAGGGACAGCTCTTTGTTTTCTCAACATAGCTACAGTAACAAGACAGGCCAGAGGAATTACACCCTAGTTATGTCTTTTAAATTGAATCACTAATGAATTACTTTCTGATAACCTCTTAATTACACTCTCTACCTTGAAAAGCCCATAGACTACTTCAAAACCACTTTTTCTATTTTTTTTAGTCACAGAGTGCATCTCTATTTTTAACAGACATCATTAAAAAATGAACTGAGTTGACCGAATGATTTTGGTAAACTACGTCTAGAACTGTGTGTTGAGACAGAGAATTGCTGTTAATTTCCCCTTGTACCATTAACTTTCTTTAAATTATTTCTATGCTTTCATTGATTCAGTCCTATATTTGGGAAGAATAGACCTCGAACCTATTTAAGTCTACTGTGTGTCAAAGCTAAGCTATTAAATATATTAATGAAAAGAAAATTGTCAAATCTCTAAGCCTGTAATCTCCTATATCTTTGAGGTTTTCCATATACACTTTTAGCCCATTTGGCTGCTCAGAATCATATTCTTCCCCATGAAAGACTTTTTACAGACAGAAAATACTGCCATGAACCTCTATACGTGTATTTCTATCATCTAACTCATGCCCGAAGAGATATTAGTTAATGTAAATCTAGCAACAGCTGCTACAGTTGGAAGAACATGTGGGCTATTTGCAACAAGTAATCTGTTGGAGACACTGGAGAGGGCCTTGTCTTGGTTTGAATGGAATGGAAAATATAACCCACTTCCCTCCAAAGTATTATAACTTTGAAATAATGGGGCTTTCAGGCAAAGATATGGGAAAAGGAGTAACTGTTCTTTACTAGTCTGTATATATGTATAACAAGGCAAACAAACAATAACAGCAGCAACAACAAACGAAACCAGAAACCCAGTACCAGCCTTCTCTCGGCTGTCAGGGCCTTTCCCCTTTGCTGCAGGCACGGGCAACACCCGCGGGAAACTCACGGGGGGCAGCCAGTCCAGTGCCCCTCCAGATGGTGAAATGGGCTGTAGCTGGAACCTCGGAGCAGCAAGCTGGAACAGCAGAGGTGAGCACACCCCCCAGGGTGGCAAACAAAATGTAGCAGAAACTCTGCAGCCATAACAGGAGCCGCAGGGTGTCCCGGAGGGCATAGGGTGTTGGGTTAAAGTATAGCAAAAACCCCGAAGCAGTGGCAGAAAAACAGCAGGGCTGGACAGGGGTAGCTGGTCTCCCGCAACCAGCCAGGAGACGCTCCCTCAGAGTTGGGGGGGAGTGGGTTGGGATCCCAGATTTTCTCCTGGAGTAGATGGTGAGGGTCCGTTCCAGTGAGATCAGGTGTTCAAAAAAAAGGTCCCAGTTCAATGGCCACTCTTACGAGCAAAGGCTCACCCACGGTAGGAGAAGCACTAAAGGGCTGGACTCCGCAGGAGCAGCAACTCGACTGTTCCTCTCTGGTCCTGAGAGCAAGAGAGAGTGAGCAGCTGAGCCCAGCCCTCTGAGCCCCCAGCCAAAATCTCACAGTATCTCTGCACTTCCCAAGAGAAAGTCCCCCAGCTAAGAGGGTAGCCAACTGCACCCTTTCCCCTCCTTCTCCTCCCAGCCACATCCTTTGTCTCTTAAGTATCGGTCATTCCCATCTCTTGGGCAACAAATGGGAAAAAATTCCAAGAAAGAAAAAAACAAAGGAAAAATCCTAACCTCCAACAGGCCTTGACTTGCTGTTCTTGTTGTACCAATGTTCATAAAACACTGTCATTAATATATCACTCTCAGATTTTCCTGTTTGAATCTGTGTTCCAGTTTTGGGAGTGGCAGGGCCTAACAAAGAAAGTAGCTCAATTTCCCTCAATATAGGACCTAAAACCTATAACTCTATCTGTAGATTTTCTTCTTTTTGGAAAAGAGAGTTTCATGGGAAAATGCAAACTTATATATTTCTTCAGTCCAACATATGCAGTTGCACAATTTTTGTGTTTTCACTATGAAAAAATTAGTTACACAATACTATGACATTTCATCCAGATTTACTCCTGGGAAGCTACATATATAACAAAGATAGCAAGTTCGCCAAGCTAAGGTCTTGTGTAATGCTAAACAGACTTAATTAACCAATTTCTGCCAAAACAAATTTTGAATGCTTTCTTCTCCACCTCACTATGGTTTATCCTTATAGACTCTGCCCGTTCTCATGGATCTAGCCAGAACTACCATACTAATCCAAATATAAGGTGACTTCAGATATAAGGCCACCCTCATTTTTCAAAGGCTACATAGAAAAATCAGCAAAATTTATTAATAAAACATAAATTCTCTCCTGGAACTTCTTAGACCATCTTCTCCAGCCTCAGCTTCCAAAGACCTTCCTCCTCATGGTCAGCTTGCCAGGCATGCTGATGGCTGTCTGCATATCTGTTAATTTAGCTCTTCATATGCAGGGCCTGGACCAACCACACCAGTTGTGCATATCCACAGCTGGATCTGGACTTTGGCAGAGCAAACAGATGAGGCAGGTGAACAGATGGAATAATTCCAAGCCCTCCAAGCAACATAGCAGACTACCAACACCTACCTTTCTTCAAAACCTTGAACTGAGGGGGCCTGGGCTGCTGCCTGCACTACCCCTGCCTGTGTGAGGGTGGGAAATTTGGAAGGCTCATCCTTAAAATGGAGTTTTAAAGGAGGCCAGACAGTGAACTTGCAGAATCACAGAATATTCTGAGTTGAAAGGACCCACAAGTCCAACTCTTAAGTGACTGGCCAATAGAGGGGTGGAACCCACATCACACAACCTTGGTGTGATAAGCACCATGCTTCAACCAGCTGGGCAAATCTCACTCAACTCATGCCTTATCAATACAGGAGTAAGTCATGGGACTTTTTACCTTTAGTTTTGCCTTTCAACCAAGCTTCATAGAAATGTAATGGAGTAGCACTAAAAGTAGCACTTCTACATTTTGCCAAGCATGGGAAGAGTTTTTCCTTCTTTTACTCCCCACCCTGCCCCCCCAGAAGTATATCTAAGCAAGCATGGTATTATATCACTCCATGAATCTGTCACTTACAGATTCAAGCTTTTAATCTTTGAGTTAAGTCCATGATAGTTCTTTCATTAGTTACTCATTTGTTGTTTCCTTCATTTCCCTTCAGAGCTATGACTGTTGTTCAAATTTTCATAAATGCCATGGTCATACCCTAGCTGAGGGAATATAAGAGCAATTCTGCACTTACTACCCATGTAATAATTACCAAGGTGAACTGACTTACAAAGAGTAAGAAGCTTGCAAAAATTAAATCCTCCAACTTTGGAAATAACAGAAGCCAGTTCACAGACAGGCATATATTTACCAAAACATATAAAAACCTCCTTGTACAGCACTATTTACCTCCTTATTACCAGTGCCAACTAAACTGTGAAGATAAATTCAAGACATTGGGTATGATCCTCCACATTCTCAGAATTCACTGAGTATCCGTCAGGTATTCTGGTTATTGTGCCCCGCTTCTTTAGGATAATTGACTGAAAATAGTAAAGAATACACTTACTATATTCCAAACTAAATGCAATATCATTTCTTGTGATCAGAATTTTCTGAGAAATACATGATCAGCAGTGAGAAAACTCCACCTGTGGAATATAAAAGTCAGCTGATCTCTGAGTGAAATCTGTGATTCTGGGGAAGCAATTAATTTTTTAGATAGTGCTATTTGCGTATGAAGGGGAAACTTTCCACAAAGAAAGGACAAAGATTGCTTGTTCATGACCTTCCATAAAGATCCTGATCATGCCAAAGCCATTTCCCTTTACAGACAGGTGGGCTAACGCCCGGCGAACAGCAGGGAGGGAGGGAAGCATTTTAGTTTTGGTATATGAACAATGTCAGTGATTTCTCAGATAGTATCTCAGAAATTTAATGACTACAGTGTGGCCCGGAAATGAGTTGTAATGAACAGCATTGAATCAATTCATCTTTAAATGTAGCAAGAACAAAGCCTAATAATTATCCACAGCAGCTTAAATTGAGAAAACCACAAATGGATTTGCCTTTTGAAAGTCTGGGAAAAGGCTACGAAATGTTGCAGCCAAAGGCTAAAAGACTTAACTTAGGTCTCTGAATATCAGACTCCTGCTTTCTAAGCACTGGCTCAGAGGTTTCTGATTCAAGTTGATGGCCAGCATGCTTTTATCAGACGTTAGTGTTTATAGAAGCAATACAAAACAGGATTTTGTTAAATGTGTATATTATACCAGATCAAACTATAAATTGAAACATCTGTGTCCAAGTTAATCTCAGATACAGCAAGGAGGTTTGAATTGTGTGTTTCCTTTTGTGACCTTTTAGATGCAGCTTTGTTTGAAAGGGGGAAGGGATAGTTTTCTTAACTTTTTATTCCTAAGTAACAATGTCAATAGTCCAGTATAACTGCAATATCTTTTAAAATCACCCAGCTGAATAGCAAAAATCCTTTAGTAATTTCCCAGTATTGTTATACAGGGAGCTCTAAAAAATAAACTATAGTTGTATAAATAGAGGCATGTAGTTTTAAGCATGCTACAAGCCATTCATGACATAAGTATTCAATTAAAACTGCTTTTATGAGCAATAATCACATTCTGAAAAGGCAAGCATGTACAGTTCGCAGATATAGCCATAATGCCTGCAAAATTAACATTTAAAAAAAGCAGGTAAACAAAGTTCCGTCTCTCTGCTACTTAACTAAAAGATTTTTAAATTCTTTTGCTCCTGCCTCCAGGTCACAAGGGACAGGAAGGAAAATTATTTTTTTATTATTTAAAAAATAAGGTAATTATTTACCTTTATGCATTAATATTATCAAAAAACAATCTCAGTTTAACTGAAACTATGATTAAAATAAACAAATTTCAGTTATGGAAGTAATAGAACAGAACAGCTGTAGTTTCCAACAGTATAAATCTGGTTGACTGGCAACAGTATAGCACTTTAAAGAAGTAAGGCAGAAACTTTTAGCTTTATAGGTTACTTCATATTTATTCTTGAGTTGCAAGTAATTTAGGGCAAAATTTCACAGTATCCACCTCTCCTCTAGGAGTACATGTTGGTTTAAGATCCACTCTTAAATCCACAGAAGCCATTTTTATTACACCAAAAAAATATTACAAAATAGCCAACAAAGTTAGTAAGGAACATGTCTTCCCCCATTCTCCTGACTCTCCCCTTTAATCTCTTTGTTTTGAATGCTATTTCATTCTCAGCTCCTAACCCACCGCCTGTCATGCCAACTCTGATTAACTACTGTAATTTATCAAAAATAGAATGAAGTCAAGGCTGAAAAGGGCTTACATAAAATAGAGATGATGATCAGTATTTTATGAGATGAATTTGGAGAAGTGATATAGGGAATTTCAGAAAAAAAAATTTCTGGACCACAATATAAACATATTTTACAATATCTACAAAATATTTACAGTATACAATATAAACCAGACGCAGGTCCTCTGAAATCGAGTTGTTTAAGATGACCATGAAGGGCCAACCCCTTATCTGTTAAAAGGCATTTTCTAGTTTTTAATATCATACATAGCATGAGGTGTGGTATCACACCTGCCAGCAAAGCTACACTTGGTATTGCTGCGGCATTAAATAAAGTTACTTAAGACCACTGTTAGCACTCCGTCTCTTAGCTAATAGTGTTGAATAAAATGTTGATTAGATTTTATTTTATCCCTAAATTTATTTCATAAATTCTTCACTCTTCAGAGGGCAACAGATATAGAAACATAGTTTAAGGCACAAAAAAGCATAAATGGATCAACTGAATCTTTAACATTGACTTGAATGAAGTGGGACACAATAATATCCCATCACCTTTCACTGATGTTGGCTTGTATAGCAGGGTGATATACAGATTTATCATGACTGTCTGAAGGAATGCTTTGTTTATCATACCTGAGGGAGTGGAGCATTAGAATCTATAATCTTGGATAGATGACTCTTTTGATTCTCAGATTTTGGGGGAAGTTTTTTAATTTCCAAGTTCCAAAATTTACTGGGAAAGAGAGCAGGGGAACTTACATACTTCTGGCTGAAGTTTCTCATATCAAAGATGTTTTCCATTAGAAAAATTAAAAAATTATCAAAAATATAGTTTTCACTGACAAAATTTGTTTCAGTCAAAACTGAAACAAAATTAAAAGCAGACTCTATCTGAATTAGATCCAACTTTACCTTTTCAAAACAACAGCCTGAAATCTACTGGTTTCAGTTCCTGTACCTCAAAGATGTTAACTTATGTTAAATGAAGCTGCATATCCATAGATACTTGGAAAATACACATTTTTTTAGGAAAAATTTTGCTATTGCTTAGCTTCACCCTCCTGTTTTGTGTTGAAGAAAATAACACCTTCATATCACAGGAACATATTGAGGGAAAGGTCTGATCATCCCCATTTTCTGTACAAATCCATCACTGAAAATAATCCATTTAGAATCCTATACTAGCACTGAACTAAAAAGATTCTGGCAATAGCCAGTAGGGCGGTGGGAATTCAGGGGAAACAAATAGCTCCATGATCCACTCCCAGTTTGCAAAGAAACATCTTATACAATAGTTGTGCGCCTCTCCTGGGAAATGAACGTGCTTGAACACCTCTCAGAAGTGCCTGTGTACCAGTGCACACAGCATGGGAAACAAACAGGAAGATTTGGAGATCTGTATGCAGCCACAGGGCTTCATCTCATCACATTTACAAAGACATGGTGGGACAGCTTGTGTGATTGTAATGTTGTCATGAAAGGCTACATGATTTTAGGAAAGACAGGACAGAAATACGTGGTGGTGGGGCTGCCCTTTCCATAAAGGAAATCCTGGAATGCATGGAGCTTCACCTTGGGGAGGATAATGAACTACTCAAGAGCTTCTGGATTAGCATAAAAGTGCAGACTATTGAGGGTGACACAGTGGGTATACAAGCCACCTGAGCAGGAAGTGGATAAGGCCTTTTACAGACAGCTGGAAGCAGCCTCAGATACAGGCCCTGGTTCTTATGGGGGACTTCAGCCACCCTGGCATCTGCTGGAGAAGCCACACAGCAAAGTACAAACACTCCAGGAGGTTCCTGGAAAGCACTCCTAATAGCTTTCTGATACAGGTGGTAAAAGAATCAAGGGATGATGTGCAGCTCAAACAGAAAAGGAAGGCCTGGTTGGAGATGTGAAGCGAGGGGGCAGCCTTGGCTGCAGTGACTATGAGGTCATGGTGTCCAGCATCCGGCAAGGAGGAAGTAGGGTAATGAGTAAAAGTGCAACCCCAGACTACAGGAGAACCAACTTTGTCCTCTTTGGGGACCTTCTTGGAAGAATCCCATGGCACTTGATATGTAAAGCTTGCTGAAAAAACTGCATTGGTGTTTAGAGAAGCAGAACCACCTCCAAGCAACTGGATGTTAAGTCAGCTCCACAACTATAAGCCTAAAGCAGCATCTAAATGAGATTTTGAACTTTATTTATGCCACATTTTTCACTTGGATCTGTAACACAAAAGCCATTGCTCTAGATTGTCCCAAGGTCTACACCAAGATCTACAAATTTCTTGCATTGAAGCAGCATTCAGCACTATTTGACCCTAAACTAAAAGGGACAGAAGACATGAAGAATTAGAGTTACAACCTGAAGTTTTCAAGAGTGTCAGTTGACGGAAGCTAGTGACCCCACAGAACTCAACACTTTTCACCACTTTCTAATGCATGTGAAACAAAATTCTTTGTCCTTACTGTCCCAAGATACAGCTAAAGTAAAATAAATACATCCAAAATCAAAAATTATTCTTAAGGCACCCATCACTTCCTCAACAGAAGATAAAGGATGAAAAACTTGTGAAGTATGCTAATCACTTTGCTTAATGTTGGACTGGGAGGTTCTCAGTTAAGAAAAAAGAAGGTAGAAGATTTTGCATACAGTAATGAAAAAATAAAATCCTGTGAGGATAGTATAGAGTCTGGCAACCCATAAAGTAAGACCTGATACTAGCATTCTTCAAAGCCATTGCCACAGTGTGAAAAAAAACCTCTTACATTTAAAGAAATATTCATAACACATTTTTTGTCACTTACTTGCTTTTCCTCTGAAAAATAACATGGCTAATGGACTGATAAAATGTTTCAGCTCCAAGTCTATAGTCATCTACTCTGAGAACTATATAACCATTCTATCAGGATTTTCAGTTTTTGCCTAGCATCCTTGGAGCTTTAACAAAAGCTTATTATTTATGTGCACAGAGCTTAGACAGTAAAGCCGGAGTTCTTCTGAGTCCTTGGATCACTTTTAAATGTGGCTTTTTTTCTCATCTGTTCAACAGTGATCACCTATATCCATCAATCCATCTTTCCTAAGCAATTTTAAAACGACAAAGTGAAAATTAATTGGTCTCTTGATTTATCACAGGTCCTTTCCACATACAGACAAGAATATAAAATCAGTGGAAATTATTAGGAAAATGAGGTATTCGTTCCTTAAATATATAATCAAGCACAAAGAAGATAAAATTACAGGGGATACCATTTTCCTTTAGTCTTGAAATAAAGGAAAAATCAATTCAACCTGACAGCATAGCAGATGTTTCACACTTACCAATCCTGTTTTCCTGCCCTACACCTCACCTCTACTATTTCAGCAATAAGACTAAACACACTTTTGTGACATGTAGGTGATCAGATGTCCTTCACTGAGATAGCTGGAGCCTTCACCCAACCCACTTGGTCAGTACCAGTCGATAGTGCTAATGAAACACAAGTGAAGCCCATAGGTGGCAAAACCTTCTGAGGTCAAATCTATACCATGACATAGAAATAAGAAATGAAAATTTCTCCTGAACAAAGATGGAGCATGGTATGCTATCAAAGATTTAGGGCGTGAGGAATAAGGTCAGCAAGTGGCAAAATACCCAAAAGCAGTTGTTGACCAGTAGCTCCCTCCACTTACTTCAAAGAGTACATCTTTATATTGTTCCACTTAGTCCCTTTGAAAGGAAAATCACAAAATGGCTGCCTTTGAGAATAATAGCATCCACATCGCATGCTAGAATGAAATAGTTACGAAGTTTTACTGACACTTCTTTTGCCAGTGGCTTTTTTTGTCAGAAAAAAAAAAGAAATTCAAAATTTTTTAACTTAAAGCAATTTTAGTCCCTAGCAGGATTTGTAACTGTACATCTAATTAACCTCAAGAGGCTGAGAACACTCTGCGGTCCACAGTGACTAAAAGCAGAAGAGATGCCACAATCAAACTACAAATATATTCTAGAAGAACACAGCCATGAAAGCACAGGCAATGCTGGCTGAAAAAGAAACACAGCAAAGCATCGAAAACACGCTGCCCTTGGGTAGTATCTGTTGAGAGATAGGGAAGGATGAAGGCTGCATTTGCCTGCACAATGTGTGAGGGAATGCAGTAGCATGTATTTGACCTATCCTCCCTCTATTGCAGGACAGTTTGTATTCCTCTGCTGCCATAATTTGTTACAACTACAAACTGTGTTTCCAATGAACTACAGTCCTGAAAAGAAGAAAAAAAGAAAGAAAAATTCTCAGTCAAACCTTAATTTGGACTGTTTCTGAAACTTCAAAAAATGTAATCATTACCCCTTCAAAATTGATGCATTTCCTGCTTCTAAATAAAACAAGGATCATTCCCAGAATACTGTAAGAATGGTTGTTACAGCACAATCAGAAGAAGAAAAGGTCAGATGATTTACAAGAGAGTATGTTATGAAATTTCCAGTATGATTTTACAAACTTTGTAGAATCCAAACATTTTGTAACATAATCCAAACTTTAATAATAATAAAATAACAATACTTAACCCTCTTTTGGGGGTTGAATAAGTACACTAGAGTATTCCAGAGAACATTAAAGATAGAAGCTGGTGATTACCAGTTCTGATCTTGAGTCTGAATCAGATAAAATGTATTTTTACATTTTAAGGGGTATTTCTGGGTTTCTTCAGGTGGATCTACAGATAAACAGTTTAGAGATTACTTGGCAGAGTATCAATTATTTTGCATGTGCCCAATTTTGTGATCTTATTTTCGTTGAACACTGTTTTGTGTGTATTGCTTTGCACATTTAATGTCATTTCAGCATTTTTCAGGTTTTGGATATCTACATAAAAAAATTACACTGCACAAGAGAATGGAAGACAAACCACAAAACTTCCAGTTTTTCATGTTGACATTTAAAGTCAACATCCTGTACAGTGATCTATGTTTGATTTCTCTCAGCCCTGGCTCTATACTCTGCAAACTCCTGTCATTGTTACAATCCCAGTATCAGGACCAGGCTATTGGGTGTGAGTCTGTGATACAACTACCTTTACTCCATACAGTCAAAAAACCCCCACATGCTCTCCTTTGCTGCCTTCAAAGCATCACAGGAGAGCACACTATCACCTTGGAGATGTGTTTTCCACAAGATAGTAGCTTTTTGCCTTGTCAGACTGGTTTGATAAAAATGCACAGATCTGTGAGATTTATTGGGGTTGCACAGCTTGGAAGAGCCATTTGATGTGTATAAAAAACAGTGAACAGGCAGAGGCACAGCAACAGGTTACCATGTTGCAGGAAGAGAGGAGGATTACACTATATTCATATGGAGGAGGGAACAGAGTGGGGAAACCATGTTTCATTACAAGTATGTTGTCTCAATTAGCCAAACTACCTTCTTCATTCAACTAATTTCTTGTTGAACACTGGCTCATAAAATAAAGCACTTCTCCTTTATATTTCTCGATTTATGATACAAATGAGGATAGTTGGAGATTTTGAGGGAAGGAGGGGGAAAGGAAAGAAATCTTAACCAAAATGTGACCTTAGCAGATGCAATTCAATCTGATTTCCACTACATTAGCCTACGGATGCTTATGCAACTGCATAGCACTGAGCAACTGAGAGACAAAACAATGGAAGTTTAAAAGCTTTATTTATTGCTCATTCCCAAAACATTCAATAGCCATCATGCTTCAACTGCCAAATCTAAATTAGAGAGTTAAAAAAAAAAAAAGTACTCTTCGGGGGAACATTAGAGCTCTATAGAGAAGTGCAAGCTCAAGGAGATGGAGTATCTGGCTAGAGACCAACTCGCCTATAAGTCCAGACCAAGTAGACCCATATGGATAGCTTTTGGAAAATTTTAAGTGGTAACAAGTCAAAAAATTCTCTCCCTTCCATGTTCAGCCTCCTTTTTTGGCATTAGTAATTAAAGTGTACTTACTGCTATTAGCAGATTAAAGAAACTTCCACCAGAATCTAAACAATTTTCATATAATCTAATCACTTCCTTATTTATTCATGTTTACCCACAATCTCCCTCGTCTTTCAGTTGGATTTCTATGTAATATTACAAAGCATAACAAAAGCTGATTTGCTACTAATTAAGTGCTCCAGGGCAGTATATTAAGCTCCTCTTCCAAAAACACAAGGAAAATACATCAAATCTCAGTCTAAAGGTTTAAAGCAATTAGTAAAGTAAAAGGTCAAAAAGATTACCGCTGAAGTTTTTTTAAGTGCTATATCTACAAATTGCTAGAAACATTAAATAATTTGCACTTTTGCTAACATAATTATTCTATATAATGTTTGGCAACTAAGTTATAAATCTGTGCTAGTGATCAATAATACATTTAAACTCTCATTAAAAAAATGGGCACAAGCCACACATTTGTAATTTGCGCAGCTTTCTTTCCCTCTATTTTCTTACTCAGTAGGCAACTGTGCACTGCTTCCTTTCTTTTCTATTATCCAACTAGTGAACACATGCAAGACGTTGTTAAAACTGTTAATATCAAAATCTCATAGAGTACCTTCCAAAAGCCAGTATTTATCACAGACATCCATTGTAGAGGAAATTGCTCATTTACTTTGGTTATAAATTTTCTTTTTTCCCATCAGTACTTTGCAGAGGAAATAAATTTGGGAATCAAATTATGTAAGACCATTACATGCTCTCTGATCCGTCTGCTTTTGCATAAAAAGAAAAGTAATCCTTTTCATACTTCCTAAAAATGTGTTTACTTCATTAAAATGAAAAAAAAAATTATAAGGAAAATGAGACAAAGATATCTATTCCTGGGAAAAAAAAAAAAAGCCACACCAACTAATCCCATTTCTAGTGAATTTGAGAGGCCTTAACATCAAGAAAGTAGCATCTTCTTCTTTGACACAAATTTTATATAATACTATAGTATTATATACACATATGAATAAATATGTAAGTATAAATTCTAAAAACATAACATAAACATGAAGTACTGTAACTATTTTCCAAAGAGAAAACTGTATTTCACAGCTGTTCATCACAAAGAATAATGTTATTGCATTCCAGTTGCTCATAACATGGAAAAAACACAGTGAAGACTAAGAATCTTCTACCAGTGGTACATGGTTAATGATATGAGCCAACACTAGAATCATGCCTAGCATTTATTTTACATTTCCTCCCATCACAAGACAAAAATTTCTAAACCCTCAATTAGCATCTCATCATAAATTAACTTCAATATGTTCTTTCTTATGTTAACTGACACACCTTTTTACCTTTTGGGATGCACTATTAAGTGAATTTCCTAAAGCCAAACAGTACATCACCCTCAAAACCGAACTGGAACCCATAATATTCCCGGACAGATTTATGCTTAATCCCTCAGATACCACAGTCCCCTACACAGTATGCAGTAAAGATCTGTCTGCAGGGTTAAGCTGGAAAATAAACCCCTGAAGAAAGGAAAAAAATGAGATGGCTGGGAGAAGAAAAGGGAGCAGGATGCAAACCCAGTGGAAGCTGGACTGTGATTCAAAATGAGGTACATTCTCCTCTCCTCGTCCCAAAAGAGTGTTACTGATAAAAACATTGCACAGACGTATGTATTAGGATGAAGTCCCGGTTATCATTTATGCATTTAAAATTATTAAACCATGCAGGCAAAAGGAGCAAAACAAAAATAGAACAAACAGGGCAACCCCCATGACACATCCTGATCGTGAAGGATGAACAATGAACTGAATACTTCCAGCTGGATAGGAGCGTCATCTCTGCACTGTGTGATGTATTAGTGAAAAGCCAAGCAGAGGTTTCTCATTTCAGTCCAGAGTTAGACAGTCAACTCCACTGTTTGAGAAAGTGGTTTTCATAGGAAAGTAGATTTGAAAGTCTAAATTCAAATACAGTAAAAGAATAAAACAAAATGTAAAAAACCAGTTCAAAATCAATCACTGCTTGACAGAGTTATCACAACACACGCTCTCTCTTCATTTCCTTAATGACATGAACCAAGAACACAATTCTCTGCTGAATAGTTTTGATTCACTTGCATAGTGATTGCATTTTCTTTATCCAACAGAAAGGTATACTATAAAGTTGAGTGAGGCTTGGGTATTTTTATTCCCCAATCACTCTTTCTGCCAATTTTTTTATACTCTCTTGTTTTACTTCAAGCTTCAGATGCAAGAAAACTTAAAAATAAATGGTAAGCCCCAATTTGAAATCACTATGTTTTACTACGTTAACAATCAATCAGTGATACTTGGCACAATTCTAGTTCACAGTAGTTTAAGCTTGTTGGTTTAAATACCGGTCAGATTGTAGAAAAAAAACAAACATCTCACAAACCACAACCAAACAAAAACAAAAAACCAACACCAGCAAAGAAAATTTTGAAATATCCTGTATCCTCCCAGTATCTTTAAACTGCAGAAAAAATTAAGTAATATTTTCCTGTAACACAAGAGAGATCATCTCTTATTCTGACTACCATACAATTGATGTAAAGCCAGTTCAGTGCCCCAGTGCTTCCATTTCCTGTTACATAGGGATACTGACACTTACTTATCTCTTCAGCAAAAAACCTTTGAGATGCACATATAAGAAATGCTAGGGAGTGGATAAATTACAGAGTTGGTTATTTCATTTTGAAGTATATACTTATATCAAACAGAGGCATAAAAACAGTCAAGTGGGAAACTGTGAAAAACATTTGATCACTAGTAAAATTAGTACACTATGTACTTTCAGCTTCATCCTTGAAATTGTCTACAGTAACTGACCATATTTTTGGTTCTTTAGCAATACTGTATGACTTCTAGATATGACTTCATCTTGGAAGCTTTAAAAATTTGCTTTCTGAGTTCACACCCAAGACCAAGAAAAAGGTGTTCTTAAACTTAAGATTGACGCAATTGCAGTACAAAGTAATCTTTCCTTCTTTTTGTGACTTTTGTACATACCATTCTAGATACAAGAAAACAATCAGTGTCAAACTCCTCAGAGGGGAAAGTGAGGCACTGAGTACAAACACGTGTTCTGCTCTCACCACCAGCTGGGACAGCTGCACTTCCCATGTGGTAAGTGTTATCCAATGGCACTGATCAACATCAGAAATTTGCTTGTCTTTTGATGCTCTTTAATAACTGTAATCTGAATATTAACTAGGCAAAGTAAATTGAAATATTGCTTACTGTCCACATGTCAAAAGCAGAGAAATGGTGGAGGGAACTGCATCTTTTTGGAACCATGGATAAAATATGTCTTATTACAAGAGTAATATACTTTACTATAAGCATTTCTCTCTTTTTAAATTTTTTGTTACCAATAGCAAGGATCTTAAGGGCAACAAGTTGCCCACAGGGAGCATTTGCCCCAAAGCATCTGTTCTCTGAATGTGTCTCTCTTTTAATCTCCAGCACTCTGGTCTAGTTTTGAGAAACAGAATGTTGGCAGCTCCTACTGACTTTAGCAGGGACTGCCAATGTATTTTTTCCTCAAACTAATTTTATTAGTTCATCTAATAAAACTACCCCCTTTCCCTCTAAAGCTCATCTCTGAAAGCAAAGTACTCAGCTTCTTTCAGATGCCTTTGAACTACCTTAACCAAGTGGATATTTAGATGAAGACTGCAAAACTTTTTGCTCTTCCACAGACCGCCTACCACCTGAATCTTCTAAACTTCAGGGACAAATATATATGAAGAGGTATTTCTACCAAGTGCCTAGGACTGATAACAGTTCACATTTCCTCCTGTATACCTTAACTTTTTATTGATCCTTTTCTCCAGTTTGTCCAGAGACAGATAGTATAACCTTGGACAGATACTCAAATGAGACACTAGCATCAATGTTCAGCTGTGTAGGCCAACATGTAAGGCTTCTACATCAAGTCTTACTCTTTCTGGAAAGACGATGCAATAGCAATTTATTTTTAAAAAACATTATGGCTTCATTAACACATTGTACATTCTTATCCTCAGCAGCAAAGGAAAAAAATTCTGCTATAGCACCTATCAACAATAGGTCCTAATAACAAAAGGCAAATAGAGAAATCTACTTTTATTTATATATATATATATACACAGATAAGTAGACATATACATACACATATATATGTACACATAATATATTTAAAAAGTAAGCAGGAGTAATTGCTATTCCCAGGATGAACATGGGGGAAAAAAATGAAATATAAGAAGAAATAACAACTTCCACACAAAGATGCCTTTCTATGGCTTTCACATTACCTACATCCATCTGTCAAAGCATATTCTGCAATAGGTTGTGTAACTGACACTTCAGAAATTATGGCTCTGATTCAGGAAAGACTTTGTCCATCCCTCTCCAGTTAAATATTTAAGTATTTTAAATACATGCTCAAAGTCCTGTTGAAGTTACGGACTTGCCCAGCAGTTTTCATAAAAGGAAAACGTTGACTTGAGTGAAGCTTATATGAACACATTTATTGTTGTGAATTAATGTTCTCCCTCATCTGAAAACATGAATAACACACAAGACTAAGGATCAGTGATGACAATACAGCAAGTGTAAGAGGAAAAGGGAGAGATTTATCTTGATAATCTGCAGGAAAACCTGCATAACTCTAACCAGTGCTAAAAGTGACAGATGCAGGACTTTACATAAATGCAACAGAAATTATAGAATGTTTAAGGTACTGATGACTTCAGCCTCCAAAATGTGACACAGGGAATGCATGTCCACAGTGAAGCTCCCAGTGCAGCTAAACATATCTCACCTTTAAACTATCTCAGGCACACATAGTACCTGGTCAGGGTGTACGGTGCCTCTACAATTTGTTTGATTTAAGATAGGAACTGATGTACATTAAAATTGCTTCCTTGAAGCTGAAACCCAAGTATTGAGGAGTGGGTAAACATTGAGTTGACAGCTGTGGGACTGTATTATATATGCCACCAATGTAAGGACCTATTATCAGAGCAACACCTTTCACATTTAAAATGCACTACACTGCAGCAATAAAGATTCACAAGTAACAAGTTCAATGTGAAAAATGCTTGAATTGCCCTTTAGGCAAAATATAACATGCATGAAGGAAAGGGAAAAGGCCACAGCAAAACAAGGTCCATTACATGGCTTGGAATCTGTGCCACAAAACTCTATTTGAGGTGGGGAGTCACTGCCTAAGCAGTGGAACCTAAATGTTTTTCTATTGCAGCCTTGAACCTGCCCATTCTGAGGATGCCAGATTGAGCATGCCATTAAATCTCCAATAAAAAACTCACAAGAGAGGAGAAAATGACAAAAATCTACAGTGGTACCTGAAAAATTGATCTCTTCTTGAAAACCATAATTTAATTTTAGTTAGCTTGTATTTCTAAAAAAAAAAGGGAAAAAAAAGGAAAAAAGAAAAGCACAGGTTTTCCCCTGACTCTTTATTCCAACCACAAAAAAAAAAAAACCAACCAAAACCAAACAAAACTCCAAACAACAGTGTATGAAAATAATAAATTAAACAATAAGTAAATTCAGTTCTTGAATTTACTTTTAGTCAAATATGAAGCAGCTTCAGTGCTTGTGAAAGAAAGGAAGCTTCCTTTATTCAAAAACTTCCAAAATTCTGTGAATGAACTTTTAGCATTCTTATCTTTGAAATATACTATTAAGATAGTTCCCAGTTAGCAATTAGCAAGATCATATGTAGTGGTCTATACAAATTAAAAAACAAAGAAATGACCAAGATTGATGTAACAACACAGACATTACCAAGCCTAGAAGAAAATCATGGAGTGTTGTGTCCTTTCGTAGGCATTTTGTCATCCCAATTATTTTGTCATCCCTATCTATTGTATATCCCAACATACAACTGTAGGTTATATGCTGCTCATAGCAGCATCAGAAGAGGAATATTTTCAGTCAGCTTTCAACAGGCTACCTCAGAAGCAAATTTAGGGGAGAAAGCTGAGGCAGAATGCTTCACTAAAAAAGTTGTAGTTCACATTCTGCTTCACACCTGGTCTACTCAAAATATGCTCAAGGCAGAACCAAGCACTGCTTTCTCACGTGGTTTTTATCTTGTGCATTATAGAGCATCAAGCATGACAAAGTTAGCCAAAACCAGAGAAAGTGGAAATAATATCCAGGCCACAACTCCAATGTCCCACAGGAACCTAACAATGAGGAGTGCAGAATAGGGCTCTCCTTTGCTGCTCTGCCATTGGAAGGCTCCAGGTACAACAGTGGGAAGGTTGCAAGAAGGCAAAGGAGAAACAGGACTTAATTTTTGACAGTCAATATATCCTCCTATGGCAATTCTTCTAAGAGGGAAGTGGGTAAGGCAGCAACAGAAAGACTCTTGGTGCCCTCATGATTCAATGGGATAAAACAGCTCCTACCAACTATGGTTCTCTATACTTCAGTTTCCCAGTGCCATACTCTATATGACCAGTCCAGCTAAGGCTGGTCTCTGTGTACTGGAACAGCATGTTGCAAGGGGTGGGGGCTACAATTCTGCCATTATGAATTCTGAGTAAGGGCTATATTAAAAGACTAACACCACTACAAGAAATTTGACTGTAGCTCTTTCATGCCAGGTACTTGATGCAAACGTACATTTTGAACTTTGCTGCCTTGGGAAGGGGAGGAAAAATTAATTTGTAAACAGCTGCATTTTTCCAATTCATACCAACCACCTTGTCCTCCAAGGCTGGGTCTGTTACAGCAGTCATCATGTTACACTCACTGGGAGTATGCCTAAGAATACACATGCACATGCATGTTTGAATGCATATACACACACTAAAGTTATAATACATGTGTAAATTTCATTCTTATTTACTCATTTTCTGTAAGCACCATTGCTAATGGAAAATAGACCATGTCTCCTTCTTAAGGAATGATTAGGACCACATGCTTCACTGACTCTTATGTCGAAGTCCTTGCCGATATTTTTGAAACCAAATTACTAACAGCAAACTAAACTTATTTCCCTGGTGAAAACCTGGCTACTAACTTAGTGAATATGAATACATTTGTCCCTAAACATGCAAGTAATCATCGTATAAAGCCAGAGGCCTAAAATGAATAGGTACGGGGCAGATGAGAGCAAGGTTCATATGCAATAGTAACATACTCTATAACCGAATTACTTTGTTTATCTGAGAAACTCGGTATTACATCACTTTTCCTAAAGAGAATATAAACAGGACATTTTTGAAGAAACAGTTACTTAATGTGCAACTTGTCACCACTATCAGCTTTAACATAATAAAATACATGTGGAAAATCCCTTGAAGCAAACCTTCTGCAAAGCAGATTCTTCCCTAGTCTGGGTCAGAGGGTGTGTATGTCTATGAAGGAAATGCTATCTCTCTCTCTTTCACACACCCACTCACTGTAGGTCATACAGCAGAGCTCACTGTTGTGATGTTTCTGCTGTATGCATGGCATCAGCTCCTTGAGGTAAAGAAATTACCATTGTTTCTGGGGGACCATCTGTGCCTTGTAAAGAAAACCAACAAATCACACTTCAACATATTAAATAGCAGCACTCATTGAGATTTCAGCCAAAGACCTCTAAAGTGCTTGGCAGACAGTGAATAAAGCATGTTTCAGCAAGGTAAATATTACTCTCCATATTTTGTAAGTATGGAAAACACAGCACTGCCTAGCTGAATAACTGAACCAAGGTCACTCTGAAAAAACACGGAACTGACAAACATTATGATCAACCTCCAGGCTCTACTTTTGGAACCACCAGACTTCAGTCATTGTGTTTAGATCTGATCTGGCAAGGTATGAAGCATTTCTGAGGGATAAAGCCCCTCCTTTCTCTTTGACTCAATGTGCAATATTGGTACTAATATGCCAGGAGTGGGCAAGCCAGAGCAATTTGCTCCAGATTCCATATTAAGAGGTTAAAAGAATTTTTCCAGTAAATGTATCATAACACTCCTTCAGCTCCTGAGTAATTGCTGTGTAGAACACCGAAGAACCCCTCATGTACTAATCACATTTTCTATAGCTAAGCAAACTTCAGCCTAGCCTGATAAACACCTCCTAGCACAGCTCTGTCAAGATTTTGACAGCACCACTTTTATGCAATACCTTTGTCCTGTGAGCAGAGATTGATATTTTTTTTCAAATTCTGAGATGCAGAAGTACCAAAAATGAATGACAGGCAACCATTATACTCTTATTTATTTTAACTTTGTAGCCTTAAAATCAGAGCTCTGAATAAAGAATACTATCTTTAAGCCACTCCAGTATTTTATCCCTTTTGGTATCACAAATCTTGAAACTTTAAATTATTCTGAGCCACTCTGATTGTTCTCAAAGGTTATGACAGAAATAGAATAATTTTTTCCATTTCTTTAATCAAAAAAATTATATAGCTGAATAATAAGAGCAATAGGGAAAATAGATGAGAAGGTATACGGAGATGTAAATTTTTCATTTACATACAGCAAATAAGTAATTTAATGCAATTACAAAACTACTGTTGCAGTCAGAGTTGACATTTATTATACAATAGAAACTCTCACAACATCACTGGCAAAAGAGAATTATAGGTGAGCAGCAGCAATGGGTTAATAAAAGATGGTATGCTATTAGATAAAACTTTTACAGGTTTGCATCTGAAAGTCATAACATAACCTTTTATTTCATGTGTCACTGTGACAGAAGGTTTTCGAGGCACAGTACTTGAAAATGCAAGATGTTAAACAGATGTACTGTACAGCCTTCCAGATTTAAATCATGAGAACTGCATTTGCAGCCTGTGTGTTGTATCTCCATTTTTTTCCCTTATCAGCTCTGGATGCTTTAAATAAAACCGTCTGGTTTATGCACCCTTTTTTTTCCCTTTAACTTTTTTCCCCTAATACAGTGGACCCTAAAATCACTTCCTCCCTCCTTTTTTTTTTTTTTTCTTCAGACTTAAGAAAAAAATAGTTATTCAGAAATATATCTCTTGGGCAGGGAAATCTCTTTCTCCTTATTCTGCAGGTGCTGGCAAACTGATCCAATTTCTTAGAGTAAAAAAAATCATCCACTGCAGAAAAAGGCAGAAGTGATACCAGTAAAAAGAAAAAATTAAAAGCAGGCCTGCTGAAATTTTGCTCTAAACTACTGAAATATTGACAGTCCTCTCCTTCTCCGTTTTAACTGTTGCTTGCACTCTAACAATCGTCTGTTAAGAAACATTTGCATAGTCATACAATTTAGCTTTCATGCCTACTCAGAGGCCACTGCTTGTGTCTTTGAAACAATGAATGCAATCATACTGTAAATACATCATTAGTAGATCATTGCAGAGCTCTGGTAGTCTTCTGGTCCAAATTTCCTGTAAAGCAGAGGCTGTTTTCAGGGTCTTGTTCAGGCACATATTGACTGTCTCTAAGGATGAGGATTTCACAGCATGTCTGATCTAAAACTAACTAAAACCACGGCACAGCTTTTTTTCCTTATAGCTAATCAGAATTTTCTTTGCTGCAACTTATGCCCATTGCCTGTTATCATGTCGACATGGACTTCTGGTGCTATGGACTTATTTAGTGCAACATGGAATTAGTATTTCTCACAAGGACACACTGCTGACTCTTTTTCAGCCTGTTGTCCATGAAGATCTTTGGGTCTCTATGTGTAAATCTGCATTCTATCCAGTCAATCCCTAAGCTGTAATGCTGCTTGAGGCTTTTCAGTCTCAGGTGCAGGACACCATATTTGCTTTTCTTGGACTTCATGAGGTTCCTGCTAGACCGCTTGTCCAGCCTGTGAAAGTCCCTCTGAACAGCAGTTACACTCCAACATATCAACTTCTCTCCCCAGTTTGGTGTCACTTGCAAACATACTGAGGTTCACTCAGTCCCCCATCCAAGTCATTAATGAGTTTAAACAATATTGGCCCCAGTAGGGACCCCATGGAAACAGACAGTATTTGACATACCACTGGGTATACAAAGGCTGAACTCACAAATTACATTGTATGATCCACGCAACACTGCATGAAATAAAAGAAGTTTCCAATTAATAAAAATATGTAAATTCACTAAATTGGACAAATAATTTTGTACTAGTCAACATAGTACAATGGCTAGAATTTTTACTGTATTATAAGGGCATTTACGCATTTTTGCATTGATGCATATCCTTTAATTAACATTGCTGGTATTGTTCCTAGGTATTCAGTGCTACAGAGAAATGTGGCATGTAAATGAATGGTGGAAGCACACTCCTTGATCCAAAGAATTTTTTAAATCTCAAAAAAATATACTAGAAAAAAATGACAGTGTATCAGCCATCACATCAGAGAATTAAATGAGTGCATCTAGATATTAAAACTGCAATTTTCCGGAAAAAAAATAGGCAATATATATACTTATAGACACACACATGTATATAAAAAGGCCCAATGAATTTGCATTGCAAAGAGCAGCAAGAGGAACAGACAGTATTTCCAGCAGAGGGAAACAGACTAGACATATAGGGATGAACATCATAGCAAACAATTCCAAAATAAAGGCAACCCAGCAACACCACCTAGCTTTTCATCCATGCAGAACACAAGCAAACCATTTGAGTCACGAAGTCACAACAGAAACAAAAATATTAAAAGAAAATCTTTTACAGGGGAAGAATATATGAAATTCAATAATGAAATGGAAACTGTTAAACATTGTAAAGGGTAAACTAGTAAGATGTAAAAAAAAAAAGGCATGAATAATCACACTGTTGTGAATGCAACACTGCATGAGAAGCATGCTGGTTGATGGATTGGGGTCAAAAATGCTCAGCATCTTTCAGATTCAACTCCCTGGAGCTGTTTGAGTTTAGAAAAAGGCCAAAGTAAGTGAAAGCAGGTGAAGATTCCATCTGAAAAAATAAACTGTTTCTAATGTAACTATCTTTTTCTTGGTATTTATCTACTTAGCAACAACAAAATATATTCCAAAGCCCTGCTATGCTAAACTGCTCATAGAACACTCCTTGCAGAAATATCTGGTTCTCAGGTGTTTAAAAGCAAGAAAATGCACAGATCAACACTCATCTGTTGCCCCTGTATGAAAACCTGTGAAGTTAGCCACATTTTCAACTAGAGCTTTAAATAGTCAGCTTACTGGAGACAACCAATTTCACCCAATCTATTAAGAAGTTTCTGCCTAAAAATGAATATAAATGAAATAAAAGTTTTCCTATTCCTCCTTCTGCTGTTACTCATCATTATGTTTATCTTGATTTAAGGCAGTATAAAACAGTACCAATTAAAAAAAAAATAAAGAACTGTTTTCAAATGCATAATACATTTAACTGAGTTTAAGTCAGCTTTAAAAGAAAAAAAAAAAAATTCAGCTGTTCCAAAAGCATGTATTACTTCCACAATACAAAAAGGGGACTGTGAAGTTGGGTTTTCCAGCCAAAACTCAAAATTTCCTTACAAATTTGTGTTTTCAAAGTAACATTTTACCAAAAATCTAGAATTTAGCATAAACCTTCTGGAATATGGAAAGTCAGAATGCTCATAAATATATTTGGGGCACTAAGTGAGCAAGACTTTATTAAAAAGATGAACTTTATATTTGGCATGAAGTTATTTTTAAAGTTTCTAAATACCAAAGCCAGGTGAATAATTGATAACCAACCTCAGATCTCCTCAGTATGAAGAAAAAGATCTAGTTTGTACAAGATGCATGAGATGTTTTAATTGAACTAAACACAACCATTTATATATCTCTGCTATGAACTACTTCCAGACTCCTTTGACAGACCTTCTTCCTGCTACACTTTTCCAAAGTAGCTGCTGGGGATCTTGCAGTTTTCAGCTGTTTGGTAGGCAGCTCACTGGATCAGAAAAATAGATGACTAGGATTAATTTAACCTCAGTACTGACATCATTCCCCTTTAAGGGAAAAAAAAATCCCATCTTAATAGTACCACAATCATAATAGAGTATTACAACATTTATGCTAGTGAGAATTCTTCTGAGTGAAGAGAAACATTTCTTAAGATCTCACTTTTGATCCAGGATACAGTATATTAAAATAAAAAAATTTTTAAAAAAGGCTTGATTGTCCCCTTGCTACTTTATTCACATTTAAACTTTTGACAATATTGTAAATTATTTCATTAATTTGATGTAAATTACAAATAATTTTATCTCTCCCAGAACCATACTTCTAGTGATTAATTCACTAAAAAAGTTAGTTCCATTGTATTTAGTATAATTGTTGCCTGAAGAAGCAAAAGACCAAGACAGAGAATATTAAAAAAAAAAAAAAAAAAGGGAGCAGGGGGAACCCAACAGCCTGCTTTTAAGCTATGTTTTCCTAACAGGAGCAAGAGTCAGGCCATAACATCAGTTTTTTAAGAAAACAGTAAAGAAATGTTTACCTGTCAAATACTTCTCCGCTAGGAAAAGTACATATCAGCACGAGGCTACACACATTTGGAAAAATCCTTTTCTTTGGTAACAGAAAACATTGTTAGGTCAGCAAATATGCTTAGTCTTTTATTCTCCTGAGAACAGCTGCAATGACTACAATATAGGCGACTGAGAAGGGAGAACTTCACTGTTTATCTCCTCCAACTAAAACATGCAGGCACTAAACAGAGAAAACATGATGGATATATTATCAGCTACTGCAATCTCCCTACACACTTTTATTACTTTCTGTAACCTCTCTGGAGACTTTGAGCAAATCCTAAAATTAAACATGAAACAGGAATTTGGGGCACAGTACCCTTGAGGAGATCATAATTTACTTCATAAGCATAAATAAGAAGATGGAGGTTTTCTAAGAACAAATCTCACATTATCCCCTTTCATCATTTCTAATCCAGTTAAATCAAGTTGCAATGTATTTTACATGCAATTTTTGACTCAAAACTTCAGGCAAATGTGATGTCTTTTTAAGTAACCACACAGAGCAGCAGGCAAGAGTCCTCTGCAGCAGGACTATGTTCTCTTATTCTAGAATTGGTAAAATAATTCTTAATTACACTATATACATATAAATTTCATGCCTTTAATTGCTATGCATAGATTTTATACTTTGGTATAACATCTACTTCTTCTCATTTAATTGGAAAATGTGTATGAGAAGCAGTAAAAAACATTCCTGACACAAATCTAGAAAAAACACCTTTATTACAAAAACCTAAAATCTATCTAAGAATACTGTTACTTCTTTTGTGACCTGCTGAGTTGTCAAGACTGAGTAATTAACACTAAATTCTCCACATGCCCTCTAGTAAAATAATAGCCTCTATAAATGAATTTGTGATTTAATGTTAAATACTCATGTTGAGGTTTCTTTCCAACCACCCAAAGGTTGCTACCTACTGGCACTTTCATCAGAATAAAGGAAACAGTGAATTAACAAACCAAATTCACTGGCTATCTAATGTAATCTGTCTTTTTAACATCCACATGGCTAGCATATTAATTTTCAGTTAAGGACATAGCCAAATACAACCCATAGTTACACTTAAGTAAACACTTTTTCAGTTTCACCTATCACCCCACCGAGTTCTGAGGTTATTTAGATGGTCAGTTAGACAGCTACATCGATTAAGATTGCAGCACTGGCTTTTGCTCCTTTGATTTGACAAAGGCCAAACTGATGCAAAGCCAATAATCTCAAAGAGAATACAACTACAGTGTGAGGAGTGCATGTGTTGCTTTTGAAGCAGCAGAAGGCTAGTATCCACAGAATTTGGTGTGTTCAAAACAAAAATTCACTTACAACTGCCAAGAAGTTTGGAAAAACTGTTTTGTATTGTGAAATCACAGTGACAGTTCTTACTACACCCTCTCTTAGATGACTTGTGAAGATATAAACTATCTCTATGTGCTTTCATTTCATGCTTATTTTTCCATCACTCATCTAAAAAGTGAAGGAAAACATACACAGTGAGAATGAATGCATTTGCATTTTGCTCTAAAATAGGAAATATGCATGGATTGAAAAGTCTTGTAGAAGACCAAACATGTCACAAGAACATATAATTTGCTTTTATTTTTATAAACCTGCTTCCGATAAAGTCAGATATCTACTTGATTAGCAATTGCCCTAGTCTTGCTGTGCCTTTAATTTTAATTGCAATAGGTGTTTGGCTGAGAATCATTGTCATTTTTAGATTCTGAAAGGGCATATTCAGAGGATAAAGACGTGAAAGCATGTTACAGAAATTTCCAAATATTTTGAAATTTCACTGTGGAGACACTAAATGTCACCTTCTTTTAATAACACATATTTATAAATGACACTAGTTTTAGCAGTGTATTTACTGAAGTTAGGCCTTAAGACAAAGAAAAGGCAATTAAAGGAATATCAGTCTATATCAAGAATATATATTGTGTTTCAAATCCTTAGAAATCCTCAAGTATGCACTCCTATTAAATGCATATTCTTACACCCTAAAAATAAGAATGTTTAACACTGAAAAATCCAACAGGTTCTTACAATCAATAAGGCTTGCCATGCAAAGTATAAGTCTTTTCAAATATTACAGTTTATGGTGGAGAGTAAGCAATACAGAATACTATATCAACAGAACTTAAGTTCCATCTAGGATATACCATGCAATAGGGTAAGTTGGGTATAAATGCTACATCCAGAAAATACGTATTATACAGACAGTTAAACATAAGTTTCAGATTTAGTATTAAGTTCACAAGGGAAATGTTAAAAACAAAGAGTCAATAGTTAGAAAAATACCTAAAGATGAAAAGCAATGCCATGAAAGTAGTAGGAAAGTATCTGTATTCTGTTAACATGTCTTGGTATCAGGGTATACAGAAGAATCAAAAATGGGCAGTGCAATTTTCTACTCTAGTTTTCAACATGAATGAAATCACATATCCAAAACCAGTTCAGTAAAGTCATGGAAAGATGGGGGATTCCTAAGTCTTTTAAATCAAAGGGACAATAACAACATAGGAATTGCGGGGGAGAAAAGGGAGGTAATGTTTGCACACTCAAATTGTCAGTAAATATTCTTCTCACTTCACAATTTTTCAGGGGAATCAGGAAAAAGAGGGAGATTTTCACAAAATCTGTTATTACATAACTGATTTAAAGAGTTTCTCAAACTCAAAGCCTGTATCTTGATGACTGGCACAGAGACCAACTGTTTTAGAGAAATAGGTGTATTGAGCATCACAGGAAGGAGTAGAAAAATCTCAACTTCTCTTCCTCATTTGTGAACCTGTGCAAATACAGTATCTGGAAGAACAAGATTTGCAGATAAAAAATGGCATTTCTGCTCATGTCTGCTTTGGGTGTGACTTGAGGACTGCAGGAAAATTCATTACAATTTCCTGTTCTATGCCAAGAGAGCATCAGACTACATTTAAGAGAAGGTTCTCTTCAAAACCCAGCTCATGGAAACACATAGCAACCCCTCAAAACGGCCCTCGCAGGTTGTCAGCCTGACTCTTGAAACTCTCTGATCATCAATCCATACAGTTGATCACAGATGCATATGGTGTTTGCAACACTGGTAGACAAACACAAGAGAGAAACTTAGCAGTTTTTGTTTTTAAAGAGGATTTTTTTTACTTACTGTTTTTTCTTAGAAATTAAACTGGGATCCATAGTGTAAATACCATCTGCTTGGCATCTCAATTTATTCTTTTGTCTTCCTCTTATCATTTGTAAACTTGGTTTCAAATTACTGATTTCTGTCTTCTCTCACATGTGAATCAGGATCTCATATTGAATACTACCATTAATCACCTTTAATACACTACCTTCACATTGCGGTGACCTTTCATGTCATTTCATTTTAATGTTCTTATTCTGTGAGCTATGAGGAGTTTCAGGTGTCTCCATAAACAATTAAAATTCAGCTGGATCATCCCAAAGTTCTGTCTGTAAATCTGATCAAGATCTAGCTTGTTGTTGTTTGGGGTTTTTCAATTAACAATAAACCTGGATTGTTTTTCAGGACTTAAAAAAAGTTTTGAAGATCATCATCCCAGTTCAACAACATTAATCAAGATTTATATGTAATTTAACAGGAGTTTTACCCTTAAAACATATACTACAAAATTACACCATTTTTTATTTAAATTGTTATAATTAAATGCTAAGGCTGCTAACTCGCCAAATAAAATAGTGTGAAGAAAATTTCAGCATGTGGCTGGCTGCTCTGAGTGTTGAGATCTGAATGCTATAGGCAGTTTTAAACTTAGAATGAATTCTTTAAATCAATGGTTATGTTCCTGGCCTCGCTGGCCATGCACAGTGAGGAAACACTTCCTGCTTCCTCATCAACTGTCTACTTGAATCATACTAGAAACCTACATGAAACCACTCAGAGATGAGTGAGAAAATGGCAATGACAGAGAAAGCTTACCTGACTGATTAATGCCTTTCTGTGGTGGTTGGAACTCTGTATCTTCAACTACTCACTCCTACTCAGCCTATATACTCGTCTTCTCATGGCTCAGATATTTCTCCTTGGTAGTAAGAGGCATAAAACTAAACAGTACATTTTCTTTAAATGTCATTGCATAACTACAATGTAAAATAAACACGTCAGCATCTCATCTGAAAATACCACCTTTTTTTTCAGCAATTAGTGGGACTCCAAGATGAACTTAGGCTAATGAGTGCAGGAAATCTTGTAATTTCAGTATGACAGGTCATAGCTTGAACTAAGATTTTTAAATCCAGTTGAGCACTCAGGTTAAGCAACTGCAGACCAAATGATAAGTAAAGCCTGATTTGCAGAGTTTCTGCAGTTTCAGCACAGTTTTTGTTGTTGTCATTGGCTTTTCCATTTTATTTTCTTCCTTGCTGGAACACATATATCATCATCTGTAGCTACTACCATTTGAGAGATTCTGTGTGGTGGCCGGTTAGCCTGTGGCACAAGGGACAGAGAGAGCTCTTGGTAAGACAGTCTCTGTGTGGTGGCCGGTTAGCCTGTGGCACAAGGGACAGAGAGAGCTCTTGGTAAGACAGTCTCTGGTGGCAGAGACTTAGCGGTCCTAGGGAAGGAAAGACGCCTCTCCCAGAATGCCATGTTCTGTTGTGGTAATCTATCCCAGTTCTGTGTTCGTGGTTGGATGTTACCCCTTGCCCCTTGTCACTCCCCCAGAGCTTTCCCATTGGTCCTCGTCCCCTAGTCCCGCCTTTTCCCCACCCCTGGATAAAATCCTGAGTTCAGCATTGTTTTGGTCCTTGCCTCTGGAATCTTTCACAGTGTGAAGCAACAAACTGCTCCTGTGGAACACCATGCAAAGAACCTTCCTGCCTCTTTGCCGCCGACAATATTACTGAAGCTATCCATGCGTTTGTGCGTGCATGCGTGTACCCTACAGAGCCAGACAGAGACAGGAATAATTCTGGAATATGTATTCTCCAGAATATCATTAGTATTTTCATGCCTACAAAACTTAACTCACGCTACAAAGCTTCACCATGCTACTTATAATAGATTAGTTTTTAAACAATTAAGTAATAAAGACCAAGGATAAAATCTAGCCCTTATGGTCTCTGAGAGAGACAAAAAAAATCTCCAGGCTGTGTTCAAATGAACACCAAGAAAACTTGGTGGCATTTATTTTGAAAAAATAAAAACACCGTAAGAAACATTAAAAACAACCCTTTGTTCAAGGGAGTTATACTGAAGCATGTCTAAAATTTAGTCTGAAATCCCAGTGTTTAATATTGATTCTACTAAAAAATTGCTTAGTAAATGAAGTCACATCTACTTAAGAAAAAATTTTTAAAACAAAAAATGGTGTTTTCTTTCTTGATTTGATATACTTATTTGAGTCAGGCAACCAATAGCCATAGATAGTCTCACAATTTCTATACTGTGGGGAAAGCAAAGAACACCTGTTTAAACTCAGTACTATTTTGTGATGATGATTCAGTGAATGCTCAGATTAAAAAAAAAGTAAAATCAACTTCTAAAGAATCAATTACTTCAGCATATAAACTGACTTCAGACTGAGAGACTTGATGAGATAGACATATACTTCTATTCCCTTCTTTCCCATACATGTAACAGTCTTAACGCTCATCAAACTTCACATAAATGCAAAAACTGGGTTAATTAAAAATTCTTTTTTGGCCCCACAGTTACAGTTTATACAAACAGAAATGAGGGCTGGCCTTACACTCTGTAGGGGACTTCTTAGAACTTATGCATCATCTAGCTCAGTGTATCAAAGTTTGATGGCCTTATCCTGAGCATACTCTGGTAGTGTGATGTGGATACAAAAATGCTGCTAGTAAGGATTTTCTTGCTATTTTCTAAGTCCGTGAGAGACTTTTCTCTCTCACAGAAGAGGTAGCAGAGTTCTGTAAACAACCAAACAGCTGCAACCTTGAGAAGCCTTGTTTATGGTACAGTAGAAAAATATTTTGATAATGGATGTTTTAGGATTTTAGCCAATCACCCCCAAGGGGTGGCTGATCCTTGTCCAATTAGACTATGAAGAAAAAAGTCTATAAAAGAGTTTGTAGAATAATTAAATAAATCAATCTTGCTGCACAGTTCCTGCCTCCTGGATCTTCTCTCCGCCTCCCTACGGCTGTGGGACACAGTAATATACCCTAGGGCATTTTTTAATAGTGTGAGACACCAAATACAAATTCTTTGAAACCAACTGATGCCACTTTGATGAGCTGCAAGATTAGGGAACCAATGTGTAACTCCTGCAAGTACAGAAACTAATCCAAGAGTTTGAGGCACGAGGGACATGTTATAGGCTCCTAACACTGAGGCCTAACAAAGACTGTGAGGTTTCAAAAATAGGCTCTTTGCTTCATACCCAAGCATGGCTTTTTGACAGGTGTCCTTCTAGAAGGAAATGCCCAGAAAGGCTAGGTGACTCTTCATGTCCTTGAACAGCCATGACTGCAATGTAATTTTTAAACACAACTGAGTATTTTATGAGAGTAAATCTCTTTTTTGAGAACTTAATATTCTCCATAACAAACATAGATCACGCTTTTCTCAGTGAAAATAGTATTAGCTAAAGACATACCATTCATATATATACACACTTAAAAGGGCACTGTAAAAGCATTGCTCCTAAGCATTACTTGCTTGCTTGCGCAGAGAAAATGCAGTGCAATCTAAGTGCATGCTCAACTTACTTCCCGTCAGGCTCCTCCATCAATCAGTAAAGATGTTCAAAAGTGGTTTTATTTCTCAGAAGGTCTTATTTTAATATACATCAGTTAAATCACATGATAAAGAATTTAATTTGCCAACTTCTCTGGTACTCTCACATGAGAAGTTATACTTTCCAGAAGCATAACTATTGCGTCTTAACTCTGCTTCTCAGAGTTCCAATGTCATGGGCAAGAAGCCAAAATATAGAAAATTAAGGATAACCCACCATGTCAGGTTTTTCAGCTATTTTAACAATATGACATTTTTCAGGTGCTCAAAAAATACTTTAAACAGTTTCATTTACATCTGTGAGGACTCAGAACTGCTACGTATTTTGCATACAGCATCACAAGGTAGGTACTCAAAACATGAGGCACACACATGAAATGACCTTTTAATATTTTGATTGAAGTGACTTATCAAAAACCCAAAACCATATGGGAACTGTGTGGCAGATGCAGGAAGAGATTCCTGTGTGGCATTCAATTTCTATAAAAAGGAAGCTATATTTCTGCAACTTCCTACCTCTTTCACTTCTTTTTATACTCTGAATCAAATGAATTAAGAATTTGACAGACAACAACTTGGTTCAGAAGGCAGACTAAATGCCCTCCTAATCAGTCAATGATCAGTCAAGTCCATCCTGCATGCTTCAGGAAGACGGTATAGCAGAAAGACATTACCTGTTTTAAAAATACCACTATGTGCATGAATTAGAGGTTCTACTGTAAAGTTGGTGGTGAATTCTCATGTTGGTGTTATTTATTGTAGCATTTTTTAGAAATCAAAATTCAAGCACGGAAAAACCCTAAACATTTGATCTATTGTAGTTAGACAATTTCTTATCTAGGTCTCAAGCAAAACTGGCACCTTTCGGCTCAAGAAATTCATAAAGGACATGTGGAACATGTGGCAGCAGGTGAAAGCATGCACTGTGTGGGACTCCAGCCCTCTATACTAATAGCCAGCTTCTTTCCACTAACCTTAAAAACACAGAACACAAAAGGGCATGTCTATGACACTGCCATTGACTTTCTGCTCAAGTTCCTTGGAGAAACAACTAATTCTCTAAAATGGAGCAGAAGAGCTCCCAGGCAAAAACTAGCTGTCAGAATATGTTGATATAGTAAAAATACCCATATTTCTGGAAGCTTGTTATCCCCCATTAGTGGGTCATTTTACCAGAAATGTTTCCAATGTACTTGAGATTTAAGCAGACAACCAGCACTGGAAATTCTGTACAGCTAAAGGCAAGCAAAAACAAAACCTCATAACAGAAATTGTTGAGCTACCCCTTTGTAGAGGGAGATAAAATGGAATTGAGCTACAGGCCTGCAGAACACCATGGCAGCACAGAGAAGCTTGTCTCTGCCTGACCTTGGGGGGAAAAAAATGCCACGTGGCAGATGCCCTATGGAGAGAAGCCTGCCGGAGGAGTGAACTGCATGTGATCACCCCCCATACAAGGACATTAAAGTGTGTTGCTGACGTGGCAATGTGTCATAGGTCGTTTACTGAAAAATACCATACAAAGAAAGAAATACCATGTCTTGAAAAAGTATATAAAAACAGTTTGCTTTTCTCAATAAAAGTCTCAGTATCTTCACCAACCTGAGTCCGTGCAATCAGTCACCACATCCTTTCAGTATTATTTTTCTTATCTAGACAGTAGTTGTGTATTAAATAAGTGTACAGACAAAATCTTGTCATTAACATAAACATACAGGTTTTCTTCATGACTTCTCCACTATAAGCTCTCCATGAGTCATTGTAACAGAGGCAGGCCATGCACAAACATGGCACAGTCACGGACCAGATTTCACTACAGCCAAAATTTAAAACACATTTCCTATTACAATAGTCCTCATACCAAAATACAAGTGCTGTTTCATTTTGAGACTTTCCTATAACATCAGAATATAGAACTCTCTCATACTGCATGTATATTGCATAATTGTGTATATGTGAAAATCACATACTACAAACAGTATTGGAATTGGATTTTCCATTTTACTTCTTCAAAATACATTCTATTTCTTAATCCATTCCCCTTTAGAACAGAATCTACTTATATAAAATACCTACAGGCCAAAAGCTTGGAAACATTTGTAATTTAGTTTAAAAGAGCTACTCTTGAAAAAATTAAAGGGTTGGGTATGGCTGGTGGTGTGGTATTTTTCCATTGCACAGAATTTAAAAATCGAAGTAAAGATTTGTCTTGAAACACCAAAGCCAGGCATTGCACGTTTTCAAGTTAGCAAGAGAGGCATGAATACAGCTGAATTTCTGATTCAAAGTACAGTTTAATTTTAGACGTGTTCATCCAGATGTTTCACTTTCAATGAATTGGCATTTTTAAATGTAAAAACATTCCACTGTATGATTTCCAACCAGTTTTAGTACTTATTTAATAGACACATGCAAAATTTAATTCCTCCTTTTGTCTGTTAGGAGGTACTTCCAGACGTACCATATTACCTCAGGCCTTCAATCAGCTGCTTTTCAGCTGCAGAAACTTCTACATGTAAAAAGCTTCCCTATAGTATTATGGACATGAATATAATTTCATTTGTCTTGGGACAGCCCTCAATATGCCACAAAAGTCTATTTCTACAAAGTATAACAACTAAAATATGGTCATATTAAAAAACCAAACCCAACAGCAAACAAAAATAACCCTCAACCATAATCAAACCCAAACCTGCACCAAAACCCACAAAATTAAAAAAACCCAACCAAAACACAACAAAAAACCACCACCAAAACAAAAACACCCTGCACATTTTATAACTTCTGATGTTTTATATGTTCACAATACCAAACGTAGAAGCTTTAACCAGATGCTAGGAAATTTTTGCCAGGATACATATGAAATGACTTCCAAAATAAGAGACAACTTGAAGGTTAATGAAAAAAAAAAACAAACTACCACCTTCATAAGTTTCCACAAATAATAAACTTAAAACATCAAATAATTGCCAGCTATCAGATATTTCAATACTCAACTTATTATGACTTTTTTTTCTGAGGCATATTCAGAGAAATGGCTAAAGGGACTGTAATGGCCTTCTGGGACAGGAAGACTAAGGTTTCTGTAAAAAATGTTAAATTAATTTTTATAGTGATGCAAAGTCAGGGAAGGGTTGTTAAGGGATGGCCTCTTGCCACAGGGTGGAGTTTTGTTATGGTATCCTTTTAGAGTCTGCAGGTGTTTGGCAGGAGCTGAAATCAGGGCCAGCTGTGATATTTCAGCTCTGATATTTCCCTCCCCATATTTCTCAGAAGTGATGCATCAGGATGATGTCTTACACCTGATGTACTCAACTTGTGTGGTATGAGTGTAACTGTTGGGGGGGGCATGGGGGAAGTGCCACTGCATGGTTTTCATTTTATTTTCAGCTGACAACATTCACATAGTAAAACTCATCAACATGAATGGATTTAATATAGTAAAACACCAGATTACAATTTATTAAACTGCCCATTTTTTCTGGGTTGTTTTGTTGCTTCCTGTATATGCTTAATTAAAGTAAGAACACTGTATAAAAGAATGTTGAAAGAAATTACAGTGCAAAAAAGGGGAGGGCAATGTTCTAAAGAAAAAAACCCAACCTTCAGTCGCCTCACTTAATCAGCAAAGATCTTTTTTCTTGCATACTTAGCTCCAGTACAGTGCGTACCTGGTTTTGTTTTGTTTTATCTTATGGGAGAATTTGAATAGTTTCTATTAAAAATGGTATTCTCTTTTAAGTTTGTTTTGTTTGGAAAGCTTCAAACCACATTGTATTTCATACACATATTCCCCGGGGTATGTTAAATGGGACCATACTGAGATCACTCATAAGATTTTTAAATGTTTTAAGAATTCTTTTAATGTTTGTACTATCTTGGCCTGGTTAAAAGAGCACATTTTTTTTAATAGTTTTTTAAAGTTACACTATATAAATTTTCATTAAAATAGTCTATACTGTACTATTAAGCATTTGTAAGAACTTTCACAAACATTCCTTTCTCCCTCACATTTTTAAGAAATTTGTTCCCTTAACTAGTCAATCTCCTTTTTCTCTCAGCTGTTTTATCCATATATGCACAAGTACACACATATGTCTATCCACAGACTGATTGACTTAGCAGTACAAATGCCTGTGGTATTCATTTTAACTTTACAAATGAATAAAAGATTATAATCAGTGGAAAAAGTGGACATTTCACTCCATCCATGGAAAAACAGTATCACCTGGCACTCCAACTTAGTAAGAAATTTCCTGGTTTTTGGCAGCTCACGGAGTACAATTGAAACTGTTAATGATATTAACAAAATGTCCTGGGATCAAAAAATATGTTGTTTTATCTCAGTTTATAGAAGGAGTTATACAAGCCACTCTCAGCCTTCAGTGCTCTGTGGTCCTTTCAGTTAAAATAAAATTTGAAAACACAACCCACCTGTAGCCAATTGAGTTCCATTAGACTATTTCAGTCATCTCCTATAGTTGTCTTTCCCCCTGCTTCCTCACACGTGCTTGTAGCCATCCCTAGCATTATTCCAGCCCCCTTCCAGGATTTCTGTCTTCATCTGGTACCAGCCTAGAGCACCCTTTAGAGCATTACTGACAGCTGAGCTGACATCCATGCAGTGCATCTTGGTCACTAATGGTGCAAGACTACACTTACCGTGAAAGGTGTTTGCATTATGGATATAAAAATCCAAAGATCAAAGAGGAAGATAATGACAATAAATGAAGTAAATAAAATGTTTAGATCCAATCCTGATGGTAACACACAAAACGGAAGATGTTAGCAAAGCCTCTGTATTATCTATTAGATAAGAGTTGGGCTAAATTGAAGTATCATTGGGTTTGATGTTTTTCTGGAGTCTTCGCAACAGTTGAAAGCAAATGGTGATGAGAAGCAGATTACTGTGTTATGATAAACTCTTTAATTTTACATAACACTGTTTGAACATGTTGTTATACAGTACCAGTATGCATGGTTATCAAATGCAAGTTGAGTGACATCTTTCTTAGAATTTTATTTTCTGATCTAAACTGAGTCTGAGAAAACCACCTTATAATGGGAGCACTGGGAAGAATTATTATGAAGTTTTCATACGTGATGACTGGGTTCAGGTTTACACATAAGAAAATGGGTGGATTGATGAATAAGTGGATGAAGAATTGATTGGATAGTTACATCCAGAAGGTATGGCCCAATGTCTCAGTGAGACATTATATTGGTGACAAGTGGTATCATACTCTCAGGGGCACTTACTGGGACCAGTGCTATTTAACATCTTCATCAAAGGGATCAAGTGCACCCTCAGCAAGTTTACAGATGATACCAAGCTGAGTGGTACAGTTGACACACCTGAAATATGGGATGCCATCCAGAGGGACTCGCACAAGCTCGAGAAGTGGGCCCATGGAAACATCACAAGGTTCAACAAAGCCAAGTCCAAAGTTCTATACCTGAATTAAGGCAACCCTCAGGATTAATATGGGCTGGGGCATGAGAAGATTGAGAGCAGCCCTGCCCTGCCAAGAACAAATACAGGGAATTGGTGGAGCCTCTCATCCACCAATTCCTGCCTCTCATCTGGAATGCAATCACACATGAGAAGTGTGTGATTGCATTCCAGAAAGTGAAACGTCCTAGGCTGCATCAAAGGAAGTGTGCCCAGCCTGTCAAGAGAGAGATCTTCCCCTACTCTGCTCTCATAAGACCCCACCTGGAGTATTGTGTCCAGCTCTGGGGTCCACAGTATAGGAAGGAGTGAGTTGGAGGAGTCCAGAGGAGTTCTGTGAAGATGATCAGAGGGCTGGATGAAGCATCTCTCCAATGAGGAAAGGCTGAGAGAACTGGGAATGCTCATCCGAGAAAAGAGAAGGCTCTGTGGATTCCCTGTTGTGGCCTTTCAGTACTTGAAATGGGACTATGAAAATTGTTGGCGGGACCTGTTGTGATACTACAAGGGTTAATGATTCTAAATGGGAAAAAGGTCAATTTAGATTAACTATAGTAAAATTTTTTACAATGAGGCTTGGAAAATACTGGAACAGATTGCCCAGATAGGTGGTAGATGCCCCATCCCTGAAAATATTCAAAATCAAGCTGCATGGGGCTCCTGAGCAACCTGATCTTGTTGAAGATACACCTGAAGATGGCAGGGTTGTTGTAGTAGATGACCTTGGAAAGGTCCTTTCCAACTCAAAATATTCTATGATTCTATGAAAAATCTTGCTGTGATTAGAGTATGTTCTTGTTGGTGGGTGCTGGTTTTCTGTTGGGGTCTCCTCCCCCGCCGTGTAGCCCTGGGAGAGGGGCCCTGAGGGCACAGACACGGGGTTTCCCTGCCCCTGCTCAGCCTCGTTCCCATTGGTTGGTTTGTGTTCCCTGCGCGGGCAGAAGGACCCTTGGTCCCGTGACTGGAACAGTTCCTGGGCAGAGCTCCGGCCATGCGGCTGGAGAAATAAACATCTCTGAAACATCTAGCAAGAATCTGTCTGTCCATATATATTTCCTTTCCACGGGACGCCTGGTTTGATATATGCGTGTTGCAGGATCCCCACTGCAACAGTTTTCCCCTATTATAACTTGGATTTCATAGTACAGAGGATGCCTAGAATACAGTCTCTCAGGTGATAAACTTCTTCGCCAGTCAGAAAGTCTCAGTCTTCTTTTTTTCCCTGCTTCCTTTGAACTGAAAATGCCTGTGAGAAAATGCTTCTTTCAGAAATTAAATAAATGTGTAACATGCAGCTCTGCACAAATATTGGTGTTTAATTTCCGATAGCAATGTCTGGGTGCCATGTATTTCAGAGAAGGGTGTGGAAAAGATAAAGCTTTTCAAGCAGTTTCGTGAGGAAGAGATTAGCATGCTGCTTTACAGGAAGATATTTTGAAACACATGCCATATCTAACTGCAAAGCACCATGATACCTTTTATAGATAAGCTAACTATGTCAAGTAATAACCTGACATATATATAAAATTATAATAAAATGTATGTGGAAATATTATTTAGGTGAATTCTAACAAGTGCAAGGCAGCCAAGATAACCTCTTTTCAATCTGGGAGGTAGTAGCCCATGACATATAATGTTTTAAAGGCAGTCTCTTTCAGAGTAGACTCAACTTCTTAAAATTCACAGCATCAAAAAAGCATCAAAAAAAAGCACAGAATATTTTTCCAATGTTGCCCCAAGTAGAGCCAAGTCTGAGTAAAATATTCTTGCTGTATGTTCTTCAAAGCCCAACCTTAATCCCTGTGAAAGTTATGAAGTGAAAAATTTGGCCCATGCATACTTTACGGCATGATACTACATCATTTTAAGGAGAAAGAGCATATTTATTTAATAAAAGAGATTCTTTCCCTGCAGTCACCTTACAAATATTATTTTATGCCTCTGACATATAATAATATTTATAACAAACATATTTGTTATAAACATATTCTTTTATGACAGAGATTTCTTTGCCTGCTCTTATTTTCCCAACACTACAATCACGACCATGACAAACACTTCAGACAGCAGACATGGACATGTACAAAACTGGAAGAAAAAACAAAAATAGTCAATGATCAATCATTTTTTCTTGTGATTCTCTTTAGTAAAAATCAACTTAGAGGAGATTCATCACACATTAGAATAGCCTTAAAATGCTCAGTCACAGTACTCAAGACAGTATAATTCAGTTTATCTTGGGCCTTTTAACCCATCCTAAACCAGAGGGTAAAAAGTAGGGGAGGCATCAGGGAATATGCAAATAAGATAACTTTACAGATACTAAAAAACAAAAATATTGTTTTTAATTAAGCATAGGTGTAATTCAGTGTAATATTTAACATTTAAAATAGATACATAGATGAACTGTTTTCAGCCAGTGAAACTACCAGGCCAAGAAAAGGTTACGATTCTTTCTTTATATAAATTTTGTGCTTCAGTTTTCTTTTTTCAGTCAAAATGTTGTCCATTTTTTCAAACAGAATTGATTTTGGTTATCCATACTCCATACAGAAAATTAGTTCTTTTGGGGCATCAAGAAGGTACTTTTCTGTGTATTTATGTGATAAAATGCAGTTACATACTATGCTATGGTTCCTTTCTCTGTTTTACCAGCCAGTTTTGAAACATAGACTCTCTACGTGAGACGTGGAATACCTATGGTTTAATTTGTTATGACAAAATCTGAGTTCCCAAGCATATAATTCATTTAAGGATCTGTATTTATTTCTTAATATGACATACTATTGGCTTAAACTCAATCTATCATAAACCTCTCAAATCCCATTTTAAAGTAGCCAAAATCAGGTCTGAGTGGCAGGCAAAGTGATCATTACTCAGCATTCATAAAACACATGTAATAATGTACAGAAGATGCTTGGTGAGGACCAACCTGAGGATCCGAGAACACTTGCTGCATGTTGTTGATTGGGCCGTATGGAACCCCACGCCCTTCAAAGAGCTGCAACCATTCAGTCGTCGCTTTTTCTGAAAACCTGAGAGCAAATAAGAATGAATGTGGTTTCCACGCTGTACTTTCAGATTCTAAGAAATGTATACCATGTCTCCTCCCTCTCTCATTGCTTCTGTACTCCACTGACTTCTTCCCAGTCAGTGAATAAAGTAACAAAAATGTACTACCTATGTTCTTCAGAAATGCAAAACCCAAAGACATTGGGGATAGAACACCTCTGAACTGACTTCTATTTCTATCCGATCATCTGAAGCAATCCAGGAATGATGTATTGAATACATCATAAATTTATCATCAGTTTCAAACAAGGATCAATGGGTTTCCTCCATTTCTTAATTATACTAATGTGTTTCACATCTGTTTTCCATCATGTACATATTTAACAACAAAAAGATACAGTGTGAGTACAAGTACCATACAATACTGCTCATTAAAAGCTGATCTAAAACACCATCGAAAACATACATCAGGATTAAAAACCACATTTTTAGGTCAGATAACAAGACTGATTACATATTTATTTGTTGTATGGTCGCAAAACCTATCCTAAGGACATCCAGTTCAGCATGTATACACAGCGCCTATATGCTAGTGAACACATTGCTGCAGGTCTTTGTATCACATGCAAAAAGCTCATCTTATTTCTTTCTAAGCATTCAGTTACATAACTGATAACACCATTCTATTTCCCCTGTGTTTCTAGATAGTTTTTCTTTCCTAATCTGACTAGTAGAGTTGCATACATGAAGAAAACACACTGTTGAAACAATGTCATTCACTGAGAGATGGTATTTTCTGCAGTCATCTGGGATCCCAAATCAAAGGTGAACTTTCTTGGATATAGTATTTGAAATTTCAGGAAGATAAATACCACAGAGGTGTACCAGCTTATTAGAAATCAAAGATTGACTTCATGATACACCCAACACCAAAAAGAAATTAGATGTAATTTAAAGACCTGATTGAAATGAAATTAATAGAAACCTTTGAAAGGGACACTCAATTACTGGTATTCAATAGCTACCAGTTTGCTGTTCCTTATGTGTAATTTGGAACAATATCAGTAACATTCAGCTTTACTTCTAGCACAAGTTATGGATAGTCCTTCCTCAGAGCTAGAAGCTTTATTCCTGAAGTAAAAAAATAATTCTAGAAGAAATGGAAGGAGCAATAAAAAAGAAAAATCAAAATAAAAGGCCTTAGAAGTGCAAAATGTATTATAAAATAAAGAATGACTCATGAAGAAATGAAGCATAATGCAGCATAGCTTCTAAAGAAAACAGATACAAGAATATTGCAATGTCTAATTATATGTAATGTACTTCAGTGAATATTAAAATTATTTCATTGTGAAGATGTAGCCAGCCATAAAGATAGTGCTGCTGTTGGACACATCTAGGGTCCATCCAATTTACCTAGAACCAGGTACATTGCATTGAAACTAGGGAAAAAGGTAACTCTAGAGAGGCAGATAACCTTCCTTCCTCAGTGACTGGAGCTATTAAGAAGCCATGATTTTAGTTTAAAGTACAGTTTGAAAACAATTCTCATAATCAATATATTCTTGTTATTCATAGCCTTCTATTATTAAGGTTTGGGGCTCAAACTACTGCGTAATATAAATGAGATTCACATGAAAAACTGTTTCACTTCAGTTATAGACGCTGTTTATATAAAACTCTGCTGTTCCCTGCTAGCAACGGAGATGGTTCATATTTCATGGCCCACTAACTCCCTTGTTATAAATGGAAAGCTTTTTTCAGCTACTACTTTTTGACGCCTCAAATTCTACTATCTCATTTCTAACAAGACAGGACAGCTACAAGAGGAATCTTGGACTCAACTTTATAACCATGGTGCTGAAGACCATCACTAAGAAATTATTTAATTCTTAATGTATGTATCAGCATTCAATTGATCTGTTGCTAATGAATAAGTCTTGCTATGTTATGTCCCTGCACTTCTTTTTAAGAAAGAGTTTATAAATATCTTCCTGACTCTAAAAAACCAAAATTTTGCATTTAAAGAATAGCCTGAAAATGAAGTCTTTTCAACAGGAGTGTTTATAATCTATATCTGCAGAACCAGTATGCTGCTTCCTGGTGTTGTGGTAAATCTGAATAATTTTCAAGACATACATTCTTCTTCAGTTACATCATTGTGAATGACTCAATATACAGTGGAGTTGTATATGTATGTTGCAGAACATATGTGTATGTTAAGCAAAATTTCTGTGATTCTATATTAATTTCTACAATTTTAGCTTGTGCTTAGGTTTTCCTTCCTATGTAACAGAAAAAACATGCCACAATTTTGTAGAAAACAAGAGATTGTCTGGTTTTGAAAGTACCTCTTTTGAATGGATCTAACATTTGTCTTAATCTTACTTGTTAATTTATTTGTTGATGGCTGGAGGTAATTCCTAAAAGCTTTCAACCCAAAGAGGTAAGATCCCACATTCTATTATCCTCAGGGACACACACAGAATTTCCTCTTGAAATTGAAACTCTGTATCTAACTCTGATGTAGAATGGCTTCCTTTATTTGTGTTAAAGGGAGGCTGTTGAGAGCATATTGTTAAGTACACTGTTTAAAACCAAAACAGAACATCACCACTGACAATAAAGGTCTAGTATTCAGATTTTGAGAGGAACAGCATGCAACTATTTTGCTAATTCAACTATGTTTTATATATTGAAGCATCTGCTGTACATCATTAAGGGAGAAATACTGTTTCAAAATCTGATAAAAGATAAGGCCTGGATAAAAAATGTTCATTTTTCCCTCTGATGTCAGCTGTTGATTTTTTTTTATCAACCTGTATGTATTATTCCCTCAACTAAATACAATTTTTGATAATACTTACACAAATAAATACCTTTACTTACAGTGAAGGGCTGATATTCAGGTTGCTAAGTATCCATTAATAACATGCTCAGCACTCCAAAATAACAAGAGAAGACCCTCAACAAAAACTTCCAAGAAGTAGAAGACTGACATTCTCTCCTGAAAATGAAAGCTCTGTGAGCAGGAATTTAGAAGGTCTGGGCAATCCTTTTTCTCTTAACACATTTCAAAATGTATTTCTGTGCTTTTTCATTGTTTTTTAATAAATATCCTACTTTTTATATTTTTCAGTTAAGAAAAAAAAATTTACTTTCTTTATGTATACACATGCATAAAAAAAACCACTGATGGAAACACATACAAGACTAAACAATGGTCCATCTTCCAAACCTGAGCTAGGAATCCAAGACTGTAGAGCATCCGAACTCTGAAACATGACACTTGCAAGAGAATCTTTACCTTGCTTTTACTCAGTGATTTCAGGAGAGCTCAACACTGCAATTCACGCTACAGCTTCATATATTTTCAGATGAGTCCCTTTTCCTATAAAATGTTCCATCTGCTATATTCATATATATATTTAAAATATCACATAAATGCCATCTAAATTACCTATGATTTATTTGTAGAAATGTTTTAAACCTGTAGCTTAGCTTTCTGCAATTATTACCAGAATTTTAGAAGTTCAAAAGGATTTGCTTTTTACTGTACTACTTTGTGGTATGAAGCTCAAATGCAGGCTCTTTCTGAAAACACCTCTGAGAAAGGAAGAACATGTACCCCAATGAAGAACAAAGCCATTGCTAGGATATTTACTGCAAAGTCTGAACTGAGGCTTACTTCCTGAAGAAGTCAAAGTCTCTGTGATGTCTTATTTGCATTTTAAACAGTACTCTAAGCCTCCTCTGCACTGAATTACACAGCACTCACAAAGATACTGAAGTTGCAGTATTGAAATGAGGCATCAGATTCCAGAACATTTAACATTAAATACATCTCATGCTTTAAAATATTTTAAGAATAGAAAGTGTGGCATAACCTGAACTAATTGAAATTGGAAGAAATCCAACTAAATATATTTTTCTTCAATTAGTAAATCTAGCAGGCATCATTAAATGAAAACATCTAAATTTAAACTATACACTCAGCAAATTCATCAAAAAACATTACAGCACAATATAAGACAAAACCTCCAAAAGGCAAAAAATTAAATATAAAATAAAAAAAGTTTTGCACCTTGTTTTCTTACATAAACTACAAGAGTAGTTTTACTTCTTAAAAAGCAGGATATACATTCCCTTCTGCTTTCTAACAAATTCTAATTTAAAAAAAAAAAAAAAGAAGAAGAAATGAATGGATCTTTACATACAAAACAGAAGAAAAAGTCTGCTTGACTTGTGCAAGTTAGATGAAATGGCTTTAATCAGTTAGTATATTTTAACAGCACTTGGGTGTGTTTCTAAGTTTCTCATCCTGATAATTATTAATGTAAAATTTGTTTCTTTTTTTTTAGCAATATTTTATCTTTCAATGAAACAAAGACTTCAAAAGCATGAATGAATCCACTTTTTGTGTATTCCATTTTCTATGTTTCCTAGGAAACCTTCAATCCTCTCTATATCCCATGTGGAAGGGCAACCATGTTTCTCTAATGAATAAAACCATCCAATTCCACACAAAGTAAGTTTAGAAGAACTACTGAAGCAAAATACTGCTCTTTTCTATAGGAAACTTATGGCAATTAATTTAGAGAAGTAATTTGGACAGCTACCAAATACAGATGGAACAGCAACATCTAGGATTAGTAAGAGCTTTTTACATGCGGTCAATCACAAAAAGTTCCTCTGTTCTTGCTAAAGTCCACAACAGCCTTCCTGTGTTTTCTAGTACAACCCAAATCTGCATTATGGTTTTTGCTTCATTTTGTTCTATCAACAGTCTCTTCCCTCCCAAATATCTACAATATTTTCTCTTTTCACTGCCAAACACCTCTTTAATGGTAGTTAAATGACTAAGAGAGTTTGTAGTTTCTTAGAGTAGTATCTATGGAAGACACTATACAAAATAAACGTTCTAGAAAATATTTGTTTGGAAAATTCAAGGAATGGATCATTATCCTTTAGTGTACAGTGAATATAGAATTAGTGTTTTCAAAGTGAATACTGCAGTATTCACTCAATAGTCTGTATATATTTCTGTTAGCATCTAGTCTCCTCTTACTGATGAATCACTGGGAAAACCAAAACAGACAGAATATTAAAATATTTGGGATCAACATGATTGTACTGACAGGTTTTGCTGACAGATATTTCAACTACTTTAAAAGATGCCACTTACAGTAGATTTTAAGTGGTAGCTACCTAAAATACTATCCAGAGATTTGTAGATACCACAAATCCACCCTGAAAATTCTTTTATACTTCTGCATACTATAAATATTGCTACCAGTTTAACAGAACTGTTAATAAACCTTCATCTTTATGCACAAAATTTCTGCTAGAGATTAATGGATTTTCTCGTTTCTCTATCAAGAGTTGCGTGCTGCCTTAAAACCATACATGATTTTTAAGGAATGGCATACCAGACAGAGGGAAACACATCTGTCTTGTAAAATGTATTTCTTATGGCTACTGACTTAATCCAGCATGTAACAGAACTAGTTCTTTTTGTAGTCAGATAATAAGCTATTCACATTAGAAATATACTACTTTTTCCCAACCATCCTCTGTTTTACTCAAGTATAAAAGAGGAATGTAACTTTTATAGTTATGACAAAAGAATTGCAAATTAACTGGAAATCAGCTAGGTAAACACGTATCAGTAAAAGCACATTGAGAATGATGAAAAGTTGCATTGATTTTGTTGCTGTTTTTCTTTTCACTCAAGGGGATTAAAGAGCTAACAAGGGTCAGGTCAAAAAGTTCATTTAAAATCAATAAAAAGACCTGCCTTGATTTCAGCAGCCTGAAGTTAGAAATGTATGTCATCAGAAAAAAGATGGCAAGTTCCTTTTCAGAAAGGATGTTGAACTTCACAAGGGTATGAAAAGCTTAGAAGTTTATTAAACAGTGAGAAAAGAACAGAAAAAACACACGTTAGCTTACCCGGTCCAAAAATCAGATGCTTGAAACATTTTGGATCTCTCTCATTTGTATGCACAGAAGTCAGCATAAAACTAATAACAATTTAAAACAAAGCATTTTAAAGCAAACGGTGGCAGTTTGGTAGCTGATATCCATACAGCTCAACCCTCTATGTACTGATGGTGAGGTAGATGACTGGGGAGAGTAAACCTTATGAGCAGTGCCACACTGAAGTCAATTGTCTTTCAAACTTCAGACACCTGTCTTGCTGAAGCTGTAAACAACCAGACCCTCATTCCTGTAATGTTATCAATAGTGACTTCAGTCAGCAAGGCCCTTGGTTTAGAAAAGGAAATGGTGGGGATAGGGAAGGAGATTTACAGAGACTGGGTGTGTCTCAACAAGGGTGAATTTAACAATGCTCCTGATCAAGCAAATTAAACATCTTACAATCCTCTTTCCCCTTTAGGAGCCCTCCTCTTCTGTTACTAGGTAGAAACAATTTAGCAACGACTTTATTAACTGAGGATCAAGTTCCTCTGTGTTTCCTTCCTGCTCATTCCTTTTCGCCTCACACTTATATGCGCAGCATGCAGCTGTAGTGTACAGTCAAGAATAAGGGGTTTAAAATGTAAGCGCTAGGAATAGAAGTTCTACTCTGAATCATTTCCAGCCCTAACACCTCTGAGTCTACAATAATTTAGTTAGAACTGCAGGAGCACTAATCATGCTGAATTTATGTGTTCTTTATGTGGAACTGCTTCAATTTAAGGGCTGAGGGCCTTCCCCCTACACTCATACACCCCCACACACTGTTCCATTTACAGGTTAATTTCCCAAACCTTGGAGTACACATTTAGCTGTCCTGTCTTAAAATGCCTCTACATTACTGAGGTGCATAGTAGGATTAATGGGTAATATGGAGTAATTTGAAGAAGAAGGTCAAGAGATTAAGCCCCCTTTCTCAAAGCAGCTTCTTTTAAAACTGGTATTGTGCTAGCTTTTGCACAGATGCATCTCAAATTTCATGTGCACACTATATATGTGTATCTTGACATATGCATGCATATATACACACATACAAAATCATCTGCATTGTGTCTGATACTATTGTGTTCTAGTGGAAGCAGAAGTAAAAGTGGAAGGGAGGTAAAGAGGGAACAGAGCAACAATTAAAACTTGGTTCTTCTGTTTGTGAGTTAGATGTACATCTAACTCACAAACCAGAGGTTTCCACTGGAAACTTTAAAAACAGAGTGCTCTGTAGTCTGTCAGTTCTCACATGAGCTGTGAGTCTCAGGGGCCTCAGTGGTAGCCATTGAACCTGACCTCCACCCAGGCAGGGTCATTTTAAATTGATGGCACATACACAAGAAAGGAAGGCAGAGGTAATTCGTTTGTATCAGAGTTCTGCTTTCTTGTCATTTGGGGAAAATGTAACCTAAATAGAGAGGAAGACACAGAAGGCAACAATTTTTTTTTTTTTTAAGCAAAGACTAGATGTGTAAATGTTAGCAGTGGGAGGAGAAAGAGGAAATAAGACGAAGAGGAGGAATAGGGCCTGTGGGAAGTGGAGGAAGATGATGGGGATATGAAAAAACCAGTAGAGAAGAAAGAGGAGTAGAGATGGGAAAGGGACAACACCACCAGTAGCAAAACAAATACAAAATACCCCACAGATCTATATTCTTCTTCACTGTGAATATCCTGTGAACCAGTGATCCTTGTAGCATTTTACTCATTTCCCCGTAGACTATGGAACTGAAAAACACTCCATGTCTCAATATGGAACTGTTTTCTGTAATTCCGTCCTCTTGCTTCAGTATGAGTGAGAGCAGGCTGTCTTAGAAGCAGCACACCACTCCACACCACTTCCAGTCGCTTTTATTGGGATCCAACAATCTCTGCAGATATGTGAACTTCCTTACTTGCTGTCCCTCTCTACCTTTCATTTGTGCCCTACAGAGGGAGTTGAGATGTATAGAGAGCAAGTTGGATTGAAGAGATAAGGACAGGCATGCTTCACTCTTCATTTCTGTCATAGAAGAAAGAGGATAAGAAAATTCTTCCTGAAATGAATGGTGCAATTCACACCTTTCAGAGTTGTTTCAAGTTACATATATGTCTGAAGCCATATTCATCCCCATCTTGTAATCTCACTCAGTTCAGTACGTCTGACTTTGATGAATACATCATTTCACACCTTTCTGAGAAGTCTTCTGTTTAAAGGTCAATTTCTTCTAAGTGCTGCATGATCCCCATGGTTACCTAACTGCCTTGAAATCTGGCATGATTATCAGGTGGTGAGTAGAATTATTGATCTAAATTAGAGGTCACTTGAGTCAAGAATTCCCAAGACAGGGCCTTTTTTAAAAAAAAAAACAGCATTCCTTAAGATTGACAAATTGTCCCAATGTTTCCTTTGTTCACACATCTAGAATAAAACTGTGACCAAAGAGTCTCAGTTGCTCAATTTTTTACTCTAGCTAAAGAAAGTCATCAAGTGTCTCCTTGGTACTCAGAGTTCAGATGCTTTCAAAAATTTCAGCTCCACACATGAAGTGAATTAAATGCTCAAGACTTCAGGGACTTATTGACCCTTTGAGCAGGTCTGAACACCTCCTTCTATTCCTATAAAAAGCCTAGCAAACCCTTTTTCTTAAGAGGAGGAAGTAAAAAATCCTTCTTTTTGCACTTACTAAATGCTCAGAAGTTAGAAATTAATTGCAGGTAGTTCATTTCAAAAATTAAGAAAAGTTGGAAAATAAAAGGTGAAACATAGCTCCAGAAACAGTTCAAAAGGGATAAGAGCAAGGGGACAGGGTAGATAGGTCAATGGAAACCTGCTCTAGGCTCTGGTGGAACCTTGGTTTATTAGAATTATAACAGCATCAAAGGCTTGAAAAAAAAATGTATGCCTATATCTACTGTGCAATAGCAGTTCTATATGCAAGTGACTGCAGAGTACCAAGCATCTGCCATACTGCATCTGCTTAAAATACCAATGACTTAGAGGAACAGGAAGGATGTATAAACTGAAAATGGCAGCAGAAGAGTTTGGGGAAAAAAGGAGTGGCTCATCTTAACAAAAGTACTGTACTTCACACAACTGTACTTCATATGCTAGGCTGAGAAAAGCTGTGTCTAAGAATATGTCTTCCAAGTTGCTCCAGCTCATATCTCCACAAATTCTTTTTAAGGTGGACAGCAATACACATACAGTGAGTGAATGGAAGGGTCTGCAGGTGTTTTTTTCCAAGTAATGCACCTTAGGTTTATATTTTCCATGTGCTGGAAGCTGTAATACTATCAAGCAATCAGTGATTAAATTAAGGTATTTTTCAGTGAAATTCTGTCATTACTATTTTGTCATTTCCCTTCATTTCTCAAGGGTTGACATTTTTCAGCACTGAGAAACTATTAATTTAACTCTCTAAGTAACTTCAAAAATAAACCACATATAATTTTACAAAAAACTGTGCATTAGTGAATAAAAGCAAAGTTACCATAGAATGTGTGTGGAAACATATTCAGCTTCAATTAGAATAAAGAAGGTGTTTGTTAAATCTGTGTTTTGTAACTGACTGCCAGATGAACTCACTATAATATAACAGAATACATTAGAAATGTCTTCTCCAAAAATGTGTATACATTTACATATTTGCACATAATGTGCAGAAATTCAGCCTAAATTATAACAATAAAACAGAACACAAGCTAAAAAGAAAAAAGAAGACATAAAGCAGTAATTAGAAGAGCAATAATGTAATCTGATTAACTAATAGCTACAGATATAAAAACAAATTGTAATTCTGGCAATCCAAAGAACAGCTGTTCCTTGAACTTTATCTTCTTGTTCAGAAATTGCCCATAGGAAAAAAATATTACTACATCCAAAATTAACCAGAAGCAACGAGCTATTAAATAACTGATCTATGGATGGCAAAACAGCCTTCTCACAAGGTACCAGAGTACATCAGATAAATGCCATACTAAATGAAGTCCAAGTAATAAGTCAACATGACCCAACTTCAAAACTAAGACTATGCATCAAGAATGTAGGAGCTCAAAAGTAGGTCAAAAGATAAGTTATGGCCTTTCAGGGGCTCAAAACATATAGCAAGAGTGGCCTCATCTGTGCTATCACAATCCATTTGTTATAGGAAGGCAAAAGAAGAGTTCCAAATGTTAATCAAGGACAGTTGCACCATAATTATTCAAAAATGCAGTCACTTGGTACTTCTGTTTTTCAGCAGGGGCAGGACATCTGAAAATGGACAGGTAAGAGAGAGACAAAAGTACAAGTGCAACTGGAAGAGGCAAAATAACTCTCTCTACACTCTTTAATGACTCATGATTCTGGTTCTCAATATCCAAAAAATGTGGGGGGTTGAGAGTGGGGGGTGTGGATGTGCTACTGAAACTCTTTTTCTTGGATGGAATGGAAAAGGGAGGCATCTGACTTAATGCTTCTAAACCCCCCCATTAAAATTGCCTCATTTGTTACACATTTGTTGACAAAGACTAATACTGGCCAAGTGTCAACATGACAGTATGACTTTTCTTGAATCATTGACAACAGTAAATATGCCATCTCTTCTGCTCATCTCCCAAATTATGAGGTGCTGCTGAAGCCACCTTTGGGAAGGTTTACACAGATTAGTTTTTCTTCCATTACACCAATTTATCATCCTCTCCATTAAACAGAAGAGTACTCCACAGATATAAGGCCTTCTCAAACAGAATGAGGAAGATGACTAAAATATTTTAATCTCTCAAATAAAAGGTTTTTTGAGCTTTCTCTTAAAAAGAAATTTTAATTAAGTATTTAATAGGATGATTCAAAAACAGAAAACTAAACACATATCCTTTTGATTTCAAAAGGAATGGCCCAGGGAGAATTTGTGGCACCGAGTACCACAATACAGAACCAGCAGTAAGGGAGTAGCAGCAAGTGGAACTCCCTTGGATACAGAAACACTCAGAGAAAACTTTAAAATCCCACAGAAATAGCAAATGGTGCTTCAAGCATTTTTTTTCCAGGTGCTACATTCATCCAGGAAAGCAGAAAGCACTGGTTTCACTAAAATTCAAGTTAATGTTAAAAAGAAGTTAAAACAGCTTCTGAAAACTTAGATCTGTGGTCTGGCTTCTTTAGTCCACACTACAGTCTATGTGCAAAAGGCAGAATATTTAACATCAGTAAGCTTTTGTGGTACTTGTTTTAAAAACTAGAGTATCTCAAAAGAATAAAATAGAATTTTCCCATGATGAGAGCTTGCTATACATTATTATTTGCATTAACAGATTAAATATAGATTCTTCCCTTTTAATTAACTTACCGGGTTGACAATATGTCAATGAGCTCTTTTCTGTTCTGGACTCTGAGTGTATTAGTTTTGTATCTGGAATCTTTACTAACTTCAGGCAAATTCAGGATCTAAGTAAAATTAAAGATAAGTAAGAAATGTGCTTGACAGGAGTTTTATATATATAGCTAACAAAATAATTACTGATTTTAAAAAATCACTGATTTCCAATAATCGCTACTTATCATCAATCATTTAATATAGATAAACGAAAACTTAATTATTACTTCTTTTTTTAAAAAGCCTTCTGGTTAATGTTACATAACGAGTAAAGGAAAAAGAGAGAAATCCATATGATGATCCATATCTTAGCTGACACTTTCAGGACTAGTCAGGAGAAATTCTTAGCATAGAACACTAAAAAAGTAAGTTATTACCATGGGGTTGGATAGATCTGTGGGATTATTCTGCACTAACTTATATGTCACAGAATAAGAAGTATGTCTGTACTTCATATGCTAGACTGAGAAAAAATATGTCTAAGATTATTTCTTTCCACTTCAGTAATCTCTGTCAAAAAGAAAAAAAAAAAAAAAAGTCTTTTTCTATTGAAACATCATTGGTTTTCTTTACTATTTTTTTCCAAAAGAATTAATAAAGAAAAGTGGTAGTATAACCTCTAAGAAAGGAGAAATATAACTTCGATGTGTAACTCCCACCTGCCACATTAGAAATTTAAACAATGTGTGAAGACAATGTGTATTACACTATAAAGGAAATTAAATATGCAGAATGAGTCTTAGAATTTTGTAGTGGCATTCATTAGAAAAAGCAGCTGTGTGGAAAATCAATATAATTTACCTATTTGTGCCACAATGACTTTCTATAGAACATAAATAATCATAATTAAATGTGATTTCTAAAAATACCCCAATTACATCAGCTGCAGAGAAAGGCAGCATAGAATCTTATAAAAAAAGAGGCTGTCACATATTCTTTATGTATTTTTACTCAGTAACACATACTAAAGACCAATTTTTCTTATGATGAGTCTTATAATCATTCTAATCATGCTACATTTTTTATAGGGCTATTTCTAAGATGGCTTAAAAAAAAATACAGTGCTTCAAACCTGAAGTTCCTATAGCCCGTCATTCTATCTCTGGCTGTGTCTAAGTGCTGATGCTCAAACAGAGTTTAAGAACAGGGCCACTACACACAACACTTCCTTAATCTTCATCCAAACTCCAGTTCTCTTTTGATTAGGACATTTCTGAAGTGAATGTATTTTCTATATATTTAGCAATCATCAATGGATTTATGTTTTATTAACATGTTCAGTCACTTCTTGAATCCATATGCCTATGTACTACCACATTTAAGTGATACATAAGTTGGTGTCAATCTCTTTGATACTTGCTTCAAGCATAACATTCTACTAATTTTCTCTGACACTGGTTTAGATGAAGTCATCATTTAATGACTCCTGACTTTGCTAGAGTGAATAAGGATACAGCTTCCTTTCCAAGTGAATAGCAGCTGATGACATAAAACCATTAGCAAAACAGATATTCTTTCAACAGCTATTTAGAGATACTCAAAACAGATAGTCATCTTTGACATAATTTTCACCTAGAGTGACAAAACTAAACCTTGGAAACAAGGTATCTGCAAGTTATGCTAGAACAATGGTGATGTTACATAACTCTTCTGCAGATTTTTATCTGCAAGGTAACATAAAATATCAATCTAGCATCTTCCATCAATACTTAATTCACAGCATATTTTCTTTTCCTTCTGCATTTATATCATCTAGTTGATGGAAATCACAATATATCATAATTTAGCGTTAGAAAATAGCTAAATTTTCCTATCTGGACATTTATCAATACTATTGGTACCCCTTAAAATTACTTCCTTTTTTTAGTACTGTTATTTTGGAGTTACACATCACTACTTTAGAAAAAAATCCTGTAGGGTTGTTCTAAGCAAATGATAGTGAATGCTTACATGAGCTTAAAAAAACAAGAAATTAATCAGAAAACTATGGTTCCATTTGATGAGTTATATGAAAAACGGTCATATGGAGTTGCTCACTCTACTGTTTTAATTAATGCTACTGATTTCAGCTTTAACTTAATATCCATCTGTTATAAAGCTGCATGTCTATATATGTTCTCAGGTTTTTTTGTGACTAAAAAATTCACACTTGAGAAGTTATTCATTAATGTACCATTCATCTTTCTGCATCACATTGACAATGTTATTTTCTTTATTTTACTGTGAACATTTGGAATGAAAATGGTGTTCTCTGTTTGAAGCCTTGTTCAAGCTCTAAGATGCACACTCAGAGCTTATGCTCTCTGTGTTTTGTCCTGCAACACTAGCAAAGTACTCTCCTTTGCTGTACACAAAACTTCAGTCTTCTGAAGACTCTTGCTCAGTCTTCCTAATCAGACCAAATCAGCCACAGGTCAGGATGTGCTGTTGTAACACTTGACCACAATGAAATGCATTCCAGCCAGCAGTGTTACAAAGTTTTTTTGCAATTATCCAAGTCCTCAAACAAGCTACAGTTAGTTGTCATTGATTTTGAAAATATCACAGTGAATTATTCCAGATTTTTCTTTCTGCTTGCCCAAAAAGATACAGTTGAAGCAGAATGTTTGCAATTGTTTACAGCTTAATCCAGCTGTTACATCTCTAGACTATGTGTCTTCAGGGCAACAGCTTCCATACAGTCTGTATTTTCAGCACCAACTCAGCTGAGAAAGATTCTCTAAAAGCAATTCCAATGTTTGAATTAGTTGTCTCTGTATTTCCTAAAGTTCACTAGGGTGTTGCAGGCCTTCCTGTAATAAAGTTCTTTTCCTTTATTGGCTTTCCCTCTTCACAGTGTTTTAAATTCCAAATCACCTTTGACTTAGTACAGACCATATCTCTAATGAGTATTCATTCCAGCATTCCACTGACTTCCTCATCATTTCATTTCTGGGCAATTTAATAGTCTTTAGCGAGGGGGGGCCGGTTCCGAGTGCAGGGGAGCCGACCAGAGTCACGATACAAACACCGATACGATTTGAGCATCGTGCTCCACTTTAATTTTCCTTACACCAACTTATATCTACTTTGCAAAGATTCACGCCCTATTCCCACAAGACAGCCCCTAAGTAGCGGGGGAGCCGACCAGTGTATAACTTTGTCAGGATTTTCAAGGCTGCCTGCTGCCAGGTGCCTTTCAAGCCTGTCTGCAGCCTGAGGCCCCTTCAGGGGTTCTTCCGTAGCGGTGCCTTTCAAGCCTGCAGACTGTCCTGGGGTGCCCAGACTGTCCTGGGGTATCATAGGCCCCTGTTCCACAAGGAATCCCTCTACAATAGTCCAAATCCATACCTACATTATCTTGATAAGGGTACACATTTATAATGATTAAACAAAAAACCATCAGCCTGCAGACCAGGGCTAATATTCGTCTCACCTAATTTTTGTCCTATACATTCTGGGGTAACACAAACCATGAAAATCTTGCTTTATCTTCTGGGGTTCCATTCACCCCTTAATGATTACAGAGGGAATATGTAGGAACAAGGCACACCATAATTCTCTCAGCTGCACCCTAAAGTCAGGTAAAGCGCATGGTCTAAAATTTTAGTGCCCACTAGTGCCCATATCAAGATGTCAGAACCTACTGAGATGGATCTTCAGCTCTGTCTTGCTCAAGGATGGCAGGATGACAAGCATTTGCTACATAATTCTTCATTTTAGATGACAAAGCACCAAGAAGACAGCTATGTCCTGGGACACTCTGGAAAGATTTCCTTTATGAGATAATGAGTCTTTGATAAAATTGAGTTGTGGCAAGTAGACACTTATTCAGCTATTAGTCTTCATTCATGTGAAGATAATGACCACTGTAGTGGGCAGACACCTTTACAAAGAAAACCCACTGAGCAAATTTTGAAGAGGTTAAGAGCCAGTTCAAGTAAGTGAAAGGAGAACCCCTCAAGATAGTGAGGTGGGGATACATACCCCAAACTGTACTAAAAGAGAATCAAAACAGCACTGTTCACTTACTATGTATTCCAGTTATTAGTGGTGAACTTCCACAGAAATGTGAAATGTCTGACATGAACAAATGGAGGAAAATAATGCTCAATTTCCTGAGTGTCATTAATTTATGTTAAATATCCAAGTTCCTAGAGAAAAAACACAATGGCCAAAAAAGGTAGACCTGTAATTTTTAAAAATGTTGTCTAATGCTATATGCAAAAATTCTTTTGTCCCAGTTTACATGTTACTGGGGTTGTTTGTTTGGAATGTTGACACATTTTATGTAGAACTTTTTTTTTTAAAAAAGATTGTTCTTCAACATCATATCTCTGCACCACTCCAAAATCAGTCCACAGTCCTGTAACAGTTCTTTTCTAAGAAGTCCACAAGTTTCTCAGTGAGCACAGATCAGCACATGGTAGTGCTCGAAAGGGCAATGTGCTCGGGTACTGATTCAAGTAGCACAAGAACAACCCGTCCCCTAATGTTGCCTTGTTAATACTTTATCATGTATTTTATGGAGAAACAGTGTCACATTTCTTTCTGAAAGAGACACCAGTGTGACTTATATGACATTCACTCTTCCAAAATCAGAAAGTTGTTAGGTTGTTCATTTTTTTTTTTAGTTGATCAGATGTGCACAGGGGCAAAAGGGCAAAGTACTTCAAGTTTCAGAACTGGTGTGTTCTGAATTCAGGGCCAAAACACAGACCCCGTATCAGTCCCCTAGATGATCAGCCAGAGCTGCAGGATTAGAATTTATACTCACCACTTATTCCCATACCAAAAAAGAAAAAAAAAAAGGAGAATAAAGAAGCAATTGGCATCTTAATTTTCCTAGTGAGAATGGAAACTGTTACACATTTCTGTACTCTCGCCTAACACACCTTGCACACAGTGACAAACTGATGATCATTTCCAGCTCCCACCACGATGTAGCCATCCTTGGTCTTAAACGCCTAGAAGAACAAAGACAGGTGATAAGCTGAAACTAAATTATAACATATTAGCACATCTTTGAAGTGAAACTTTGTAAATAACATTCAAATGACATCCTTAAACATTTCCATTCAGATCCAATCTCTAGTTCTATAAAAGCAGCTCAAAGTCATCCATCCTCAAAGATGGATAAGGCACTTTTGATTTTTTTTCTAGAGTTGAGAAGTTATCTTGGTTAATAGTTTATTTACTGAAAGTGTGTCATGAACCACCCTGAAACTTAATGTGTCCCACATTCACAGGACTGAGGATTACCATGATAATGTTTACTTTCCAGGAGGTATTTATTCAGCTTCACTCTTAGCTTGACTCAGAGCAGACAGCTACACTGAAATGTAACAGATCCTGACCAAATACACCAAAAAAATTGCCAAATATCAACTACAAATTAGGAACTCCCATGGGAATGAAAGGGATAGACTGTATCTTCACAGCTCTGCTGCTGGACATTAAGCTATCCCCTTGGTCATTGGTCTCAAGACAGATCTCCTGGAGGAAAAGGGACTTCTCCAGCTTTAAAGATTTATTTTTTACTTTTTACTTCATTACAGTGGCCTTAATGGCACATTTCATGGTGAACACAACATTGAACTAGGCAGACCATAACAGCTTTCATTTCAGTCTAAACCATCTCACTTAGATTTTCACTGGAAAAAAGAAAATCTGTAATTGGCAACAATTTTTACCATTGTGTTAGGGCGTCCTCTAAAACTGGATAATGTGAACAGATTCTTCTTTTCTCCACACCTCTTTCTCATAGTGTGTAAGTGCAGTTTCAGTCATACATATTACCAGCCCAATTTTTGCAAACATTTGGGAAAAAATTCTTTCACTATGAATTTGACTTCAGTGTAAGAAGCCGGCATAGGCTGGTGCACTAATGGTGGCAAGGTCTTGCAACACTTTCTTGCGGAGAGCAAAACTCATCTTCCATTCCTATAAACCTTTTTTTTTTTTTTTTCTTTTTTTTTGATAAGCTATCATGTCCTGATTTAAAGGTGGGAATTCACACAATAAATTTTGGTAAACTTACACACAGATATAAGTCCTGGAATGGAAACACTTTAATAATCAAAATTCTTCTCATGCCACAGTGGCTTATTCTTCTTCACAGAGAGCAATACGTTGAGAGTAGCATCTCAACTTCCAATCTTTCATACAGACACAAATATGTTCACTAAGACTCTTTTACCATCTGGTATAGTCAAAGTTTTAAAATTGTATGTGGACAATCATGTCCACTGAAATGCAAGTAACTGTACATCGTAGTTATAATATCACCCATTTGCTCTTTCTATATTTCATTTCATGGTGAATAGTATTGGCCAGTTATAAAGTTTAGCAATTTATTTTTCACACATTTAATTACGTACTTCAGTCTAAGATTCTTAGCAAGCAAAGATAAAAATCAGCAAACAATTAGTCCCAAGCATGCAATAAAGTACCACTGACTTGGCCCCCATACAGTGAAAATTTAGTAACATACATAACGTAAAGGTACTACATACTCAGGCTGAGAAGAGCAGTAAGCACAGAAAAAAATTGGATAAAAGAATACAAAAAAAGATTTGTATGTGAACACATAAACATTCCTTAGATAAATCTGTTCAAAAAGACCTCTGTCTAAAAAAATAATGGCAGACCCTAGTAAAAGAATATGTAAGATTTTCCCTCCCAGTAAATGGCTTTTAGTGGGAATAGTTATGAATTAAAACTGTCAGTATAAACTTACTACCTTTAGTTACAGGCAAAATCTGTTTTCTGAACACCCTGCCCCAATCCTGATTTATCTTTGCTGATGTTCAGAGTTCTAAAACCAGCCTCATGCATGTCACACAAATTGTGGGTCAAACACTGTATGTATCAGGGTGCATATATAATACAGTATAATTTTTATTGGTGCAACCACCTTCTACTTCCTGTAAACACAAATTAGAATTCTTTTGTACATTCTTTTAAACTTCTAGTCGGGATGCCTGGTACAGATTACAAAGCTTACAGCAAATGTTGTATGTGCAGATTCCCTTCCTCAGTACTTCAAAATGTATTTATATTGGTAGTATGGGCAACTCTTAGAGAGTTTATTATTTATCAGCAACTTCTTTTGAGACACATCTCTGTAAGAAGGCTGCAATCACACAATAGCTGCATACACTGTGAAACATGCATCTGTACCCACTGGCTGCCCATGCAACAGCGTAAGTCACTCTAAATTTAAGGGCCTGGTTATTAGCATGTGTGCTTCAGTTGCTTTGTGGAATGTGTGGGAAAACTGATTATTCTTAATTGCACTGTATGTCTAAAAAGCTAAAATAACAATCATGTCATCCTTACACAACAAAAATGGTATCATAATAAATGCAGCAGTGTCTTTTTCCATGAAGGCTAACTCAAATGTCTTCAGCTGCTATTTTAAGCTTCCCATTACAAAACAGCTGATTATTTGCCAGTCATTGTTGCTGATAAAGCAGAAACTTCCAAATGTTACTAGCACAATACTGATGCCAACATGTAAGGGTGACAATGGTTTTATTCATCACCCATAAATGTACACACACTACAGGTTACCACAGGTTACCGTCTGGTCACAGAAAGCTTCACAATCTTATTATACAAAGGAGAGTAAGGGCAAAGTGCAGACAGATTTTAATGAGATTTTGTTTTGATAAACTGCTGTCCATCACATCGAATCATTTCACATTAGCGCAATAAAAGGCACAACACACAAGGCAAAAGTCCTTTTTCCCTTCCCTTTTTTCTGAAGAATGAGGCCTTCTGATAAGATTCTTCAGAGCACAGGCATGAGTTAACCTGCTACTCCCACGAGGTATCCTGAGCAACAGCACATCATTTGGTGAAGACAAGAAACAAATACCAAGCAAAAAATTATTTGACATCTTAAAAAGGCAGAGAAAGATTGTGAGCATTCAAAGGTGTAGCTTTTTCAGTGTGGGGCAAAAACTTGAGGGTTTCTAAGAAAATAATCTGTAAATTCACATTGAATGATGTCTAGTACATGACATCAACACATGCATGTTCAAAGGCAGATCTCAAGGTCCAGTGTGCATGCATCACCACCTCACACTGTCAAATGGATGTTGCAGGACCTCGTTAAGACTCAGCACTTTTCCAGCTTTGATCCTAGAGCACAGTGTATACCTGAGATACTTGGTGTATTGAAATATTTTAATCTCCCTAAACACATGGCATATGAACTCTATCCACCTTCAGGAATGTTCTGTGTGGTTTACAAGTATTCTCCAAATATGCTACATAGACTACACCATAAAGACGTAGGCCAAACTTAACCTAAATTATTACCAGAGCAAGAAAAGTCTTGCTGAGATAATGAGGCCTAAAGAGACTTTTTTTCCACTGCTCTAAGTCAGTAGCCTTTCAAGATTTGCCAGCTTTGAAGGCATTAAAGAAAGACCATTAATCTTTGTATTTATTGCCTGCTTTATGAATTTTTAAGTCTGCATGTGCCATGGCAATCATCAATCATACACAAACATATTTGCATGTGTTTCAATTTGCATGTTGATTCCACAAACAAAAACTAAAATATAAGGGACCAGTCAAGAGATATGGCAATTCCAATAAAATGATTGTAAGTCTAGGTCAGTTTTCCATATTTGAGCCCAAAACACAGAAATCAAAACAACAAGAACATTTGCAGTTGTGTATGGTAATGGTCTACTCCCCTTCATCAGGTATTTATACACATTCATAAGATCTCCTTGAGCCTCCTCTCTGCCTCTTTAGGCTAAACAGTCACAGATTTCTCCTCATATGAAAGATGCTTCAAGCCCTTAATTATTTGCTTGGCCCTTCACTGGACCTGATTCACTATGAGCATGTCCTTGTCCCAAAACCCCCAGAATTAGACTCTGTTGTGGAACCATAACTGGATTGAGTGGTTATTCATCCTCAGTGATGCTGAGCAGAGGGAAAGATCACCTCTTTTGACCTGTTGGCAATTTTCCTCCTAATACAGACCAGAACGATCTCTTTCTCACAGGGGCACATTGCTGGCTCATGTTCCATTTTTTGTTCACCAAGATCTCCATGTCTTTTTCTGCAAAGAAAGCTGCTTTCCATCAGGTCAGCCTCAGTCTGTACTGATGCATGGGATTATTTCCTATCATGTACAGGACTTCATACTTCCCTTTGTTGAATTTCATTAGGTTCTTGATGGCCTGACTCTCCAGCCTGTCACAATCCCTCTGAATGGCAGCACAGCCACATTCTTGGTGGTGTATATCTTGGTAGATCATCTATCAAACATGATTCTCCATTTTGTACATTCCACAGATTTTGGAGGCCAAACAATACTTGGAGAGACCAACAGAACAAAGCATTGGGTTTTTCAAATTTTAGGATTATTCCATATTTAGGAGAGGTTAAAAGGAGAGGTTAATTATCTGAACATATGATTATTTTCATTACCAGTTACCATATTGGCCTGTTTACTGATAATGGCAGTCAATGGTAGAAATATTTGAAAGTTTCCAGACCTCCTCTAGGAGGAACATTCTACTACATCAGATATGGTAAAAATGATGTATTACTCATATTTATGAGCTTTCTTATCTCATGTTCCTGTGTGAATAACAATTAGGATCTGTATAGATACTTAAAATCCTTTTTCATTGTGAATACCTGATGTTAGATACCCTTGGATTTGAAGTATCTTTCAAGACAGCACTGCCTTTTGATTCATAAACTTGAATAGTAGCATTCCTAAAAGCATCCAGCTACGAATCATGAGGGGAACAGTTGAAGGTTTTGGGAGAGTCAGTATGTATTGGTGAATTTTGGAGCAGGATTTAAAGGGACTTAAATTTTTGCATGCCTTCTAACTGCTCTTGGTCTTACAGGCCATGAGGCTGATTGCTTCAACTGGCATCATCAAACAGCTTGCTTAAGATTTTGGAATGACGCTATCCTCATATAAAAGCTAGATACAATATTTCTGTACATTTCTGTGTTTGTCAGCACAACAGGCAGCTCTCTCAGATGGCATTATGGCAGAACACTCCTCTGGTCTCCCTCCAAAGGCTGGCATAGGAGAAAGCAGCTTCATGTGGAGGCTGAATGAAACTTGGGACCAGCTGGGATCAGTGCAGAACAAAGACACCTTCTTGTGAAGTCTTAAACATAACACCAGGAAAAGCCAAACCAGTATTTTCAAACAAACCTTGGAAACATATCACCAAAAATTTTTTAAGAGATTGCTTTTCGAGTGTCACTCCTTCCTCTCCCCTTCATTTTCTCATTTACAGAATCAATGAGATACTAGATGACCATACACAGGTCTTTGTTTATAAGCTTGAAGTACTTCCTTGCTATTAATGGGTGTAGTCAAACAGAAGAGCTGATCTCTTGCAGGCTTGGAACCACAGAGTTTTATTGCATAATTTTTCTTCAATTAGACTTTGAAGTTTTCCAGTGCAATATTCAATTCCATGCAAAGGTCATTTAAGGACAAGCATCATCTAGTCTTAATGTAGATTAAAGGCTACAATTAAGAAGGTGATGTATTCATGATTTGACTGATATGTACAGGCTCCCTTGTCCTTCCAACCATGTGTATCTACAGTATATGTTGATTTTTCTCTCTCCAAACTGATCTAATGAACTACAGTGTAGGAGATCCTCAGTTTTGCTTCAGATCCAGAATCATTACATTCCTTCCAGATGGGATAAACTTTGCACATAATTTCTCTAACTTTACATACTAGTTTGAATAAAACATCAGCTGTGCCACAGAACCATGGAGAAGTCATATTCTTTTTTCTTTCAAGGGAACGGCACAATCCTTTCATAACAACTTAATATTTAATTACTGTAACAAATGGGAACAAGACCAAGAAGTTTGGTCAGTGGTAGTTCTGAGCAATACACATAAACCATAAAGACCACACACTTTGAAACTATTTGCCTACTTTGCACTCTCTTTTAGTGAAAGCAAACAGTAAAAATAAAAAAATGTAAATTTCATGGACTGGATTAATGAATGCTGAATGTTCTCACCAAGCAAACTGGAGAAGGGCATTCCACACCAAGATTTCATTTTTCCTCTCTGATCTTTTCCACCTACACTACTTGTGTCTCGCTGCCCTACTATGTTGCAGGACATGCTATCTCGCAACTTCACAGCTGTCAGTCTGCCAGACAGATTAGCATTAACTATATCAGCTATAATTCTCTTGGGGAAAAAAAAGGTTTGACTGGATGCCATGAGTTTCTAGGAAAGGTGTTTATGGCAAGAGTGGGAATGATTACTTTGGCCTCTGAGATGAGGCAGAACACTGACACTGATGTCAAGGAAGGCACACCACAGACTACCAGCCAGGGATATGATTCCCTTCTACAGAACCTACAACTCATTAGACAATTTTTCTGATCAGCCTTCAAGTTCCATATATGTGTGAATCCAGAAAAAAAGTGATGTTGCCTAACTGATCCATGATCAAAGCTGATTAACCATTAAAAGTGCTCTGAATGCACCTTCCTGAAAGGGGCAGCAAAGTTTACACAAAATCACAGCATCAAACAAGGATATTTGTATTTGGCATTATAGTGTATTATTCTCAACACTCCTTCAGGAAAAAGAACAGCTTAGAACTGCTCTCCAGACCATGGCATGTTTTTATCTAGTTCTTGCCTAATGTGAGAATTATAAACTGCTGGAAACAGACTGAATCCAAGGCTTCTCCAATCCCAGCTCACTGTCCTTAAGAAACAGGTTGGAGACAGGACCTCTGTCTCTCTCTCTCTCACTTACTCTTCATCTGGCCATACAGTATTTGCACTGTTCATTTCCCAATTGACTAGATGCCACACATAGATCTGTAATCTAAAAGTACCGGTTGGGCAAACTATTTACCAAATAGACTTTTACAGTTGTTACTTCATATTCAATAGTGCAATGAATGTTAACTTTGGATTGCATACCCTCATACTTTAAGACAACGCTTTTTTCCAGAATATCTCAAAGAACATATGCTACCAAGGAAATTAAACTATTTTCTTCATTTTCTAATGCAATATACATTTAGCTTCACCACCCAAAAAGACATTTAAAAACTCATGGAAGAACAGTGAACAGCTTTAAAGTGGGAAACTTGTCACTTTCCCAAATTTCTAAAAATTTAAATACCTAAACTATACCTCAATTAAAAATAAATTATCTGGTACTGTAAACTGGCATTTAAACTGTTTCTTGCTGTTGAAAAATATCAGGCACAGAATCACATTCTCCATTGCCACATTAGTTTTCCATTAGTTTTTCAACAATGAAATTACACACACACAGACACACACACAAAATAAATAAACTTTAATCACAGTATCACACTGGAGCCAGTGTAATTAGTGTTGTGTCAGCATTTCCATTTAAGCCACTATTTTCGAGAGGTTTATAGCACAGCCATAAAAATTCAGTTAGGTTGAAATTAAGCAAACGAGGTCTTATACAGCAAGCAACATTTGAGTATATATACAGACAGCAGCCAGTTACTACTTATATGGGAATTAAAATAGACGTTTACTGATTTTAAAGAGCACTGCAGAGCCATTTTTTAAACAATATTTTTCTCAACATTTATAATAATGTCTCAAAAGCCTGGATCCAAGATATGTTTCCTTATTCTTTTTCCTTCTCACACAATAGTTCACACAATTTCTTGCAGTTTTGGGATTGTAAGCATTTTATTTTTGTTTCACTTTTAAAGGAAAAGAATGCAATGAAAACATTTCTTTTGAAAAACAACACACATTACCACAGTTTGATCCTGATTTAGTGATGCAGAAATGACAAATATTTCTTACACCTTCCAATAATCATAAGATATAGCTGTCTGGAAAATCTGAGTACTCAAATATGAGGTTTTAAAAATACTATTTAGAATGTAATTCTAAATGAGGTCTTATTTCTGTTTTTAGTAGAAATCATCAGAGCAGGATTTGTGTCACTCTTTCTGTCCCTTTTCCCTCTCTACTCTTTGACATTAAGTCTTTTAGTGGTACAGTTTCCAAAGATGAGTTTTGTAATACTGACTACCTTTTTGGTAACTCAGTATGAGTCTGGGATCATACTGAGTCCTACAATCAGTCTGGGATTTCAAGTTGCAGACAGATGACCCAGTGCAAGTAAACTAGAACTCAGACTGGGCAGGCAGTGCTATGAACTTAAAGGTCTCAATAACTTCGTGTCCTGCTATAAGGAAGGCCCTTCAAAAAACTGAGTGGAATAATTTGTTTCTCAACAACCAGTCAATAGAGAAGAACAAGGAATCAAATTAGCAATGATGCTGGTGACAATCAGAAAAAACACCAATGATGACAATTACAGCGCTGCAAAATTGGCCAGGTTTCACAATTTGGCACTTCCATAACTTAAAATAAACAGCAGTCATGTTTGAAAATTGCCATTTTGCTGCAGAAAGCAAAATTACACTACATTCTGCTAATGTGCTTTTGCCCTATTTTAGACTTTTTTAATGAATATGTCTCTCAAACATTGTGTGATCCTACCTACTCCTCAGTAAACACCGTATAGTGAACTAAGGATGGATTTCAAATATTTCAACCTTGACTCTTCAGTATCCTTGATTTGTGGTTTCAAGTCAGACTCATTAAGGTTCATTGCATGTAGTCTGTTTTAGTTTAAAACACTAATTTATCTCTAATCAAGGATTTAAATATTGAACTGGCCAGACATCTAGGATGCATGTTATTTAAAGTTCTGAATGTATGCCAAAAAATCATTGCCAGGCCATAAGAATAGTGCTGATGAGATCTATTAAAAAAAAAAGATTAAAAAATTGATGAGTGGAATACTTACTTATGTCTAAAAAAAGGTCAGAACCACACTTCCTCTTAATTTTCCTGTAAATTTCTATTAGGTTTCCTTAAAACTATAAAATTTAGACTTCTGTTTTTCTCCAGTATTTTTTTAACCATCTCCTTTATTCTGAGAAATATTGAAATTTAATATCACATTAATGGAATTAAAATTCTATCTTCCTAAAATTTAGCATTATTTAAATTGTTAAAGTTTGAAAATCACTATAATTAGAAACCAAAATATTATGCCTTTTGTCAACTTACTATCTTGCTGGCCAATATTTAACCAATTTTTCATTTTATTACCTAATCTGTCGAATTATCTACCGATGAAGAGCTGAGGAAATCTGCATAGTGGTAGCTACTATATTGGTTTTTATCATAGATCTCCATGTCTATGGCTTGAAGAGGACTTTTGCATAACAAACATAACTATCCTTTACAAAAGAACATGTCCTGGAGAATTAACGCAGTATAAGTGTGCTTTCGTTATCACACCCTAAAATCTACATCCACCTTTGTAAAAACTCATCTCCTTGCAGCCCCAAAATCTGATGGACATAGGTATGCCAGTAAAACTGTGAGAAAAGACAATCGGAGGAGGCAAAAGGAGAAGTCGAAAATTCCAGTTTTCAAAATTGATCCCACATTTTTCCCCTTCAGACTTGAAAGGAAAAAACCCTTAAGTTTTCACTCATAGGTACTCATGTTACTCTTTAACAAACTCTTCATTCTTATGAATTGCTAGGCTTATACTGAGGTTTCATCTTGCCTTAGGCAGCCATAACACTTTTTTTTGCTCTGGATGGCTGAGGGGCAGCCTGCTTCTCATACATGATGGTATGAACATCCAAAGGACAATCCTGATTTAATCATGGGAGATTCATAGGAGTCTGAGCTTATTTAGGGCAGGATTCTGACTCTGAAGACCACCCAGTACAAGTTTTAATTTCTTGGCATGACCAGCAAATTTACTTATCACTTTCTTAAAGAAAAGCCCAATTGTAAACCAAAGTGGTGAATTCAAAGGTTAAGGACTATATGTGCCCCTGCCAAACACTGTGACATCAGGAAAAATGCAAAATTACTGCATTTTTTGCCCCAGATAATTGCCATAAACTGTTTAAGTTATGAAAGCATTAAATTTTATACAGCCAATTCTGCACCCTTTTTATTTGTTATGTCCTCATTGATGTTTCTGCTGATTTTCATCAGCATCAGTGCTAATTTGATTCCTTGCTCTTCTCTGTTGACTGGCTGTCAAGAAACTCACAAATTATTATTCCACTCAGTGTTTTGAAGAGCCTTCTTTATAGCAGGACAGGACACTGTAACAGCATCACTGCACCTCAATCAACTGACAAGTGAGCGTGAACACACACTGCTTCTGCTGGAGTCTTTAGCAAAAAGCACCATTGTTTCACATATTTTCATAATAAATTATTTAGAGAAAGTAACCCGCAGCAAATATACATAGCATAATGTTAAATTAGTTTAATTAATTAGTCACGTGCAGCCAAATAACTTTAACACTATCCAGCCACTGCAATCCATACACCACAGCACAGTCATGTTACAGTCTACATGCAAACAGCAAAGATCTCCTGTAAGAGTGAACATCTCTTAAAGAGTGAATGAGTCTTGTCACAGAAATGATCCCAGCTCCCAAGGGCCCCAGTCTGGCTATGGCGAAGGGATGGTGCCAGCAAGTCTGGCGGAGCAGCCTGGCACCTGACCTTCATCATGCTTTCGCCTCCCTCTTTGCTGTGTTGGCGAAGTCAAAGGACTGGTTTCCTAATGATCCACACGGCCTTCTGGTGACACTGGGGTTGGCATCAAATGGGCAGCATCAAGCCCAGCACACAGGCCTGCCATTGTGCTGGGAAGGACTAAAATGGGCTGCTGGCAGAAGCTTGGCCTGTTCTTGCACCCCTGATGACAGCCTGAAGTGCTGCCTGCCCACTTTTCCCTGGAGTTGGCTATGAAATGACCTTTCACAGAAAAAAGGTTCTTGTCCCTCAATTATATGAAGCTGATATCTGATTTCCTCACTTGGGGAGGGGGAAGAAGAAGCTAGTAAGAAGAGGTGCATAGATTTATAAGGGCACTCTTCTTCCCCACAGGGGGCTGATGAAAGCATAGGGATGTTTTAGACCTTCCTTTTAACAGTACCAAAAAATAATAACATAGAGAAGAGTAACAAAATGAATTTAAATGGTTATACTAATTAGTACAGAGACAGTTTCAGTAACAGTGGGATTCTGGTATATTTAATTTCCTTCCAATATACATTTCCTTTCACAGGTACAAAGCTTGGGCATTTTAATAGACATTGACAAAGCTGTGCTTGTAAGTGGGAAGGATGGCTGCTAGAGAAAATTATGCAGGGAGGCATACCAATTTTCACATCAAGTTATGTACTGAAGCATAAGATTTTGTAGACAAAGAATGTGTTTCTCCAGCTACTTGATCTGTCTTTTTCTTTTCAAAATCTGCACAAGTTAAAACAAAATACACCAAGTAAGCAATCAAAGCAACCTTAAGCTGCCATAAAGAATCCAAAATAACTGAAATGAGTGATGCATATGGTTGTGCACTGGACTTCAGCTTCCAAATGAAAATGAAGATCCTGTACAGTAAGATTTGATTTGTATTCCAAAGAAAACTTTGGGTTTCAAATGTATAAAACAGGAGGGCAGCCTTTCCTTACAGAAGTTTAAAAACTACTAAAAATCTTTTAGGACTTAAAACCTGATGAAACAGAATAAATAACAGTAAGTCTATGGTGGCATATGATTGCCTACCCTGAGAGTTTGGGCATTTCAAGGTTTAGACGAGACAATTTCTGTTCCTTTATAAGAAACTCTGCAGAAGTACCTCAGAATAAGGATAACTTCCACTTCTAGTGGAAGGTGTCCCTGCCCATGGCAGAGGGGTTGGAACTTAAAGATCTTTAAGGTTCCTTCCAACACAAGCCATTATATGATTCTATGATAACTTCACATTTGTCCTGGTTTTCACCAGATTGCAGAATGTGAACCGAATGTGAACCCTAAGAATCTTCCTGAGCTTCTTGAGCTGCTACAAGTACTTGTAAAATGCAATCCAGAATGAATACACTGCTAATAGTATGCAAGCTGGGACCTAAGGGCATTTCAACAATACCTATGGACAGGTATTTCAATAATACCTATGCAAATTTGAACAGCAGTGCTCATCTCCTACTTGGATGTTTCTGAAAACATCCTGCTGCTAGTCTGCTGTTGACATCAAGAATCATGAACTTAAACAGCAATGAGAAGGGAATGAACATTTCCACCGATCATTAGTACATTTACACTGTTTAAATGCCACCTCCAAGAAACGGTTTGCAGAAACAGACAGCTTCCTTTGGAGGGCACAGTTAAGTTTTCCCTTTCTCTTCTCCTGTCAATTAGCAGAATGTAAACTTAGACATCACAAAGAAGTTACATCACAAAAGTGTGTTAAAACACAAATCACATATGAGGTGGTAGAAGGCACAGACATGTCAGGAGAAGGAAAGTAAAACCATTATTATCATGTACTTGGGATCATCTTTGCTCCCATCCAGACAACAACAGAAGCAGTGAATAGTAAAAGTGAGAAGGCTGGAACATTTTTCTGGACAACATTCCTACACAAAATGCCTCTTCACATAGGAAAGGGAAGGCAGGACATGGGAATTCTGGAATGGAAATTCTGCAAACCCTAACAAGCTGTCAGTCATTCTGCTAACTGCTCTGCAAACTGCACCTTCCACACAATTGTCCACAGCCAGATGTCCAAGACAGAGGTTTGGCAGGGAAGAATTTGGTGGATACAGACCAGCATCAACTTGAATAATGACAGACGCAGGAGTTCCTAAACTTTGTTAGGTACACAGAAATAAGCAAACATCTGATTCAAAAATGATGTACTTATACTAAAACTGACAGCTAATTTAAGAGTTAGATCTGGATATTGACCTTTTGGGGGAGAATTTGATTACAAGTGTCTTTGTTGTCTAGATTAGCATAGGAGTGTCAAAAACCAAACAAGAGCACAGGAAAAAGTGTCATCAATTCAGAGATAAATGTGGCTCTAAACACAAACTTGGATAAGAAGTTATAATAATGTTCAGGACATCAGTTTGTTTTCCTGGCCCAGCTGGAATTTAGATGGAAAAAAAATACAAGCTCTAAAACTGCTTATTTTTTAGTATGGACAGAGTCATAAACAGCCTGTAGCCAGATTACAGGCACAAACCTACTCCTAATGAAATCCATCCTTGCTCCCCCTCAGGTATGTCAGAAAGCTAGTATGTGTCTAAAGTGAGCAGACACACAGGAACTTCATTGCCAATTAATTTGGTTGACCGTGCCATTTTGCCTCAGTTGGCCAAGTCATACCAACAGCACGTAATTATATACTGCTAAGAACACAAAAAGTTTTCTGCTGCCAGGTGTTCTCACATTTTGCTTTTTTTTGAGGCAGGGTGGCTGAGAATTGCTGGTCCATTAAACAACTAAATGGACTTAGTGACTCTGCATGTGAGGCAGAAATAAAGTAAGCTGCTAGTAAATTTAAAAATAATAGAAAATATGGGATCTCCAGATTATCTCTCTGTCACACATTCTTCCCCCATACTCCCATCCAGGGGTCTTTCATTCGGATAACCTCAACTTGACTAACAGGCAAATATTATCCTTTCTGGATGAAGGCTGGGCAAAACTGTGGCTTCAACAGAACTCTCACACTTCCTCTTAAAAAACCAGACGTAATTTCAGAGAAATCAAGATTTTTCAGCCCTCTGGCTTAGAAGAAGTCACTGAAATACATAATTACACACTGTGGGCATCAGCAAATAACTGCCCAAAAAACAAGTAACAGTAAAGCAGCAGTAAAGCATCACAGCAAGTTTAGGTATTGAAGGTACCCCCTTCATCTGTATATCCTAGTTATGCACAGGCACACAAAGCTCTTTACAAAGGTCTAAGAGCATGTCCTCCATGCTGGAGAAGAAGCCATGCCAGATCTGCAAGAAGATGCATAAGGATTCTGTAGCTACTCATCATATGGAGCATCAACCGTCTCCGTTATCTACACAAGAGACCTGGAAAAACATGCTGCTGACTTCTAAAGGTAATAGACTACTCTTAAAGTGCTTTTTCACTGCATGTCATGCCCTGAATTATGTGCTCTTCCTAAAATGAGAGTTGCATTCATGCTAACAGATGGAAAACATCATCATCTAAACTTGGATCCATGCCTTGCTACTGGCTTTTACAAAAACCTTGAACGTGGTTTAATTAGTTAAGTTAAAAGCATTTTTTATAGTGGCCTGTGGATAAAAAGTTTGCCCACATTACACTGAAGAAAAATTAATACAGTGACGTATCTTAGTGAAGTACCTTTAGAGCTTTATGTGTGTAGCCCAGTGCCAGTGTAGACACAGGACTCTGGTCTGACATGCACGTGGATTTACAAGCAGGTGCTTCATGGTAAAAGCACCTTACAGTAACTATGCCAAAAAAATACAAAACTAACCTCCACCACCCCCAAAAAAACCAAAACAAAACCAACAGCGAGAGCAGCTGAGAAAGAGATTCCATAATGCACAGGTCTGTCACAACAACAGAAAAAAGAATAATATGAATGAAAGAGATTGCATCAAGAAATCAGAGGGAAATCCCCAGTACTGCAACTCAGAGACATTCTCATAAAGCATCACATGTATGTGTCAGAGAGTATTTGAAGAATCCAAGGATGGGCATTGAGATGAAAAAGTTTCCCTTCAATAAGAGACAATCCCAATCAATGCAGCATTAAACAGATTACAGAACTAGAAGAGAGAAGGGACTACTAAATCCCAGACATGAAATTCTAATATTCAGCAATTCTCTGAGGCAACATTTTGATGGTTGAACTGCACTGTGGGTCTACCATGGTACTATCATTCTACATAGCTATTATCCATGCTGTTCAGTGCAGCACTGTCATTCATATTCACAAAGCAGTCTTCTTTATCCCTCTGTCTCCATACTTTTCTTTTTCATGTGTAAATCTTTTTTAGCAATATCCACAGTTATACTGATGAGCAAAAGATTTCTCACGGAACACTTCAGCTCTCTCATCTCATGGGCTGTAACTTTTCAGACTCTGGATCAGGGCTGTTTCCATTTCACTGAAACACTCAAGAGACTAGTTTATCTGCTATGTGAATTTCCCATACCTTTAGTAATTTCTACTCAAGAGAAGTCAAAATTGACTAGAGAAAGAAAGCTACAGTATTTTAAGCTTTTGGCTCTTCAACTCCCAGCTCTTCTCCAATGAATCCCTCCAAATCTGAAACAAAGTCAGAAAGGGTGCAAGTCACCTAAATACTGTTGAGGTTTCTTGCTACAGTGACAGAACTAAAATGACTGAGAAAACTACAACCATCCTCTTTCAAGTCAGTCTCACCTTGTCAGATACCAGCTTTTATTTTTTAACTGTTTGGCAGGTCACTTCCGGCTTTTGAAGTGCTGAAGGTCTTTCCCTGTCTTGACTGGAAATTTCTAGTCTTCCCCTTTGGTATCCTTGAAGCAATGTCCTTAGGCTAAAATGTCAAGGTAAGATTTTGTGTTATTGCCTATTCTCCTCTCCATTTTTCATCCACAGTCTGACATCCATTAAAGGAGTTTCTGCTACCCTCATTACAATTTCTGAGAACCAGGGTGGAGTAGAACTTTTTAAGAGAAGTAGGACAGAAGTCCAATTAATTGCAGATACTTTTAAAACTCTGTACTACTTTCATTATTCTGTGCTAACAGTACTATCAACTACTTCCTTCATCAGTTAAGTGTTTGGGGATTTTTTTTTTAATCGAGCTTCTGCAGGATTATAGACATTATAACTTGCCACAAAAGTTTCAACATTCCTAAAATCCAAGTGTGACACTGGCTTTTCTTCACAATTTCACATTTCCATTTTAGCAAAATGTTATGTAGCAGAGTTTTAAGGATAACTTTTGAAAAAAAAAAAACCTATTTATTGGGATTTGTTTTATTTCAATTGGCAAGAAAATGTAAAGAAAACAATTATAACTGATTCAGGTCTATTCACTGAACAAAGCCAAGCGTTAAAATAAAATTACTGTTCTGGTTTCAGCCTGCTAAGAGCAATATAACTCATCATTCAGGATCAAACCACCAATGTCTACTCATAACAGGGTACAGTTACGTAAAATTAAGGCTGGCACTGCATTGTGCCCAGATACTTGAGGTTTGGATCCTTAACTATGAATTTCCTTCCTTTTATGATCTTAAGCCAGAGAACAATGGCTGTGTTTTAATCTTGCCTTTTGTAATTTTCTTGGTCTCTTCTTGCAAGTGTTTACGTACAATGATACAGCCCTGAGTGATGCCACAAAGTAACACATCATCCAAATCTAGCTGTTTACCACAGATGCTATGATATCATTCAAAGTTGAACAAATCTTTGTCTTTTTCCCCATGGAATGATAATGGATTCGTTACAAAGAAGTGATTTTTTTTTATTGTCATTCACCCATGTCTGCATCAGACAGCATGCTTATGATTAAAGGCTGTAATATTGTGATTCACCAAACTTATTCTAAATTATTTTCAAATGGAAAAAGAAAAAGATATCTGGGAAGAACCTTTAGCAACATTACCGAGTCTCTTTGTTCTTTTTATATTATAAAGACTACATGACTGGAATTCTGCACTAGATTCTCTTCAGTCATTGAAAACTGGTTTGACTTTACTACAGTCAACAAATAATAACAAGACATCATTTCATTAAATAAAACCAATCTGCACAAGCTAATTGTCTCCTTAATCTAATATTTTCTTTTTTATTACAACACTGGCCATGCAAAATATAGGTGCATAAAGAAGAAAATATAGGTGCATAAAAAAGAAGATGATGAAGAAAGTTAAACTCATCTGTTACTAGTGAAAAAGGCTATAATAAAAAAATGGTTTAGAACTTCACATTTTCCAGAGGAACTTGAACAAAACTATTGGCTTTTATTGAGCAACATAGAAGGGGGACTTCTCTTGCTGATTGGGCAGGAAAACCAACACTCCCTTCTTCAAGCATACCTCCTTTCCTCTCAGACAGTCAAAGGAACAGGCTTCTAAAAACATAACATTATGTTGTAAATGTTAACATACTGTTCAAAATTATAAATATTTACCTAATGTTTCACCTTCCTATTAGATAAATTGTTTCTGATCCTCATTCTACATTAAATATAAGTACATTACATAGGGATTAAACTTCCTCAATTTCGTCAATGCCACTCAATCTTACAGATTCAAAACTGTGATGCTGGTCCTGTTCAAAGCATGCTCTCTCTCTATTCTATTTTCCAGCTAAAACTTTACTGATAGCTAAAAAAGCACCCACTGCAGAAAGCCAGGTTAAAATAGCTTTCGATCAGTTCTGAAACCACAGTATAGAGTAGTACTTTAACCTTCAAAATTTCATTTAAGATTTTACATTCTATAACATAACTAAGAACAGCACAACCAGACTCTTTGCTTAGATTGTCATTCCTTTGTTTTGCAGACAGGCAAATCTCTGGAGTGTGTTGTTTCCAACACACATTCCTACATTTTTAAGCAGAAAATGGAGGTGCCCATTTCTTAAACTTGTTTCTATGGCATGCACAGAGAAATACAATAGTATTTTTACCCAAGGAACACAAAACCTGTCATATGCTAGAGGTGCCCACAGTGTTAGTCTTCACAAAAAGGAGGTGAGTTACAGTGTGTGTTTTCTGTTCTCCCCTTTCAGGAGGAGAAGGCTCCACTGTGATCTGCATGCATAAGAGTAACATTGGATTGGCATTCAGACCAGACACAATCCATAAATCCATGTTCCATTTTTTGTGTGACTCTCAAAATCAAATTCATTGTCACTGCAGAGGACTACCTTCTCTCTTGTTTTTGCCATGCTTGGCTTTTGCTTGGTTCCATTAATGTTGTCTGACCATGTGTAGGGTCCAAACAGATGCCATAATCTTGCATAATCCTACTACTGGAATTATCAGACATAAAGTTTTTCAAAATATTAAAAAATAAGATGGCAAAATAAGATGTCTAAACTTTAAATAATTTAAAAAAAAAATTAGGACCTGGAAGATTTTTTGCTTTTTAGATTTTTTCCATCTTCTCTAATTTTTATTTATTGCTCTGAATATATTACTCTTGATCATAAATGTTTAAAACAAAAGGCTAAACAGCCAACAGAGGAAACAGCAAAGAAAGAATAGATTATTACTGCATAGATCATATATGCTGGCTTTAAATATATAATTGCTGTAAATTAATAATGCAGGAGGAATAGGCTAAGGTATAAAGTTAACCACATAAGCAAGTTCTACTGTATTTGCATTCTTCATGGAAAAACAGACTAATGAATTTGAGACTGCACCTTGCTTTTCAGTACACAGAAGAACACAATAATACAGATTTGCTTTTCTTAATGCATGCATTATTGTGCAATGTGAAACACAATCTTTTTATTTCTTTAAGTAATTATTTATGTAGGAAGCTAAATCTAGCATTAACATTAAAGTGTGCTTTCTCTCTACAGAAGTGTAACATAAGGCCTTCAGAAGACAAGGCCCCACAGACTTGGTAGAGTCAACCCAGCTCTGGAGATACTATATTTCCAGGATGGAGGATATCAGAAGTCCTAGAGATTCATGTAATCTCACTATTTAGGAATCTTCCTGGAAAAACAAGCAAACAAACAAACAAATTTTTTATCACCCTTTCAAGCTATGTTAAACAAAAGATGTTTAAACAAATGGCTGATGAACAGCTATGCAAAAAAAGAACTAACACAGCTTCTCTCATCTGCGTCAGGATTAAGTTTTTACAGTCATTTTTTTTAAACAAGCACAACCAACAGTTTATGTGGCAATCCAAATTGGCAGAAAATTTAGAGTTATTTCTTTTTATTAAGATAAATGGAGCTACAAACCCTTGGTGGTCAAGAAGACAAGAAAAATCTAGAGGAAAGCTCCTTTCAAAATTCTTTTAAAATCTGTTTCTGCTAATGTTTTTAGATTTTGTACAAGAATATACATCTTAGTTAAAGGGAGACTTCTATAATTATTTAAAGAAATTAACCGTATACCTAGAGTTGTATTAATTAATTAAAGGTCTCATTAGACTTAATGTTTCTTTCTTGAAAATAATATCTGTCATAGGTTAGCAAGCATAGTCCCGGAAGGGATGTCCTTGCTAAGGGGTGCTTACAGTTTCCTCTGGGAACTGATAGAACCTATCAGCTGGCCAGTTTGGATATGGACAATTCTCTAAGCCACTTAAAGTTGTGATCACCTCTGTGATCCACATTTAAGAATAGGCAAACTCCCCCTCCAAGCTCTCTCTCGTTTCCGGCGCTGGCACAGGTGGCTGCAGGGCCCG